>NC_041221.1:75159475-75172104 GCF_002837175.3 Physeter macrocephalus | reverse complement strand
GTGTGTGTGTGTGTGTGTGTGTGTGTGTGTGTCTGTCTGTCTCTGTGAATGTGCATGTGTGCATATATGCATTAGATTCTAGTTTTCTGAGTTACGTTTTCTGAGTTGACGATATGAGATTAAGGTAAAGGACTTATTCTTTAATGAACTGCAGGGACCCTTTTCCAAAAAACCAAAAAGTGTAAAAGCTCTTTCAAGACTGTATTCAGTAAGTCATAGTAAATACAAGGCAGGGTAGGGTTTGGACAAAGTACACAGCTTCCCTGGATAATGGCAGTATAACCTACAAACTATTCTTTAAGTCCTTGTCCTTGGAACGCCAGTGTCAAGTCTATAGGTAAAGGAGGCTAGCATATTTATTCTCAGGTTTTTTTCAAAAGAATACACTCAGTTCCCTTCAAATCAGGACAGAGTCATTGCCTTCATTTTATGTGCCCACTATACGCTCCAGGGACTGTGCCCAGGCTCACTGCAAAGGCTACATGCTCACTTACAAGCAGTAGGCGATCCGGATGCGTCCTGAGAACTGAACACATCCTGCAAAGCAGGTTCTCCACAACCTTCCTTGGGTGACTGACATGCATTGCTCATCTGGGAGGCCTTCACTGCAACTTGAAGGCTCTCGGCTAAGGAGAAGGAGGAAAACAAAAGTAAATTTAAAAAAATATGTGTGTGTGTGTGTGTGTGTGTGTATATATATATATACACACACACACACACACACATACATACATATACATATACATACATATACATAGTTCAGGGGTTGGCAAACTATTTGATCTGCATCTGTTTTCATATGGCCCAGGAGCTAAAAATGGCTTTTACCTTTTTAAAGCATTGTTAAAATACACACACATGCACAAAGAAGACTGTGTTCCCCAAACTGTATATGGCCTGCAGAGCCTACAATATTTACTATCTGGCCCTATACAGAAAAAGTTTACCAACCCGCAATCTAGACCAATACTTTTAGCATTACTTTATGATAGAGAATTAATTCAATAAAAAAACAAACAGTATAAAAATAACTCAAATGCAACTTCCAGTAAATTAGTATGCTAAAAAAACTTCCTGAAATCAATTAATTTAAATATGATATTAGGCATTAGGATTTTATTTTTTATTATTTATTTAGCTGCGCCGGGTCTTAGTTCCGGCACGCAGGATCTTCCGTGCCGCGTGCAGGAAATTTAGTTGCAGCATGCGAATCTTAGTTGCGGCATGTGGGATCTAGTTCTCTGACCAGGGATTGAACCCGGGCCCCCTGCACTGCGAGGGCAGTCTTAACCACTGGACCACCAGGGAAGTCCCCAGGCATTAGGATTTTAAAACTTGCTACTCAGAAATATTAGCTATTCTTCAAAAGAGTATTTCCCCAAATGTGCCTTAAATAAAATACGGATTCCCAATCTTCACCCTAGACCTACTGGATCAGATTCTCCAGAGGAGAAAACAGGGGATTTGAATTTTACACAAGCACCAATGGCTACTCTTAGGATCTGATAAGACTGGGAAACGCCACACCCAGAAAGTGAAGTTCTTATTTACAATTAAAAATTTGCAACTAGCTCATAGGACAATATAATTCTGAGGACTCTACAAATATTTCTTTTTTTTTTTTTTGCGTTACGCGGTCCTCTCACTGTTGTGGCCTCTCCCGTTGCGGAGCACAGGCTCCGGACGCGCAGGCCCAGTGGCCATGGCTCACGGGCCCAGCCGCTCTGCGGCATGTGGGATCTTCCCAGACCAGGGCACGAACCCGTGTCCCCTGCATCGGCAGGCGGATTCTCAACCACTGCGCCACCAGGGAAGCCCTCTACAAATATTTCTAAAACCCTCTGTCCAGTGATTCAATTTAGCAACTACTCATTGAGCACCTACTCTGTCCTGGGGGCCACTGGGCTTCTGTTAACTAATAAGGAGAGTTTGCAGACTAGAGAAGGAAAGAGACACACGCAACTAACTCTACTACAGGGCAGCGCATGATCAGTGCCAAGTTCTACCATCCAGGTATCAGAGCATCACGAAATGCCCAGCAGCACAGGCTAAAATTGAGAGTGCGCGACTTATTTGATAAAGACATCGTCAGGGACAATGAGAAGGTCCCTGGTTGTGTCAACCCATTTGGAAGTTCTGGCTTTATTTCTAAAATCTACCTTGCCTCTGCCCACTTCTTTCTACTTGCATTGCCAAAAGTCCTGGTCTAGACCGAGGCCCCAGCTTCTCTCATCTCAGCCTCTGTAACCACTTCCTAACGGTCTCCAGGCAAACTAGTCTCCTTCCGATCCTGTTTTCCATTCAGCAACCCTCATTCTTTTCAAGATATAAATAAGATCATGCTACACCCATGATTAAAAGCTTCCAACAACTAACTTTCCACTGATTTTGGAATAAAATGTCTCTCTTTCTCTCTCTCTTTTTTTTTAAACCACAATCTACAAAGATCTGGTCCTGCCCACCCATAGCAGCCTCTTCTGCCTCCTGTCACCCTGCCTTCCTTCTTTCACTGAACATGCCAAGCCCATTCCAAATGCAGGGGCTACGTACTCACATTCTGTCTGCCCAGGAATGGTCCTCCCCCAGATCTCCAAACAGCTGGCTTCTCATCTGTCAATTTTCACCTCAAAATATAATCTCAGAGCAGTCTTTCCTGACCTCTCTACAGCAAAGCCTTCCCCTCATCCAATCCCATTATCTTATTTTCTTGTGACTTTCTGAAATAACCTTGTTTCTTTGTGTATTGTTTATCTTCCCCAACTAGAAGTTTTTATGAAAGCATTACAGTTTCCTTAGTTGGCACCAACAATAGTGCACACAGTAGGCAGATGCTTAATGAGTATTTGATGAATAAATGAGTAAGAGATTCCATCAGTGGACTCCACTTCAGACAACCTCTACACCCTCCTTAAGACCTCAGTCTCGTCAACCGTGAAATAGATACAATAGATTTGATCGTTTCTAAATTCTCTTCCATAGGTAGTGTTCTGAGATTCTAAGGCAGAAGTTGGCATATGTTTTCTGCAAACATTTCTGCAGAGAGTAAATATTTTAGGCTTTGTGGGCCGTACAGTCTGTTGCAACTATTCTTCTTTGCCACTGTAGCAAGAAAGCAGCCATAGACAATATGAAACAAGCGGGTGTGGCTGTGTTCCAATAAAACTACAGCTAAAAAACAGGCGGCGGGAGGTAGGACGCATTTAGTCCGCGGTCTGTAATTTACCAACCCATGTGCTGAATAACAGTATTCTCTGCCGCTCTTGGGTGGTGGCTCTTTTATCTCCCAAACCCTCTGTCCCTATTGTCACTTCCAGACTATTGGCCCCATTTCCTCCCTAAACCTGTTTTTCCCTTGAAGTTTATGCCACCAGATTACACCACTCATTGGTCCTCCTGGTTGCCATTCATCTACAGACTCCTCAAACGACATGGCACCTTGTGCAAGTTCTCTCACCTCCCCCAATGCTACTCTTGACAGAATTCTCTGTAATTTCAATTCTGTGAACACAGTCCTTCCAATACCCTGGCCTATTATCTCCCTAACTTTTTCCCCTTCAGTGAGCTTGTCCTCCACCTTCCTTCAGCCACCAACTCCCACAGTCATGCCCTAGACTTTGTTATTCTCCACACAGCAGCCAGAGGGTTCCTTTTAAAACACAAATCAAGTCACTCCTCTACTCAAAACTCTGTACTGCTTTCCCATCTCACTCAGAATGAAGTTCTGAGTGCTTACCTTGACCCGGTCCACGTAATCTGAGTCCTAGGTAACTCTGACTCATCTCCTGCCACTCTCCACCCCTACGTCACTCTACCAGCACTGTCCTCCTTGCTGTTCCTCAAACAAGCCTGGCACTCACCTGCCTCAGGACCTTTGCACCTGCTGTTCTCTACATCTGGAACATTCTTTCCCCAGATATCTACTTGGCTTTCTCACTTATTTCTTGTCTGCTCACATATCACTATATCAAAGAGGCCTTCCCTGGTCATCCTATCAAAAACAGAAACTTCCCTGCCCTATCACTCTCTATTCCACTTACTCTTATTTTTCTTCATAGCACTTGAACCAAACTGACTTTTTTTTAAAAGATATGTTGCTGTTTCTGGAATAAGTAAGGACTCTCTGTTTCTGGAGAGTAAGGATTTAGTCTTATTCTGCTGTGTCCTCAGCAACAAGAACATAGCACATGGCACATCGTAGCTGCCCAATAAACATTTTATGAATTTGTTGAACCAAATCCTTTTGGAAGCAACTTACCTTCTTTCAGTGCTGCTGCCAGTAATGAGGCTGCCTGGGGAGGCTCTCCAGGGTCTGGTTTAATGAGGAGGTGGGGCTCTAGATGGACATCCTCAAATCCACTCAGTTCTCCAAGTTCAGCATAGATATGCAGCTTCTCTTCCAAATATGTGCAAATTTGTTGGTCTTGGTTACTGAGTATTTCTAAGAATAGCATTTACCATCGAAAGTTATCACATGAATACAATTAATGAAAATCCAAGCTCTAAGATAAAGATGTTGCTAGTTAGCAAGCAGTACACTAAACGGGTCAAGTACAAGTTATTTATTGGGTGGGACAAACCTAGGTTGAAATCCTAACTATTCTACTTGGTGACTGTAGCTTCCAGCAAATGATTAACATCTCTGAGCTTCCTTTGTCTTTTCTGTAAATTTGCTGTACTCAATAAATGTTCATTTCCTTTCCCATTCCCCTAATTCCAGAAAACCTTGCAAAGCCGATCTTTGTTTATTCAGGCTGTTTTCTATTAAGACTAAACATGAAGGTCAGGAATGAAAATTGAGGTGGCACTGTCCACGATGAGCGCTTCCCACAAGGGAAAACAATGCAAGGCCTGGAACTGCTCGGCCTTCAGCCAGTCCTGGTCAAAACCAAACATACCGGTTTATGTTTTCGTTTCTCAACATCCAATGTCTTTAACCACCTTCGCATGCATCGTCTTCCTCTAATTTCAACATGTCACAGAATTCTTAGAGCTTAAAGGGACCTTAACCAGAAGTGAATTCAGGGGTTCTCAGTCTGCCTCAGAATCAGAGGGAGAGTTTAAAATACTGATGTCTACAGCCCATTGCCCTCAGATTCTGGGTGAACTGATTGAGGGTGAGGCACAGGCATCAGAACTCTTAAAGACCTCCCCAAGTGATTCTAAGGCCCAGCCAGAGATGAGAATCACTGAGCTCATCTAATTTCCTTACTTCACAGATTTGGAAACTGAAGACCAGAGCTATCATGTTCCTTGTCCAAAGTCATACAACCGTGACCTAACAGTGTGAGATCTAAAATCAAAACACTAGACAACAGGTCCAATGCCCATCTGCACGATACTGTCCACAATTGCTGTTATGTTACATGCAGAATTGTTAAAATATATTTTTAATCACTAAGGAGGGAAGGAGTCATTTTATTTGAGCACCTTTAGTGCCAGTGTGTATATATATATATATATATGTATATGTATATAGATAGATTGATATCTATCTATCTATATAGATATATATATATGCATGTATGTATGTATTTTTTTGAGAGTGGTCGGGGTGGGCCTCCAGTGCACAGAATTAATCATTTAGTCATACGTTCCCATTCATAACATCTGGGCTTCCCCAACCTCCAAGGAGAACTGCACGACCCGGGACCAAGAGGCGCCGGCACTATACCTTGACATTGCTGAATTTTGGCCACTCTGGCTTCAGCTTTCCGCCTCTCTTCGTCAGACTCACTTGTCCTTCCCCCTTCTTCTTCTGGGCAACTTTAAAAGACAACAGTCAAGAGAGACAACTGAAACCAAATCCAAGTATCTTTAGGTTCATTAGAAAAACATGGGAACTTGGCAGTAGAATTATTCAGAGAAGAAAAATTCAGCATAAAGAGAATTCATCACGTCCCCTGGCCAAGAGATTTGGTTTTCTTGATTATATAATGGACCTTGCATAATATAACATAGCTCTCAAAGTCAGCAGTTTAGGATGACTCAAATATTCCAACAAACACACACACACACAAACATACACTCATACATGCACACAATACCAATGCCATCAGTAGGTACAACTCAAATCATAATTGTTGCTTTCTACTGCATTTGGGCACTTCCATTCTTAATGAGGGTAGAGAGACTGGAGGGGATGGTGGTAGGGTGCCAGGTTGGGTGGGGCACAGTGGAGGAGGAGGAATTTTATACAACATCATTCAAGATCTAACTAATCAAATTACCATTAAGAATGATCATCCTCAGACCCCCGTTTATAAAAACTGTCTTTGCACAAGTAATGAGGGGTAAGTTGATGTAGCACACTTAGATCCACCAATCTAAAAACGTTTACTGAATGATTCTTCAGAATTAGGGACAAAGAGAAACACAGACATGGTCCCTGCCCTCAAGGAGCTTCCAATCTAATAACCAAACATATATACAGAAAAAAGATAATAGCTGCAAGGCCAAAGATGACAAGCACCAAATAAATGATTTGAGAGCAAGTGTTAAGGAATTTCAGGTAAGGAAGAGACCAGCGGAACTGAAGAGGTCTTCACGAAGGAGGTGAGCCACGAGCAGTACCAAGGTGGGCAGTATTCACAAAGGCAGAAGGAGATAGGGCGTTACAGGCAGGAAGGCATGGAGAAAAAAGGTGCAGATGAGGGGCTACTGCAGGCCGGGGCAGGGGGTGGGGAGCAGACCCTTCTGGCTGAGCCTAAGTTTTCATGCAGGGGAGACACAGTTAGAATATTTTCCCCAATGGAACAAGTCCATTGCCTCAATAATGGACAGAAGGAAATGTTACCTTTCTACTGCCTGTTGGATCCGCCTCATCCAGGTATTCCGTTCCTCCTTGGAGTTGGTATGAATTTCATACATCTCAGGACCAGCAGATGAAGCACTGATCAGAAACATCCCTCTCTCCTCATTCGCAACTTCCCTAGCAATGAGCTTCTGAAGGGAAATAACTGATGGCTTCTGATCCTACAGAAAATAGGATGAGGTGTAGATGAAACAGTGTCCTATTTAAAGCAAGCGTCTCACAAAACACAGTAGCTAAGGAAAGCAACAGTATTAGGCAAATCTTATTTCACTTCAACCCTTCCTCTTCCACAGAAGAGCTGTGGAAGTTCATAAGATTTCCAATGAAAAGGGTATGCTAAAGAGAGGACGGAGAAAGAGGATACAGGAGAATGTTTGTCCTTAAGAACTGGTGGTTTAAAAGGATATCTTTTAAAAAGACAGAACAATCAGAGCAGTAAGAAAAAATATCAAAACTGTTGTAGTCAGGGATGGAGAGATTATTCTAGAAGGGCATGGTATAGGAAACAGTGTATCAAATATTACAAAGAGATTACGAGGGTTGGAAGACCTACAGAGTCCACTGGATTTGGCAGTTAACAGTAACACTGTTTCAACAAGCTGATGAGTACAGAACCCCAAGTACCAAAGAGTAAACTGTAAATATGAAAGGTAAGGAGTACAGAACCCCAAGTATCAAAGAGTAAACTGTAAATATGAAAGGTAAGACTGGGGAGGCAAGGGCTGCCCTGGTGGCGCAGTGGTTAGGAATCCACCTGCCAATGCAGGGGACACAGGTTTTGAGTCCTGGTCCAGGAAGATCCCACATGCTGCAGAGCAACTAAGCCCGTCCGCCACAACTACTGAGCCTGCACTCCAGAGCCCGCGAGGCACAACTCCTGAAGCCCGGGCTCCTAGAGACCATACTCTGCAACAAGAGAAGCCACCGCAATGAGAAGCCCACGCACCGCAACGAAGAGTTAGCCCCCACTCGCCGCAACTGGGGAAAGCCCACGCGCAGCAACAAAAGACCCAACCCAGCCAAAAATAAATAAATAAAATAAATAAATTTTAAAAAAAAAAAAGAAAGAATGGGGACGCAAGACCTCAGATTCCCCAGAACCAATGTCTACTGCTATTGTAGTACTGAGCACAATAGCCTCACTGCAACCTGCAAATGCCTCCTGGTTCCCACCAACCAGGTGAGCCCTTGGTGGGCAGGAATGGGCCTAACCCAATGTTTTGAATAAAGTAGGCAACTCAGTAAATGTCAGTAGAACTATATTTGGCATAATTTCATCAGAGAGAAATAGGAACAAAGTCTAAAATTTGGCATCGAACCCATGATTAAATCACCTTTTGTATCAACATTTACTATGATCCTTCAATGCCCCATTCTAAGCACTGGGGATTCAAAGATAAATAAGACACTGATAATACTAATTTGGGTAGGTAGCTATGGTTGAAAATGATGGCCAAAAGAATGCCGGCAGGATGAACAGTTTGGGGTCTAAATATGAAGAATCTTCTTTGGTTTGTGGCTTCTGCCACTGTTTACAGAGTTGGTTGCAGCGTGTGGTTTTGTTTCTTGGACTCTTGGACTGAGCAACGCCTTTATCCAGAACACACTGCTCCATCCCTCTCTGCTGACTCCTTGGTGTTGACATGTCGGCTTTCCCAGCATCACCAAGCTTTACCATATCTGAAGTTGTGTGCAAGGGTATGACCAGAGGACCTCTTCATTCTATCTTGATCCAATTCTTAAGAGTAGCAAATACAAAAAAGCAACCCATGATGGGACAGACCACTGGTCTACCCAGTCTTGCTCGCTGCCTCTGCTCATGGAAGTAAAAGCCACTTTGTGGCAGAGCTTTTGGAACACTGCCCGTTCTAATTAGGGAGAGCCCCTGAGCACTGTTAACATCTTTTATTCGAATATGGATCTACTATCTAAGACCTTATCTGCTTTCCTTCTTGCAAAGCACAGTTTTAGCTTCCTCAGCTTACAAGGTCAGTAGCCTCTGTACATAAAGAGGCAGAGTAGGTTTGAATACACACACACACACACACACACACACACATATGTATATATAACTATTTGAACTAGTTGTTTAGTGTTGCAGGAGAGGAGGTGGTGGCGTCAGATATTTTAAACATGAAAAATAGGTCAGTGGGTAGAACATAGCATTAATTAAACCACCACAGACCAGGAGGCATCAGGGACATGACCATGATTATTCATACTAATCACACATGGACACTAGAGATGATCAAGAATTCAAATTAAATCTCTAGGAATGGAGGTAACCTGTCTACTTTGGAGACAGATGTTAAAAACTAGTGATGCAAAGGCCTAACTCAGCCTGCAGAGAGCTTTTCTTCGTGCCACAGCAATTTGACAAAAGATTTTTAAAAATAATTGCCAGCCTTTAAAAACTGAGCATTTCACTTTTTTTAAAACTCTGGATTTCTGGGTTTTGGGAGAAAGCAGAAGATTGGCAATCCTGGGCCCATAGCTTCATTTTATTTTATTTATTTATTTTTTTGCGGTACGCGGGCCTCTCACTGCTGTGGCCTCTCCCGTTGCGGAGCACAGGCTCCGGATGCGCAGGCTCAGCAGCCATGGCTCACGGGCCCAGCCGCTCCGCGCATGTGGGACCATCCCGGACCGGGGCACGAACCCGCGACCCCTGCATCGGCAGGTGGACTCTCAACCACTGCGCCACCAGGGAAGCCCCCATAGCTTCATTTTAAAACACAGGTGACAGCTGAGCCACCCCTGCCCTCTTTGAGACAGGGCATGAATTCACCAGTTCACTGTGGTCCTTACCACTCTCTATCAGCTCCTTGATAGCAAGAGTCCGGTCCAGTTTACTCATTTACATTTCCTGCCCAATCCCTGTAGACACTGGAGTTGACAACCTCTGCCCAAGGGAAAGAGGAAAAGGAACTGCTACATTCAGCCTCATTGTTACACCATACCCACTGGTGATTCCATAAAGTGGCTGATTCTATTAGTGAATCATTCCATTCAGGATTCCACTGTGATAACAAGATCTTAAGGTCACTTCATATTGAATTTGCACTTGCACATCTACACATTCACTTTGTGGTTTTTTTATTGTTCATTCATTTTGAAACTACCTTCTTTGATATTCAAGAGGTCCTCCTAGATTCAGTATTCCAGGATTTAGTGAACACATGTACTTTTTCCTACTCATTTATAGAGTTGGTCCTACTCCCATTTCCAGAGTCCTCTTTAAAAAAGGAACAAAATTCTCTTGTAAGGAAGCTATTCCAACCTCTGGCTACTTTCAGATGCTTATCTTCTTGGCCATTTTCAAACTCATCATGTCTTCTGCAACATGTAGCAAGTTAAGAATTTACTAAAGAAAAGTTTCAAACAGCACAAGGAGCAGAGCATCTCACCTACGGTCATCAGCATGAAGATAACTTTCTAAAATTCTAAAATACTATGGCGAGTACTAGGAAATCCAGATATTTGTACACTCCTAGCTAATGCATCAATTCTCTCATGCTGTTAACTACAAAGTAAGCTACCTGGGTTTGTGTCCACTAAATGTACATGATGCAACTAAAAAACATAGGATTGAACAGTAGTGTGCATTGACTCTCAGAATAATGCTTTCTCTTTTGCTCCCTGACATTGACAAGGCCTTGACTGGCCTTTATGAAGGCAGCTATGTGGCAGACTAACATCGTCAGGAAACAGTATCAGCACCATCTTACTACTGTCCATAGCCAAACACATTATACCAAGAGGACCTAAGTTGTGGCTGCCTTCATTCTGACATTTGGTGGATTGCATTCCTAGTGTCCCACTTAATGGCAAATGTGCTCTAAGGGTGGCACCAATAACTCTTCAAGAGATCAGATAAGATGGGAGGGCAGACAGCAGGAGCAAGAAGAACTACAATCCTGCAGCCTGTGGAACAAAAACCACATTCACAGAAAGACAGACAAGATGAAAAGGCAGAAGGCTATGTACCAGATGAAGGAACAAGATAAAACCCCAGAAAAACAACTAAATTAAGTGGAGAGAGGCAACCTTCCAGAAAAAGAATTCAGAATAATGATAGTGAAGATGATACAGTACCTCAGAAAAAGAATGGAGGCAAAGATCGAGAAGATGTAAGAAATGTTTAACAAAGACCTAGCAGAATTAAAGAACAAACACCTAGAAGAATTAAAGAACAAACAGAGACGAACAATACAATAACTCAAATGAAAAATACACTAGAAGGAATCAGTAGGAGAATAACTGAGGCAGAAGAACGGATAAGTGACCTGGAAGACAGAATGGTAGAATTCACTGCCGCAGAACAGAATAAAGAAAAAAGGAATAAAAAGAAATGAAGACAGCCTAAGAGACCTCTGGGACAACATTAAACGCAACAGCATTCGCATTATAGGGGTCCCAGAAGGAGAAGAGAGAGGGAAAGGACCTGAGAAAATATTTGAAGAGATTATAGTCAAAAACTTCCCTAACATGGGAAAGGAAATAGCCACCCAAGTCCAGAAAGTGCAGAGAGTCCCAGGCAGGATAAACCCAAGGAGAAACATGCCAAGACACATAGTAATCAAACTGACAAAAATTAAAGACAAAGAAAAATTATTGAAAGCAGCAAGGGAAAAATGACAAAAGCATACAAGGGAACTCCCATAAGGTTAACAGCTGATTTCTCAGTAGAAACTCTACGAGTCAGAAGGGAATGGCATGATATATTTAAAGTGATGAAAGGGAAGAAACTACAACCAAGATTACACTACCGGGCAAGGATCTCATTCAGATTCGACAGAGAAATCAAAAGCTTTACAGACAAGCAAAAGCTAAGAGAACTCAGCACCACCAAACCAGCTCTACAACAAATGCAAAAGGAACTTCTCTAAGTGGGAAACACAAGAGAAGTAAAGGACCTACAAAAACAAACCTGTAACAATTAAGAAAATGGTAATAGGAACATACATATTGATAATTACCTTAAACGTGAATGGATTAAATGCTTGAACCAAAAGACACAGGCTCACTGAACGGATACAAAAATAGGACCCATATATATGCTGTCTACACTTCAGTGGGTCTGAAGACCCACTTCAGACCTAGGGATACATACAGACTGAAAGTGAGGGGATGGAAAAAGATATTCCATGCAAATGGAAATTAAAAGAAAGCTGGGTCAGCAAATACTCAATATCAGATAAAACAGACTTTAAAATAAAGAATATTACAAGAGACAAGGAAGGACACTACATAATGATCAAGGGATCAATCCAAGAAGAAGATATAACAATTATAAATATAAATGCACCCAACACAGGAGCACCTCAATACATAAGGCAACTACTAACAGCTATAAAAGAGGAAATTGACAGTAACACAATAATAGTGGGGGACTCTAACACCAATGGACTGATCATCCAAACAGAAAATTAATAAGGAAACACAAGCTTTAAGTGACACAATAGACCAGATAGATCTAATTGAGATTTATAGGACATTCCATGCAAAAACAGCAGATTACACTTTCTTCTCAAGTGCACACAGAACATTCTCCAGGAGAGATCACATCTTGGGTCACAAATCAAGCCTCAGTAAATTTAAGAAAATTGAAATCATATCAAGCATCTTTTCTGATCACAATGCTATGAGATTAGAAATCAATTGCAGGGGAAAAAAACATAAAAACCACAAACATATGGAGGTTAAACAATACATTACTAAATAACTAAGAGATCACTGAAGAAATCAAAGAGGAAATCAAAAAATACCTAGAGACAAATGACAATGAAAACACGATGATCCAAAACCTATGGGATGC
>NC_041221.1:75158368-75158870 GCF_002837175.3 Physeter macrocephalus | reverse complement strand
CATTTAGAGAAGAGCTAAAACCTATCCTTCTCAAACTCTTCCAAAAAATTGCAGAGGAAGGAACACTCCCAAACTCATTCTATGAGGCCACCATCACCCTGATACCAAATCCAGACAAAGATACTACAAAAAAAGAAAATTACAGACCAATATCACGCATGAAAGTAGATGCAAAAATCCTCAAGAAAATACTAGCAAACAGAATCCAGCAAAACATTAAAAGGATCATCCACCATGATCAAGTGGGATTTAACCCAGGGATGCAAAGATTCTTCAATATACACAAATCAATCAATGTGATACACCATATTAACAAACTGAAGAATAAAAACCATATGATCATCTCAATAGATGCAGAAAAAGCTTTTGACAAAATTCAACACCCATTTATGATAAAAACTCTCCAGAAAGTGGGCATAGAGGGAACCTACCTCAACATAACAAAGGCCATATATGACAAACCCACAGCAAACATCAGTCTCAATGGTGAAAAACTGAAAGC
>NC_041221.1:75157532-75158335 GCF_002837175.3 Physeter macrocephalus | reverse complement strand
TGCAACAAAAAGAATAAAATACCTAGGAATAAACCTACCTAGGGAGACAAAAGACCTGTATGCAGAAAACTACAAGACACTGATGAAAGAAATTAAAGGTGATAGAAACAGATGGAGAGATATACCATGTTCCTGGATTGGAAGAATCAATATTGTAAAAATGCCTATACTACCCAAAGCAATCTACAGATTCAATGCAATCCCTATCAAACTACCAATGGCATTTTTCACAGAACTAGAACAAAAAAATCTTAAAATTTGTATGGAGACACAAAATAGCCAAAGCAGTATTGAGGGGAAAAAAACGGTGCAGAAGGAATCAGACTCCCTGACTTCAGACTATACTACAAAGCTACAGTAATGAAGACAATATGGTACTGGCACAAAAACAGAAATATACATCAATGGAACAAGATAGAAAGCCCAGAGATAAACCCACGCACCTATGGTCAACTATTCTATGACAAAGAAGGAAAGGATATACATTGGAGAAAAGACAGTCTCTTCAATAAGTGGTGCTGGAAAAACCAGACAGCTACATGTAAAAGAATGAAATTAAAACCCTCCCTAACATCATACATAAAAATAAACTCAAAATGGATTACAGGGCTTCCCTGGTGGCGCAGTGGTTGAGAGTCTGCCTGCTGATGCAGGAGACGCAGGTTCGTGCCCTGGTCTGGGAAGATCCCCCATGCCGCGGAGCGGCTGGGCCTGTGAGCCATGGCCGCTGAGCCTGTGCGTCCGGAGCCTGTGCTCCGCAACGGGAGAGGCCACAACAGTGAGAGGCCCGCGTACTGAAAAAA
>NC_041221.1:75146135-75156703 GCF_002837175.3 Physeter macrocephalus | reverse complement strand
TGTATACACTAATATGTATAAAATGGATAACTAATAAGAACCTGCTGTATAAAAAAATAAATAAAATAAAATTCAAAAATTCAAAACAAAAATGGTATATAAGGCCCCCCCCAAAAAAAGAGATCAGGTAAGAGGTACAGATTCATATTTCAGGTCATATTTTAAGTTGAGCATCACAACTTGATCTGAATCCATTTGCACATTGTCCTAGAAAACAAGATAGTGGTCTTTTTTTTTTTTTTTTTAAATTTATTTATTTATTTATTTATTTTTGGCTATGTTGGGTCTTCATTCCTGTTCGAGGGCTTTCTCTAGTTGTGGCGAGCAGGGGCCCTCTTCATCGTAGTGTGCGGGCCTCTCACTGTCACGGCCTCTCTTGTTGCGGAGCACAGGCTCCAGACGCGCAGGCTCAGTAGTTGTGGCTCACGGGCCTAGTTGCTCCGTGGCATGTGGGATCTTCCCAGACCAGGGCTCAAACCCGTGTCCCCTGCATTGGCAGGCAGATTGTCAACCACTGCGCCACCAGGGAAGCCCAATAGCTGTCTTCTTGCTGTGTCGAATTTTTGATCCATCAGCAGGTCACCTGGCCTATACCACCCAAGAAGCAGGATTTGCTTCTCTTTCCGGACTTAGTTTTTGAAGAAACCTTTGTTTATAAAAATGTAGTGTGAATTTGTTTTCTCTTCCAGCATGCCCCTCACCATCCCACAGGGCAAACAAAATGTTCCCACCTTCCTGCTTATTTTCTCTGTGTTCCTTCAGAGCATCCAAGATAATAGCAGAGACATTTGTTGGACAAATCAGTAGGTTGTCATGAAATATGCAATATATACAGTTCAAATGGATCAGGGCCATGGAACTAGTTTAAGGCCTCTTGTTAACCTCTGGTGTAGCTTTGTGATATAATCTCTGACCTTTATACAACTTGGCATCACTGTGCTGATGAGAGGCAATGTGCTGAACAGGGTGAAGAAGTCTATTGGGCCAACCTGACAAGATGGAGAGGCAGCTGAGACACTGCTCCAGCCTCTTCCTCCCCGGAATCCATCACTGAGCAGGCATGTTTCTTTGTTTTCCCTGAACGGCATACCATAAACTTCCTTAAGCTTTGAATTTGCCAAAACCAGTTGGAATTGAGGATATCTGCTAATGGTACCCAAATATCCTATCAGTCAATGGATGATAAACACGAACATTGTAGAGAAGCACAATTATACCACCCACATTGGTACTGCATCTTAGATTCTTTCCTATAACAGGGCCTGATGCTCCATGATGCTGACAAGGGGTTGACTCATGACATCTTCCATCTTTAAGACAGTCACTGTGGACAAGATGCTGTATAAGAAATGCTATAAAATACTGGTTTTACTGCTAGTCTGAGTCTCACTCTGTGCTGGCAATGAGACTACAATAACACACTACAAAGGTAAGTGTTACATGAACAATCTTAGTATTAGTAGCCATTATGGGAGAATTCAGAAAGAATCATCTTTACACTTTAGATACCAGGATGGTGTTCTCGTGTCTGGCAAAAGGAGCATCATAACAGTTATGAATAGAGTTGGCAACTGGTTACAGCAGGCACTGTCCAATGGGGATAGAGAGAGTGAGGTGCCAGAAGTGACTTGTTATTCCCAGCATTAACATTTGAGGTGCTGGGAAGTCAGGACTGCAGGGGGAGGGCGTTTCTGGAGGAAAGACCAAGATAACCAGACAGCAGAGGGTCCCCTTGTGGGGTTTGGGGCAGTGCCTATTCACCAACCAGTATCAAAGTACTTCAATATTTTCCCAACTGGTTAAATTGCTGCATCAGCTGACTACCAGTCCTAGTTGCGATAAATCTGGTAAACCCAATTGGATCCTTGCTACTGAACAGTGTAATCACTAATAATGGGACTATACCACAGGCATGATCTTGCCAATGACCATGTAATTTCACTAGGAATTTCAGGCATTTTTCAAGGAGATGTGGGATTAAACCAATTAAAATATTCATCACACGGCCATATACTTACAACAGCTGCAAAGATGTACTTCTGGTCTTTTTCTTGTAAAAAGAGCAGCACATCAGTTAGAAGCAGAGCTAGGATATCTTCAAAGGAAAAATATTACTAGTATTAATGAAGCAAACCACAATTCAAATGCCTTTATTAAAATTCTAATTTCATGTTTAAATAATTTAAATACACATACTAAAAATAAATACTCACTTTTAGTCTAATTATAAAACCTTTATTAAAATGCCTGTATTATGATAGCTAAAGATATATTTTATAGATAACTTAGTAGGTAAGCTGTGTTTAAGTGCATGCTTGTGTGTGTCACTGTTGGTACAGCTAAATCTCCAGCAAAATTTAGTGCTGTAGCCTTCCAAATGGAAGAAAAATATTCAATAAAAAACAAGGTTCTAATAGAATGGAGCAAGCCCTTAACTTCACGGCAAAAAAGTGCTTAGTTAAAAATGTTGGGCTTCCCTGGTGGCGCAGTGGTTGCGCGTCCGCCTGCTGATGCAGGGGAACCGGGTTCGCGCCCCGGTCTGGGAGGATCCCACATGCCGCGGAGCGGCTGGGCCCGTGAGCCATGGCCGCTGAGCCTGCGCGTCCGGAGCCTGTGCTCCGCAACGCGAGAGGCCACAGCAGAGGGAGGCCCGCATACCACAAAAAAAAAAAAAAAAAAAAAAAAAAAAAAAAAAAAAAATGTTCATGGGCAGCTTCTGCCTTGAATTACTATATATACTAATCTGCTGTTTTGTTCCATCTGGATCTGAGGGAAGTCTGAGGTCTTACACCTCCCTTACATACTGTTTGCAAGAACCCACCTTCACTATACCACTAACATTCTAACACAAAGCTACCCAGCTGTTCATTCCACAAAACAGATAAAGAGCAAATGACTTGGAACAATAGGACCTACAGACTGCGGCTAATATTTTCGTTGTGGTTAATATTCTAAGTGTGGTTCATGTTTAGTTGCAACACTGCAAGCTGCTGATTAATAAGTCCTTTGGTCATTTGTTGCAAGCACTACCAAAACTTGATAATCCTTCAGTGGGTAACAACCTTGGAGTACCTGGATTTTAACCACCTCTTCCTCTCATTGCTTACCTAAGGAAGATACTAAGACATACCAGAAACAAGAAGGTTGGGCCAGTGGTGCTTAACCCTGACTGCAGACTCACCTGGGTGCTTTGAGCATCCCTATGCCTGGGCTTCACCCCCAGACCAATAAAATCAGAACCTCTAGGAGGAGACTTGAGTATCAGTAAAATTTTTAAACTCCAGAGGCCATTCTAGGGTTTTAAATCCAGTGGCCGGTGTTGACAAAAGCCTCGGACAAGCTGCTAGCTACAGAATCATTTCTTAAGGATCAGAATAAACTATTTTAGACTCTAACCAGATTAACAGGCAGGTTAATGCCTGATAGCAAACAGCACACCAATGTCAACGTGTATATTTATGCATTACTATGTATATTTATGCATTATATCATTCAGTCCCAAAGATGATGTTTAGAGCTCATTTTTCCCCTCAGTGGTCTGAGCTCCTGGCTGGCTTGGCACACAACAGATTCTGAGTGTGTAGGCACATTTTCCAGAATAATATTTCCATGCCAACAATTAGCAGAATTCTCAGGTCCTTTCATTCAAACATCACAAACTTGAAAACCCATGCAATACATAGGAAGCCTTTTGCTTGACGCAGCAAACTTCCCCCTAAGGTTTGTAGTGTGGGCCACCTCTGCCTATGGAAGTTTTCATCTTGATCCTACAGGGATCTTTCCACTGACCTAGGGTTTGTGTGTGGGCCTGCATCGCTGAACCAATTTTCTTTGGAAAATCTGTCCTCTGTTAAATGAATAATGTGTGTGAACAAGAGGGAGAAATTGGTCTGTTAGAGCCACGGTACCTTTGAAACGACCCGTAGCGGTTTTCCAATAAACAAGGCCATCGTATAACAGGGTCCTTTCTTTACTCATCAGTGCCTGTTTCCTAAACACGTGGCCATTTTTAAGCTTGGTATATGTTTTGTTTTCAATCTTATTTAGGATCTCAAGCCACTTTTGTTTTTTCTCATATTCGCTGACTTTTAAATCCACAGCTGCAATCATGTCTTTAATTAAGCAAAGAGCTTTGCATAAGTCTTTCTGTTCTTCAGTGCTCTCTGCATGGGAAAAAGAGAGAACAGACACCATGAAATAAGCCAGAGTGCTAAGAAGGAAGACACTTTTTCTTTAGTTTTAAATAAAGTTAAATATATCATCCAAATAGCAAAAATCCCAGAGCAAAAACATGGGATTAACTTCAAATATTCTATCATCACTCCACACCCCTCCTCCCCAAAAGGATGGTTAAAATGTGTCATTAAGAAGAATTTACTTATCAGATGCTTCAGCAGAAACACTGTGACAATATGATGTCTGAACTCTAGAGACTGGTCTGACCTTCCTTCCTAGAGCAGTGAATGTGTCATATCCCAAGTTAGGCCTTCCTTCCATCTTCCCAGACACAGGTAATTAAGCAAACCCCACACCTAGCTTCTTAGAACTTAACTGAGCTACAAGCCCAAGCTGGAGTCCTTTCCCAGAAGGGAGCTGCAGGGTGACTTGAATACACCTCAGACTCGTTTGCTTTCCTAGATCCCTCTCTCCCTAAAAAAATAACATTTAAAATTATAACTTACAACTGCATTAGCATAAAGATAAATATATTAATTATATATATTAAAACATTTTTTCAACCTAAAATAAATGGGACCAAGGCACTGTGCAGAGTAGGTAACTCAGCCATGCTCACTCCAACAGAGTAGATGATCATCGAATCCAGCTGTTACTCTGAAATACTGGCCAAATCTCTTATCTCTAGATTATCTTAAGAGAAACTTCTGGAGAAGTTTCTGCAACAGCCTCCTGGAGCTCCAGATGAAACCAAATTTAGCTATTTTCTGTATCTGATTTAAAAAAAAAACTAATTGATGTTTATTGAGGTGAATGGAACTGAAAGGGAAAGTTTCAGGAGGTCAGAAAATGCTAGATAGAAGGAGAGGAGAAAGAAAAACAACAGAGAAAATAAAAGATTCTCTAAGAGCCTAGAGCAGCAGAAATAAACACACAGAAATAGCAGTGAAATGGAATAAGAACAAGTCTTCCAAAGGGTCTAAACTTTCCAGGCTCTAACTGCCTCAAATAGGTACATGAGAGCTTTGTGAGAAAACCAAGGAATAGATCGTGACACCAATCATTAACAAGGAAGATTTTCTCATTGCCCGTAAAAGAATATACTTCATTTACTTCACTACTTTACTATACCTGCCACCCACCTAAGCAGCATTCTCCACCATGAAAAAAAAAAAAAAGATTCTTCTTTATAAAGAGCATATTTTAAATATAGGAAAGTTGAGTTGAGAAAATCAAAGTTGAATTACAAAGTGACTTAAAGTAAGGCCAAGAAAAGGCTCTGAGTCTTCTGACCTTCAGGAATAAATTACTGTCTTTTAACTGCTTGCAACTTAAAGTGCAGCAGCATTGGCCCCACCCGGGGGTCTTGTTAGAAATGCTTACCTTGGGTTCTACCCGAGACCTACTGAATCAGAGTCTGCATGTAAATGAGATCCCCAGGTGAGGGGTACTCCTAATGAAATTCCAAAAGCACTGCCATAAAGAGTCCCATGAACCAATGTTCCCAGCAACTAGAGAGGTTAGAGAAGTCTGACCTAACTAAGGAGGCAGTGTTCGTTCAGCCACTATGACGTCTACGCTTGCAGAGCCATAAGTCACACTTCTCATTTCCGACACACAGTAGGCAATCACTGTCATGCATCCTACCTGGAATCTGGCATGGGATGATTCTTGGAGGAGCACCAGCTGGCCTAACACAGTCCGACAGATGTTAATCTTTGAGTATTGTATTAAACTTAAGAAAGAGAATATAACCATAATATAAACTAAAAGTCTTAATTTTGTTTTCATTCTTTAACTGGGAACAAAATTATGAGGCTTTTCTCTTTCTACTGTGCTTATATTTTCTTTTATGTTAAATTATAGGAAGCAATACAAATGGGAAATAAGGAATGGATGCTACCATTCCTGCCTGAACTTAGGTCCTAATGTGACTAAAAACAAAATGGAAAGACCAAATCATGCATTTCTATTCACCGAGACCCCTTTCAAAAAAAGGATGTTAAAAGTTGACTTTTTAGAGTGGGAATTTAAGATCTCATTACCACTTTCATGATCTCCAAGTCAGTTGGTCATAATAAAGATAATAAAAACAGCTCCCACTTTTCAAGCACCTTGTTTATACCAGGCTATGTACTGGGCACTTTCTGAGACAATCTCCCTTGTTAACAGAAGACACTACCACCCTAATAATTTACTCACGATCAATAAGCTAGCTTGAGGAACAGGCACTTTTATCTGTCCATTCATTGCACTGTTATATTTATTTATTGATAACCTATTCTGCACTATGTATTCAATCTAGACCCCTCAAGGAGCTTACAGGCCAGCCATGTGCATTAACAGGTTCTTAAAGGACATCCAGATGTTAGTCCTTGAACTTGATGAATTGACAGGGTCAAAAATAGCTCCTTCATAAATCATTCTCAATCTAATAAATCACTGCTGGGAAGGTAATAGGAAAATGAAGAAGAAGAGGTATTGGGTCTGGATATGGGGGAAATATAGATGGGAAGGGTAGGGTCAAAGTATGAGGAAGTCTACTTGCTTTGGGCTGCTTGGAGGAATTCAGACTATTGGCCAAGTCACATTATGAAAGATAAGCAAAATGGATCCAAATCCTAAGGCTTCACAGTTTTTCCATAATGAAAAATCTTTATGAATCAGGCACCCACAAGCATTTATAGCTGTTTACAACACCTCAGCTATGTTTAAAACTAATGAAAGAGGCAAATGTTTATCCCAGAAGTCATCACTCACCCTTTGTGTACTGCAATATCCTTTCCACCAAGACAGGGTATTTTGTGATGCGCTGAGTGACCAGCAGAATGCATTCTGGAATTCCTCGGCGTCGAGCCAAAAGATTACTATTTCGGAGCTTAAAAAATATATATATGTATATATTTTTTAATTTTAATATACACAAACACTACCTGTATTTGCTTTTTAGGAAGGAATTTAATAATACAAAGAATCTGCAACAGTATAATTCTATTCAGACATAACATGCTGCATCATTAATTAAAAGTTGATATATTGTCATTAAATTGTATATTTTGAAATTAATTTCAATAACCCAACTCTCCAAGATTAAGAAGTTTCAAGTTACACTGATGTACTTAGAGTTAATTCCAAAAATGAGCAGGTTTTAAGACTTATAAGTGCTAAGATTCACGAATAGCAGAAGTTTTGAAAAATACTCAGAAATCAAAGTTACACTTTGAACATGAGTTTGCAATTAACTGTTTGTTTTTCTAACAGGTTTTCCTCTACATTTGTTATTATTCATCATAGCATTTAAGTTTCCTCTAATCTGGGCAACTTTTTTCTAAATATCTCAAAGCCATATTTTCAAGTTCTCAATACACACGTATGTTTAAAAAAAAAAAGGAGGAGAATCCAGTAGCATTCTTAAAATGGTAGATAAAAAATTAGAATCTATGAAACTCTAAAGGACAAATTTCTTTAATAAGTAAGTAGGACACCAAAAAAATAGGATGGGAAGCATTCAATGTAAAGGCGATTTGAAAGACATAACCCCCCATGGATAATATATAAACCTTGGTCAGATCTTGATCCAATTTTATGAGCTAATGAGGGAAATTTGATTACTGGTCAGCTGTTTGAAGATATTAAAGAATTATTGTGTATTTAAATGTAATAATGCCACTGTAATTTTTAAAAGATATATTGTTCAGTGACACAAGTTATATATGAAATGATGTGCACCACAGACTTGCTTCAAATTAATCCAGTGGGGGTGGGGTGGGTTCTTTATTTTTACTGTGGTTCTTCTGATTTATAACTTGTCAGGGCATGAAAAGCTTCACAGGATATTACAAAGGTGCTCAGAAGTACGGAGAACATGGTTTTGCAAATATAAATACAAAAGTAAATGATTTGGGAGAAATATTTTACTAACACAGAAAAAGAGGCTTTCTATCTTTGCCACAAACCTATCACTTCCTTCTTCCCTGAAAAACAGTACCTAGATGTGAGACTTGGTTAGATCATCTAAAAAACAAGTATGAATTTCATGCTGGCTTACCATTTTGTAACAGAGTTTTAAAATACTTGCCTTAATAAAATTCTGAAACTTTTTATTCTGCTGGAGTTCTTTAAAGAGGCTAACAGCCTCCTTGTGATGGCTACAGAATTCCCCATATATTTTCTTCATTTTATTTGCATTTTCTTCTGAAAACTGAGAAGAAAAACATTTCAATGATGGTTTATAAATTTAGTCAGTTCTAAACACTAAAAAGAACATGCAATTTTCATATATTTCAGTACATTCTTTGCAAATAAAGAATAAACATCCAGGAATTTCTGACCACAATCACTTCTCTTTCCCAGAAACTTTTTAAATTAAAGTAAGAGGAAGTAGTCAAGAGGTAAGAGGAAGACGTCAACCTAATGTGATTATATTATATTGAACTAACTCAATTATCAATAGCCCAATGAAAAACATTTGATGTCTTCTATTTTTGTGTTTATGCAACTTTATAATTTCAATTTATAGTTTTAATACTTTTATAGATTGAAGGGTATGGGGTACATTTGGGGATCCTCAGGAAGGTTGAAATTTACATTGGGTAACTGATCATGTCCATGAACTCAGTCCTCGCTGGGAATTTAATTTTTGTCATCACAAATGGATCAACAGGCAGGTTATCATTAGCCAAGATGACAGAGAAAAATGAGTAACCAGAAGGCCAATTTATTAAGTGATGGACACAAGTAGAGATGTGGGCTGGATATTTCAATAACCTTGACCTGCAGAAAAATCTCTGTAGAAAAATCTACATGGGAACAACTTAGAATCATACGGTGGTATGGAGAGAATCAGCTGAATAATTTGAATGCCAACCTTTCAGACTCTGATGACCCTATGTATACATGTGGGTGTTGAAGATCATTGTAACAGAGACCAGAACACACCTACACCTCCTTAGAAAGTACTTAAAATGTACATCCTTATCTCTGGTCTTTTCAACTTTGCTCACAGTTTTATCTATGCTTGAGGCCAATACATCTTACGAGATGATTCTTAAACCACCAACAATAATATATAGGTATAAATTTAACAAAACATACACAGGCTTTGTGTGCTGAAAACTACACAATGCTAATGAAAGAACTCAAATAAGATTTAAATAAATATACCATGTTCATAGATTGGAAGACTCAACATAGTAAAGATGTCAATTCTCCCTAAATTAATGTACAGGTTTAATGCAATTCTTATCAAATCCCAGCAAGTGTCTGTACATATAGACAAGATTATTCTAGCATTTATATCAAAAGGTAAAGAAACTAGGATAAAAACAATTTTGGAAAAGAAGAATAAAGTGAAAGAACTCAGTCTAGACAATTTCAAGATTTATTCTATAACTACTGTAATTATGACTATGGAAGCATACACATAGATCAATGGAACAAAACAGGGACCCCAAATGCCCAACAGATTTTGACAGAAGGCAAAAGCAATTTATTGGAGGAAGGACAGCCCTTTCAACAAATGATACTGGAGCAGCTGAACATCCACAGGTCAAAAAATAATAATAATAACCTTGACCAAAGTCTCACATTTTATACAAAAAGTAACTCCAAATGGATCACAGACCTAAATAAAAAACATAAAACTATAAAACTTTAAGAAAAAAAAATAGGAGAAAATCTTTGGGATCTCAGGCTACACAAAGAGGTCTTAAACTTGAAATCAAAAGCATGATCCTTAAAATATGAGGGAGTCCGGGAAAAAGTTTGGCCTGCGTAAGAGGCAAGAGACCATTGTTTCAAGGTGTGCAAGGACAGGGGATTCATAGCACCGCCTAAATGAGCTTCAGAGATGGGCGCTAGCCGCGGCTATCAGCATGGACACCAGAGACTGGCATGAAACGCTAAGGCTGCTGTTGCAGCCACCAAGAATCCTGTATGCAAGCACTCACTATCCACACCTCCCCTCCTGGGAGGCTGTGCAGCCCGCCACTGCCAGGGTCCCGTGATCCAGGGACAACTTCCCTGGGAGAACACACAGCGCGCCTCAGGTTGTTGCAACATCACGCTGACCTCCGCTGCTGCAGGCTCACCCCGCATTCTGTACCCCTCCCTCCCCCTGGCCTGAGTGAGCCAGAGCCAGCTAATCAGCTGCTCCTTTAATTCCCTCCTGTCTGGGCAAAGAACAGATGCCAGGGGGCGACCTACACACAGAGGAGGGGCCAAATCCAAAGCTGAACCCCAGGAGGTGTGTGAACAAAGAAGAGAAAAGGAAATCTCTCCCAGCAGCCTCAGGAGCAGCGGATTAAATCTCCACAATCAATGTGATGTACCCTGCATCTGTGGAATACCTGAATAGACAATGAATCATCCCAAATTGAGGAGGTGGACTTTGG
>NC_041221.1:75143356-75143784 GCF_002837175.3 Physeter macrocephalus | reverse complement strand
ATAGCAATACAATCCTACCTCAAGAAACAAGAAACATCTCAAATAAACAACCTAACCTTACACCTAAAGCAATTAGAAAAAGAACAAAAAAACCCCCCAAAATTGGCAGAAGGAAAGAAATCATAAAAATCATATCAGAAATAAATGAAAAAGACAAGAAGGAAACAATAGCAAAGATCAATAAAACTAAAAGCTGGTTCTTTGAGAGGATAAACAAAATTGATAAACCAGACTCATAAAGAAAAAAAGGGAAAAGACTTAAATTAACAGAATTAGAAATGAAAAGGGAGAAGTAACAACAGACACTGCAGAAATACAAAAGATCATGAGATTACTACAAGCAACTAAATGCCAATAAAATGGACAACTTGGAAGAAATGGACAAATTCTTAGAAAAGCACAACCTCTGAGACTGAACCAGGAAGAAA
>NC_041221.1:75139423-75142784 GCF_002837175.3 Physeter macrocephalus | reverse complement strand
TTTGCAAATATAAATACAAAAGTAAATGATTTGGGAGAAATATTTTACTAACACAGAAAAAGAGGCTTTCTATCTTTGCCACAAACCTATCACTTCCTTCTTCCCTGAAAAACAGTACCTAGATGTGAAACTTGGTTAGATCATCTAAAAAACAAGTATGAATTTCATGCTGGCTTACCATTTTGTAACAGAGTTTTAAAATACTTGCCTTAATAAAATTCTGAAACTTTTTATTCTGCTGGAGTTCTTTAAAGAGGCTAACAGCCTCCTTGTGATGGCTACAGAATTCCCCATATATTTTCTTCATTTTATTTGCATTTTCTTCTGAAAACTGAGAAGAAAAACATTTCAATGATGGTTTATAAATTTAGTCAGTTCTAAACACTAAAAAGAACATGCAATTTTCATATATTTCAGTACATTCTTTGCAAATAAAGAATAAACATCCAGGAATTTCTGACCACAATCACTTCTCTTTCCCAGAAACTTTTTAAATTAAAGTAAGAGGAAGTAGTCAAGAGGTAAGAGGAAGACGTCAACCTAATGTGATTATATTATATTGAACTAACTCAATTATCAATAGCCCAATGAAAAACATTTGATGTCTTCTATTTTTGTGTTTATGCAACTTTATAATTTCAATTTATAGTTTTAATACTTTTATAGATTGAAGGGTATGGGGTACATTTGGGGATCCTCAGGAAGGTTGAAATTTACATTGGGTAACTGATCATGTCCATGAACTCAGTCCTCGCTGGGAATTTAATTTTTGTCATCACAAATGGATCAACAGGCAGGTTATCATTAGCCAAGATGACAGAGAAAAATGAGTAACCAGAAGGCCAATTTATTAAGTGATGGACACAAGTAGAGATGTGGGCTGGATATTTCAATAACCTTGACCTGCAGAAAAATCTCTGTAGAAAAATCTACATGGGAACAACTTAGAATCATACGGTGGTATGGAGAGAATCAGCTGAATAATTTGAATGCCAACCTTTCAGACTCTGATGACCCTATGTATACATGTGGGTGTTGAAGATCATTGTAACAGAGACCAGAACACACCTACACCTCCTTAGAAAGTACTTAAAATGTACATCCTTATCTCTGGTCTTTTCAACTTTGCTCACAGTTTTATCTATGCTTGAGGCCAATACATCTTACGAGATGATTCTTAAACCACCAACAATAATATATAGGTATAAATTTAACAAAACATACACAGGCTTTGTGTGCTGAAAACTACACAATGCTAATGAAAGAACTCAAATAAGATTTAAATAAATATACCATGTTCATAGATTGGAAGACTCAACATAGTAAAGATGTCAATTCTCCCTAAATTAATGTACAGGTTTAATGCAATTCTTATCAAATCCCAGCAAGTGTCTGTACATATAGACAAGATTATTCTAGCATTTATATCAAAAGGTAAAGAAACTAGGATAAAAACAATTTTGGAAAAGAAGAATAAAGTGAAAGAACTCAGTCTAGACAATTTCAAGATTTATTCTATAACTACTGTAATTATGACTATGGAAGCATACACATAGATCAATGGAACAAAACAGGGACCCCAAATGCCCAACAGATTTTGACAGAAGGCAAAAGCAATTTATTGGAGGAAGGACAGCCCTTTCAACAAATGATACTGGAGCAGCTGAACATCCACAGGTCAAAAAATAATAATAATAACCTTGACCAAAGTCTCACATTTTATACAAAAAGTAACTCCAAATGGATCACAGACCTAAATAAAAAACATAAAACTATAAAACTTTAAGAAAAAAAAATAGGAGAAAATCTTTGGGATCTCAGGCTACACAAAGAGGTCTTAAACTTGAAATCAAAAGCATGATCCTTAAAATATGAGGGAGTCCGGGAAAAAGTTTGGCCTGCGTAAGAGGCAAGAGACCATTGTTTCAAGGTGTGCAAGGACAGGGGATTCATAGCACCGCCTAAATGAGCTTCAGAGATGGGCGCTAGCCGCGGCTATCAGCATGGACACCAGAGACTGGCATGAAACGCTAAGGCTGCTGTTGCAGCCACCAAGAATCCTGTATGCAAGCACTCACTATCCACACCTCCCCTCCTGGGAGGCTGTGCAGCCCGCCACTGCCAGGGTCCCGTGATCCAGGGACAACTTCCCTGGGAGAACACACAGCGCGCCTCAGGTTGTTGCAACATCACGCTGACCTCCGCTGCTGCAGGCTCACCCCGCATTCTGTACCCCTCCCTCCCCCTGGCCTGAGTGAGCCAGAGCCAGCTAATCAGCTGCTCCTTTAATTCCCTCCTGTCTGGGCAAAGAACAGATGCCAGGGGGCGACCTACACACAGAGGAGGGGCCAAATCCAAAGCTGAACCCCAGGAGGTGTGTGAACAAAGAAGAGAAAAGGAAATCTCTCCCAGCAGCCTCAGGAGCAGCGGATTAAATCTCCACAATCAATGTGATGTACCCTGCATCTGTGGAATACCTGAATAGAAAATGAATCATCCCAAATTGAGGAGGTGGACTTTGGGAGCAACTGTAGACATGGGGTTTGCTGTATGGGACTGACTAGATCCTGATTTTTATGTTTAGCTTAGTATAGTTTTTAGTGCTTGTTATCATTGGTGGATTTGTTTATTGGTTTGGTTGCTCTGTTCTTTTTTTCTTAATTACTTTTTAAATTTTTTTATTTTAATAATATTTTTCTTATTTTTTATTTTAATAACTCTTCCTTCCTTCCTTCCTTCCTTCCCTCCCTCCCTCCCTCCCTCCCTCCTTCCTTCCTTTCTTTCTTTCCTCCCTTTTCTTCTGAACCGTGTGGCTGACAGGGTCTTTGTGCTCCAGCTGGATGTCAGACCTGAGCAGCTGAGGTGGGAGAGCCAAGTTCAGGACACTGGACCACCAGAGACCTCCTGGCCCCACGTAATATCAATTGGCAAGAGCTCTCACAGAGATCTCCATCTCAACGCCAAGACCCAGCTTCACTCAATGACCAGCAAGCTACAGTGCTGGACACCCTATGCCAAAAAACTAGCAAGACAGGAACACAACCCCACCCATTAGCAGAGAGGCTGCCTAAAATCATCATAAGGTCACAGACACCCCAAAACACACCACCGGACGTGGACTTGCCCACCAGAAAGACAAGATCCAGCCTCATTCACCAGAACACAGGCACTAGTCCCCTCCACCAGGAAGCCTACACAACCCACTGAACCAACCTTAGCCACTGGGGGCAGACATCAAAAACAACAGGAAGTATGAACCTGTAGCCTGTGAAAAGGAGAACCCAAACACAGTAAGTTAAGCAAAATGAGAAGATAGAGAAACACACAGCAGATGAAGGAGCAAGGTAAAAACCCACCAGAC
>NC_041221.1:75138725-75139265 GCF_002837175.3 Physeter macrocephalus | reverse complement strand
GAATGGAGAAAATACAAGAAACATTTAACAAGGACCTAGAAGAAATAAAGAGCAAACAAGCAATGATGAACAACACAGTAAATGAAATTAAAAATTCTCTAGAAGGAATCAATAGCAGAATAACTGAGGCAGAAGAACGGATAAGTGACCTGGAAGATAAAATAGTGGAAATGACTACTGCAGAGCACAATAAGAAAAAAGAATGAAAAGAATAGAGGACAGTCTCAGAGACCTCTGGGACCACATTAAACACACCAACATTCGAATTATAGGGGTCCCAGAAGAAGAAGAGAAAAAGAAAGGGACTGAGAAAATATCTGAAGAGATTATAGTTGGAAACTTCCTTAACATGGGAGAGGAAATAGTTAATCAAGTCCAGGAAGCACAGAGCATCCCATACAGAATAAATCCAAGGAGAAACACGCCAAGACACATATTAACCAAACTATCAAAAATTAAATACAAAGAAAAAATATTAAAAGCAGCAAGGGAAAAACAACAACATACAAGGGAATCCCCATAAGGTTAACAGCTGATCTT
>NC_041221.1:75135977-75138541 GCF_002837175.3 Physeter macrocephalus | reverse complement strand
GACACATACAGACTGAAAGTGAGGGGATGGAAAAAGATATTCCATGCAAATGGAAATAAAAAGAAGGCTGCAGTAGCAATTCTCATATCAGACAAAACAGACTTTAAAATAAAGACTATTACAAGAGACAAAAAAGGACACTACATAATGATCAAGGGATCAATACAAGAAGAAGATATAACAATTTTAAATACTTATGCACCCACCATAGGAGCACCTCAATACATAAGGCAAATGCTAAAAGACATAAAAGGGGAAATCGACAGTAACACAATCATAGTAGGGGACTTTAACACCCCACTTTCACCAATGGACAGATCATCCAAAATGAAAATAAATAAGGAAACACAGCTTTAAATAATACATTACACAAGATGGACTTAATTGATATTTATAGGACATTCCATCCAAAAACAACAGAATACACATTTTTCTCAAGTGCTCATGGAACATTCTCCAGGATAGATCATATATTGGGTCACAAATCTAGCCTTGGCAAATTTAAGAAAATTGAAATCATATCAAGTATCTTCTCTGACCACAACGCTATGAGACTAGATATCAATTACAGGAAAAGATCTGTAAAAAATACAAACACATGGAGGCTAAACAATACACTACTTAATAACGAAGTGATCACTGAAGAAATCAAAGAGGAAATCAAAAAATACTTAGAAACAAATGACAATGGAGACACGACGACCCAAAACCTATGGGATGCAGCAAAAGCAGTTCTAAGAGGGAAGTTTATAGCAATACAATCCCACCTTAAGAAACAGGAAACATCTCGTATAAACAACCTAACTTTGCACCTAAAGCAACTAGAGAAAGAAGAACAAAAAAACCCCAAATTTAGCAGAAGGAAAGAAATCATAAAGATCAGATCAGAAATAAATGAAAAAGAAATGAAGGAAACAATAGCAAAGATCAATAAAACTAAAAGCTGGTTCTTTGAGAAGATAAATAAAATTGATAAACCATTAGCCAGACTCATCAAGAATAAAAGGGAGAAGACTCAAATCAATAGAATTAGAAATGAAAAAGGAGACGTAACAACTGACACTGCAGAAATACAAAAGATTATGAGAGATTACTACAAACAACTGTATGCCAATAAAATGGACAACCTGGAAGAAATGGACAAATTCTTAGAAATGCACAAGCTGCCGAGACTGAACCAGGAAGAAATAGAAAATATGAACAGACCAATCACAAGCACTGAAATTGAAACTGTGATTAAAAATCTTCCAACAAACAAAAGCCCAGGACCAGACGGCTTCACAGGCGAATTCTATCAAACATTTAGAGAAGAGCTAACACCTATCCTTCTCAAACTCTTCCAAAAGATAGCAGAGGGAGGAACACTCCCAAACTCATTCTATGAGGCCACCATCACCCTGATACCAAAACCAGACAAAGACGTCACAAAGAAAGAAAACTACAGGCCAATATCACTGATGAACATAGATGCAAAAATCCTCAACCTGTGCTCCACAATGGGAGAGGCCACAACAGTGAGAGGCCCGTGTACCGCAAAAAAAAAACCCAAAAAAACCTAGAAACAAATGAGAATGAAAACACAACAACCCAAAATCTATAGGATGCAGCAAAAGCAGTTCTAAGAGGGAAGTGTATAGCAATACAATCCTACCTCAAGAAACAAGAAACATCTCAAATAAACAACCTAACCTTACACCTAAAGCAATTAGAAAAAGAACAAAAAAACCCCCCAAAATTGGCAGAAGGAAAGAAATCATAAAAATCATATCAGAAATAAATGAAAAAGACAAGAAGGAAACAATAGCAAAGATCAATAAAACTAAAAGCTGGTTCTTTGAGAGGATAAACAAAATTGATAAACCAGACTCATAAAGAAAAAAAGGGAAAAGACTTAAATTAACAGAATTAGAAATGAAAAGGGAGAAGTAACAACAGACACTGCAGAAATACAAAAGATCATGAGATTACTACAAGCAACTAAATGCCAATAAAATGGACAACTTGGAAGAAATGGACAAATTCTTAGAAAAGCACAACCTCTGAGACTGAACCAGGAAGAAATAGAAGATATAAACAGACCAATCACAAGCACTGAAATTGAAATTGTGATTGAAAATCTTCCAACGAACAAAAGCCCAGGACTAGATGGCTTCACAGGCGAATTCTATCAAACATTTAGAGAAGAGCTAACACTTATCCTTCTCAAAATCTTCAAAAATATAGCAGAGGGAGGAACACTCCTAAACTCATTCTATGAGGCTACCATCACCCTGATACCAAAACCAGACAAAGATGTCACAAAAAAAGAAAACTGCCACTCTCACCACTATTATTCAACATAGTTTTGGAAGTTTTAGCCACAGCAATCAGAGAAGAAAAAGAAATAAAAGGAATCCAAATTGTAAAAGAAGAAGTAGAACTGTCACTGTTTGCAGATGACATGAAACTATACATAGAGAATCCTAATGATGATACCAGAAAACTACTAGAGCTAATCAATGAATTTGGTAATGTAGCAGGATACAAAATTAATGCACAGAAATCTCTTACATTCCTATACAGTA
>NC_041221.1:75131200-75135374 GCF_002837175.3 Physeter macrocephalus | reverse complement strand
CTAGAGAAATGGAAATAAAACCAAAAATCAACAAATGGGAACTAATGAAACTTAAAAGCTTTTGCACAGCAAAGGAAACCATAAACAAGACCACAAGACAACCCTCAGAATGGGAGAAAATATTTGCAAATGAAGCAGCTGACAAAGGATTAATCTCCAAAATATACAAGCAGCTCATGCAGCTCAATATCAAAAAAACAAACAACCCAATCCAAAAATGGGCAAAGACCTAAACAGACATTTCTCCAAAGAAGATATACAGATTGCCAACAAACATATCAAAGGATGCTCAACATCCCTAATCATTAGCGAAATGTAAATCAAAACTACAATGAGGTATCACCTCACACCAGTCAGAATGGACATCATCAAAAAATCTACAAACAATAAATGCTGGAGAGGGTGTGGATAAAAGGGAACCCTCTTGTACTGTTGGTGGGAATGTAAATTGATACAGCCACTATGGAGAACAGTATGGAGGTTCTCTAAAAGACTAAAAACAGAACTACCCTACAACCCAGCAATCCCACTACTGGGCATATATCCTGAGAAAAGCATAATTCAAAAAGAATCATGTACCACAATGTTCACTGCAGCTCTATTTACAATCAAAGGATGCTCAACATCCCTAATCATTAGCGAAATGTAAATCAAAACTACAATGAGGTATCACCTCACACCAGTCAGAATGGACATCATCAAAAAATCTACAAACAATAAATGCTGGAGAGGGTGTGGATAAAAGGGAACCCTCTTGTACTGTTGGTGGGAATGTAAATTGATACAGCCACTATGGAGAACAGTATGGAGGTTCCCTAAAAGACTAAAAACAGAACTACCCTACAACCCAGCAATCCCACTACTGGGCATATATCCTGAGAAAACCATAATTCAAAAAGAATCATGTACCACAATGTTCACTGCAGCTCTATTTACAATAGCCAGAACATGGAAGCAACCTAAGTGTCCATTGAAAGATGAATGGATAAAGAAGATGTGACACATATATACAATGGACTACTACTCAGCCATAAAAAGAAACAAATTGAGTTATTTGGAGTGAGATGGATGGACCTAGAGTCTGTCATACAAAGTGAAAATAAGTCAGAAAAAGAAAAACAAATACCATATGCTGACACATATATATGGAATCTAAAAAAAAAAAAGTGGTTCTGAAGAACCTAGGGGCAGGACAGGAACAAAGACGCAGATGTAGAGAATGGACTTGAGGACACGGGAAGGGGGAAGGGTAAGCTGGGACAAAGTGAGAGAGTGGCACTGACATATATACACTACCAAATGTAAACTAGATAGTGGGAAGCAGCTGCATAGCACAGGGAGATCAGCTGTGGGCTTTGTGACCACCTAGAGGGGTGGGATAGGGAGAGTGGGAGGGAGAGAGACACAAGAGGGAGGAGATATGGTGATATATGTATATGTATAGCTGATTCACTTTGTTATACAGCAGAAACTAACACACCACTGTAAAGCAACTATAGTCCAATAAAGATGTTAAAATAAATAAATAAAATAAAATAAAATAAAATGAAAGACACCTCATTAACATAGCAAAAGACACTTTTTTATCACTCAGCACTTAGGAAATTCAAAAGAGTTTTAAGAGCTCTGTGCCTATGGAATCAAAAAAAAAAAAAAAAGGTTCTGAAGAACCTAGGGGCAGGACAGGAACAAAGACGCAGACGTAAAGAATGGACTTGAGGACACGGGGAGGGGGAAGGGTAAGCTGGGACAAAGTGAGAGAGCAGCATTGACATATATACACTACGAAATGTAAAATAGATAGTGGGAAGCAGCTGCATAGCACAGGGGAGATCAGCTGTGGGCCTTGTGACCACCTAGAGGGGTGGGATAGGGAGGGTGGGAGGGAGACACAAGAGGGCTGAGATATGGGGATATATGTATATGTATAGCTGATTCACTTTGTTATACAGCAGAAACTAACAACATCGTAAAGCAATTACACGCCAATAAAGATGTTAATAAATAAATAAATAAACTGCAGTACATTCATATTCTGGTATACAGCTCAACATTAAAAAGGAATGAACTACTGACATACACAGGCATCTAGATGATGCAGAGAATTGTGCTGAGTGAAAAAAAGCCAATCCAAAAGGGACATACTGTGTATATAATCTATATAACATGTATGTAATTTTTTTTTTTCTTTGCGGTACGCGGGCCTCTCACTGTTGTGGCCTCTCCTGTTGCGGAGCACAGGCTCCGGACGCGCAGGCTCAGAGGCCATGGCTCACGGGCCCAGCCGCTCCGCGGCATGTGGGATCTTCCTGGAACGGGGCACGAACCCGTGTCCCCCGCATCGGCAGGCGGACTCTCAACCACTGCGCCACCAGGGAAGCCCACATGTATGTAATTTATATAACCGGATTGAAATGACAAAATTATAGAAAGAACAGATTAGTGATAGCCAGCAGTTGGGGACAGGAGGGAAGTAGGTGTGGCTATAAAATGGCCAGATGAGGAATCCTCATTGTGATAGAAATGTTCAGGCGTTTTGCTGTATCCCTACCAGTATCCTGGTTGTGGTACTATATTATAGCTCTGTAAAATATTACCACTGGGGAAAAAATAATTTTAAAATGCCAACCCCTGACTCAATCCTATCAAACAACACACTAGGGGTTGGGAGCACAGAATACCTCGTTCTTAACAAGCTTTAGGAGATTCCTATGTACCTGAAATTGGAAAACCACTGCTCTATGTCAAGTATGTTCCACATGTTCACAATTTCTCACCAACACTGCAAGTTCCCACTGACTAAATTACCATCATATTCCAGACCAGCCTCCTGAGATCTATGGAGTCCCCGAGGTTGGAGTGTGGGATTTCCCCAGACTCTCATACATCCTTCAACAGCTTGCTCTCCCTTTGCTCCTACAGAGTGCCACTCCCACAGCCATTGTCTGAGGACTTTGCTAATATATTCTTCAGGAGATATCTTTATTTACGTAATATTGGACGGAAGCCCTTGCCATACCCACTAAGCATGTCCGCCAACAGGAACACAAAAGCAGACTTAATCCTTTTCTCTGAATACCGAGGATTTTCCTTTTCATCCAAAAGACCACCAGGCTCACCCTGTGTAATAGGCAACTTCCCAAAACTTGTCCTCAAATTCCATAAAATTAAATAAAAAATATATCTGGTAAAGATGTGAAATTTTTGTTAACTATGAAAGTGACACAAGAATGAAAAAATGTTTTAAATGATTAGAATTAAAAGTCATGATTGTTTGTATCAAGGAAAGAGAGATTATGCAAATACTTTCAAATGATAAAATAATCTCGCAGTTCATTTTTGAACGCACTCACTCAGATTCAAGTTCACCAAGACACAATCAGACATCTTTATTCAAACTGTCTTCCCAAGTACTTGACGGTCTCTTAACCTGGCACTGTATATGTTTCAGGTGAATTATGAAGATGGAACAGGTCTAGGACTTTAAAGATAATATGCAAAGCAGATAGTGCTTTGATTAGAAACTTATTACTAGTGTGGATTTTTACATTGTTAGACATGAGGAAGAAGATTTTGGGCAATTGTCAGGATTCTTTTTTCTTTTTGTGTATTAAAAATATTTGTATTTAAGCATATTTAAATGTTTAACGTATAGACCAACAGCTAAACTCGACTGGTGGGTGTGACAGGGTGAAACTGATACAAAATTAATATTTTGGAGGGGACATTTTGGCATCTACTTAGAGAATGCCAAACTAAAGTAATTAGGGATAGATCTCCATGCATTTCCTCAAATGCTGTAAGTGACTGCAAAACATAGCATTGGAGTGAATACCTGGTGTGTTTTTCCCAAGTGACCCATTCATTCAATAAATACTTATAGTACCAAGCACTGTTCTAGGTGTTGAAATACAGTGGTAACCAAACAGACGAGACTCCCTGCCTTACTGGGACTTACAGACTAGTGATGTTAGAAAGCCTCCCCAGAATGTCACTGTGGATATCACAAAGATATATTCTTTTTTTTTTTTTTTTTTTGCGGTACGCGGGCCTCTCACTGTTGCGGCCTCTCGCGTTGCAGAGCACAGGCTCCAGACGCGCAGGCTCAGCGGCCATGGCTCATGGGCCCAGCCGCTCCGCGGCATGTGGGATCCTCCCAGACCGGGGCACGAAC
>NC_041221.1:75103634-75131081 GCF_002837175.3 Physeter macrocephalus | reverse complement strand
TCTCCCGTTGCGGAGCACAGGCTCCGGACGCGCAGGCTCAGCGGCCATGGCTCACGGGCCCAGCCGCTCCGCGGCATGCGGGATCCTCCCATACCGGGGTGCGAACCCGGTTCCCCTGCATCGGCAGGCGGACGCGCAACCACTGCGCCACCAGGGAAGCCCCTGTGCCTCAGTTTTAGGGAAAATAAATATTTGCCTCACTGTATTGTGATGGTTAAGTGAGGTAATATAATGGAAGTACCTTGAAAGTCCCTGCCATGTTAAGGCTGCTGGATACATGTTATTTAACTTCTGTAATTAGCATGTTTTAAATGCAGAGCCTCTTTCAGAGAGATCGGGGACCGATACAATTGTCAAAAGTAAGGTGCTTGTTTTTTTTTAACTAGGAGAGTGGCACAGCCCATTCTCACTGATGCTTCAAACAACCCAAGCATCTAAAAAGTGCCTCCTTTGAGTGAGATTTGCTTTTCTTATCCCCCAGGCATGAACTCCAGGGATTTCATGATAATAGATCTGCCTCACTCCTCCTAAAATTAGGCAGCACTTATCTTGGAGATATTGGTGAGACTATCACGGGCCACTCAGGAAGGCACGTTACTAGAAAGCCCATTACATCAAGAAGTCTAAGTAGGGAATTCCTTGGTGGTCTAGTGATTAGGACTCCACGCTTTCACTGCTGAGGGCAAGGCTTCAATCCCTGCTTGGGGAACTAAGATCCTACAAGCCGCACAGTGCGGCAAAAAAAAAAAAAAGAAGTCTAAGTAAATTTTCTCCAGCCAAGTCCTGTGACACACAGAAGAGTCACTGGCTATTAAAAACTCTCAGACATCGGTCATACGCACCAACATCAAATAAAAGACAACCAGCTAAACCCATCTGTCAATAATCATAAAGAAATCAATTCCAGTTCTCTGCAAGCTTTGAATACTCTAGACAGTCTGCCTACCTTTAGGCTTTGAGGTTTTAAGACCTTTAAATCTTTCTCACCTGTTGTACTAGAATATCTCCGATTCGGTTGATGACGAAATTCCTATCGTTGCCGATACAGGATTCTTGCCTTCGCTCCTTCATACTATAGAAGAAATGCCTGTGGATTTCAAGTAACTCATCTAAACAGGGGAAGATTTTATCCACAGTGCTGTGGTCAAGCTGCAGCTCCTCCTTCATCCCTTTCCTGAAGATCTCGGACATGATGAACAGGGTCTGGATGTGATGCATTTCTGTCTGCATTAGCTCTGAAACAGGTGAAGAGAAACAAGCTTTAAAAAAACAAGTGTCCTCTGACGTTAACTAGACTTACTGTGGTGATCATTTTGCAATATAGACAATTATCATTAAGTTGTACACCTGAAACTAACATAATGTTGTATGTCAATTATACCTCAAGTTTTAAAAAAGTATCCCTATTGACCTAAATTAGTAGCTAAACACTGTATGTTACACAAATAAAAAAGAAAAAGAGGGAATGTTTAGGAATAATAATATTCTTCTACTGTTGAAGTCAGCATTAATTAAACATTTAATGTAAGCTCAAAATATTAAACTATTCTCTTTTTTCCAGACATTATATGAGGATATGTATAAGTCAAGTCCAAGATGTAAGAATCCAATGTATCAAACTTTCATAATATAACCAGCTAACATCTTTAGGTATCTTCAGTTGGGAACCAGGTTTTGTTTTCCCCTGAATGCTCTATAAAATGTAACTTAGTTTACCTCTTTTCTTTCTTTTTCCTTCTTTCATTTTTTTTTGTGTGTGTTTTGTATTGAGTAGAAGCACAATTAATTTGGTGAATTATGTTGAATTAAATATAATAAAGTTCCTCAATGCACACAACAGTAGGTCCTTTCTATTATTGGATCTGTCTCTGAAATTCCATTTTCTCCAGGAGAAAACAATGTGTCATGATCAAGGGACATCATCAAGAATGTGAAAAGACAACACATACAATGGGAGAAAATATTTGCAAATCATGTATTTGATAAGGGACTTGAGTATAGAATATATAAAGAACTCTTATGACACAATAACAACAAAAAAACCCACTTCAAAATAGGCCAAAAATTTGAATAGATGTTTCTCTAAAGAGATATACCAATAGCCAATGTGCACAACATCATTAGCCATCAGGGAAATACAAACCAAAACCACAATGAGACACCACTTTACACACACTACAATAACTGTAAGTTAAAGGATGAACAATAAAGAAGCCTTGGTAAGATGTGGAGAAATTGAAACCCTCATACATTGCTGGTGTGAATGTAAAATGGTACAGCTGCTTTGGAAAACAGGCAGTTCTTCAAAAGGTTAAACATAAAGTACCATGTGACCCCCAAAGTGGGAACAACCCCAAATGACCATCAAGTCATGATTAGATGAACAAAGTGTGGTATGTCTATACAATGAAATATTACTCAGCCACAAAAAGGAATAGAGCGCTGATTTCTATTACAGCATGGATGAACAGTGAAAACAATATGTTAATTGAAAGAAGCCAGGCCCAAAAAACTAAATATTGTAATTTTCATAGGGACATATTCATAGGGACAGAAAGTAGATTAGTGGTTGCCAGGTACTGGTGGGAGGGGACAAACGGAAGTGACTGCTAATGGGCACAGGGTTTCTTTCTGGAGTGATGAAAATGCTCTGGAATTAAACAGTGGTTGATGGTTGCACAACTTTATAAATATACTAAAACTTTACAAATATACTACAATATAGATTATACACTGTAAAGGGGTGAATTTTATATCTCAATTTTTTGTGACAATATCTCAATTTTAAAAATGCATCATGAGAGAAAACAATAATTCACAATTTGTAGGAGCATCAGAAGTACAAGTTCTGGATTAATGAGTATTTCCAAACTCATGTACCTGTTTTGAAAAAGAACACAAAACATCAGCCATGGAGGGTAAACAAATCTAAATGTAGCTTTGTTTATTATTTTATCATAAACAAAACTCTAACTGGGAATTAACTTTAAATTATTATTATTATTATTAATTATTGTATCCTACCATATTTTTAACACCTACTCCATACTAAGCATCTACCATATCCGTTAATCCATTTATCTATTATGACCCCCCAAAATAGGAATGATTTTCCTTATCTTTAAAAGAGAGACATGAAGAATAGAGGTGAAGGATTTTCCCTGGAACACAAGACTTTCTGACCCTGAGGCCATGCTGTGAACTACACGACACAATAATTCATCCCAAATGGGTGAGATTATTTTTAATAATATATGAAATCAAGAAATAAATGAAGAAAAATTTCAGTACAATATAAATTACGTGAGAAATACTAAAGGGGACAGCATCACTCTTTCCAAGGTAACTCCCACCTGCACAGCCCTAGATGCCAGCACACTACACATCGGCTCCTCTGATCTACATAACCACCACTTCACACAGGAGAAAAGTGGCCATCGTCGCCACTGGACTTTGTGGCCCATGCTTTGCACACACAGGATTAGCAAAAACTAAGAGTTAATCTCATATTTAAAGTATCTTCTTGGAACCACTTTTTAGCATCTACTTTATACTTGAAAATTTTTTAAACTTCATTTTTTCCTAACTAGTCTATAATCTAACCTCCCTTAATTCAGAGGGCCTTCACCCCAAATAGCATGAAATCGTAAAACCTCCCACAGTGGAACTCCATGCTCAGGACTGAGGCACACAATCACACACGGTCCTAAGCCAGGCGCTGCCAGTCCCTCTGCATCTATGTGAGTCGCAGTCTCTGGCTGTGTGCAGGCAAACTACAGGGCCCTGCATGCAGCAGCCCTGACTACCCTACCTTAAAATATGTGAACAGTCACTGTGATTCGTACAACAGAAGAGGTGAAAGAGTAGAGACCATGCCTAAGGAAACTTGAAAAGGGTAGAAGACATAAAATTTGCTTATACCAGGTACAGACAATGCCTCATTTAAGCCTCACAACATTTTAATCCAGAGTATCATTATCCCCATTTTACAAAAGGAAAAACTGAGGTCCAGGTGAGCAAAATATTTTATCTGAGACCAAGTAACTAGGAAATGGTAGAACCGGGATTTGAACCTAGCCTTGAATCCAGGTATGTATGGTTTCAAACGCCATGCACTTTCCCCTGCACCACACTGCTGGAGCCCAGAGTGTTTGAAATGCTTACCAAAAATGACATCCTGTCTTTTGATGACACCCTTCTCCTGCCTACTACAAAAGGAGGGGTCCACCACCAGACTCCAAGATTCTGCTTCAAACCCCTGGGCATCACTGCTGAGGTCACTCCACAGAGACGAATCCACGACATCTAATGTGCATTGAAGAAAGAAAAGAAAAGCCAGAAGTGGGTGAACACACATAACACAAACAGACCTTCACAAGTGCCCATGTTTATGGATTCATCACCCTAAAGAAACCTGCTATGAACATAGAAACAACTAAGCCAAAATACTGTGATATGCAATTGAAACATCTGAAACCAAACAAGTGAAATGGTTCAAATCAAGATGGCGCTCATGAAAGCAAAGCAGAATCAGGTATTAAAATACCTGATTGTGTATATGCCAAAAAAAAAAAAATTTGAAGATTCTTTTGCTTTTTTTTTTTGACTTGTTCTATTTTAGTTTTATTTTTGGTAACCTGCAGAGTCCACGATGTGCTTACAGAATCTTAAACCCACTGATTTCTTTTGCCCTGGGTTGCTTTGCGCTGTTTACTCAAAATTGAATCTTGGGGCTTCCCTGGTGGCGCAGTGGTTGGGAGTTCGCCTGCCGATGCAGGGAGCACCGGTTCGTGCCCTGGTCCGGGAGGGTCCCGCGTGCCGTGGAGCGGCTGGGCCCGTGAGCCATGGCCGCTGGGCCTGCGGGTCCGGAGCCTGTGCTCCGCAGCGGGAGGGGCCACAGCAGTGAGAGGCCCGCGTAATGCAAAAAACAAAAAAAAAACACACAAAAAAACAAAACAAACAAACAAAAAAATTGAATCTTGTACTTGTCCACTTTATTTGCTCTTTACTTGGCTTGCTGTCCTTAATATAAGCATGAAGCAGGGTATAAGGCCTCCAGTCACGTGAGTACAGATTTTTCTGATAGAATTTGACGATACACATACATCCCTTTCAGGAAGACTAAATTCTATTTGTCCAAATGGCACTCCTTAGAGAGATTCTAGCTCAGAGAAGTCAAGATGTGATGACAATGGATTTAAAATAAGTAGATTCCTGGGGAAGAGTCCACCCCTTTCTCTCATCACTACTCTCCCTTCATTTGGTTTTCCTTTGCCTATTAATACTGCTAGGATACAACAAGAAATTCCCCAGATTGTCCTATCCAAAAACATGTTTTTTAAAAATGCTTTTATTCCCCTAGAAGTAGGAGGCAACATATGGGGATAAATATCTCAGAGATCCAGGCAAGCCCAGTCTTAAGTAACTGAAATATATATTTTTAATGTATGATCCTATACCAATTCATCAATAGCTGTAAAACATTTTTAAAGAAGAACAAGCACATATTTCTTTCTCTTAATGACGTTTATGACATATTCTTCGGGGAATATGTCCCTTTAAAAAAATGCATCATGTTTCCTTGGTTCCTATCTGGGAGTCGCCTCTGTGGCTCAATTTGTATTCCTTTTAATCAGAAGAACCTGTAGCTAAGTGACACCATGAAACAGAATTCTTTTTAAAAGAATAAAAGAAAACGTTTCCACCTTACATCCTTCAGAAAACATTCCTTTCGGCAAATGCTCACAGAAACCCAAGTAAATGCAAAGGCATCTTCTCCTCACCTTCCATTAAGAAGGAGTCTGTGGAGGGAGGTGAGCCCATGGGCTGGAAAAGCTCATCAGACTGAGACCTGCTTCTCCAGGTGCTCCCATCACTTTCAGACTCCAAGGATGCCCCTGACCTCCTGAAGCTAGAAGGACAGAGAGAAAAGTCAGCCCCGGCAGCAGCTCTGAGATGTCAAGGTGTCAGACCACACTGAGCCTTACCTTTCCAAGGTCATGCCTGGAACGCTTCTGGACAATGGATGGACTTGCCCTGCTGTTTCCTTCCTCCCGGTCGGCAGCCCAATAGGCATGGAGGAAGAAGGGTGCAAGGAGAGCCCAGGAGGTGGGACGTCTCTAAATGAAGAATCTGGAAATCAGAACGGATGCTTCATGAGGTTTCCATAGCGGGCAGTAATCCCAACGAGTAAAGATGGTCTCTTAAAAGCCAGAAAGCTGAACACTCCAATGGCCAATTCTAATGTGTCACAAGCCCAGACCTGAAACTAGTCTCCCTGCCACATCCCAACACCTGCTTCAAATGTCCCTTCCAGTTCACACCCTCCTGGTACCCAGGCTGCAGGCCTGCTTCAGCATATCCACTTGGAGACTGCGGGTGGCTGGAATTACGCAAACAGACAAGAAAATGGAATGGGGAAACACTGGGACTGCTTGCGCATAAACCACTGCGTGTTCTCCCTAGAGCCAGCTTTAAATAGATACAAGGTGTTATTAGCACTATTACTAGAATGTACACTGTGTGTATAAACAAGCACACACACACAGAGAGCATGTAAACAGACTGGAACAATGCTGGGGAGTCTGTTCTTTATGGTATAAGAATGTCAGGCAGATGAAACCTTCAAGCAAGCTGGGCTGTTCTCTCTCACATATGGAAAATGAAATGATGCTTCAGTACCTTTCTGGTCAGTTTGAAACGTTAGGGGCATCCAAGCATTTACATTTGATGTGTATTAAAAAGTGACTCTATGAAAATATTTCAATCCTATAATATTATGTGCTTGGCACACACATTCCTTAAGTAAAGGGGAAAAATACTTATATGGAACCCTAAGATATTACAAAGGATTCTACACATGTATGATTTAATGTTATTCCTAAGTTAAGAGGAGGAACAGATGGTATTCTATCAATTCTAAGATGCTTTTAAATTATTTTCATGCTTAACCTTATGAAATTGAGGAGTACGTTCCAACTGCGGTCAAAAGGACTTCTGGTGGTTGGGCTTCCCCGGTGGCGCAGTGGTTGAGAGTCCGCCTGCCGATGCAGGGGACACGGGTTCGTGCCCGGGTCTGGGAAGATCCCACATGCCGCGGAGACGGCTGGGCCCGTGAGCCATGGCCGCTGAGCCTGCGTGTCCGGAGCCTGTGCTCCGCAGCGGGAGAGCCCACAACAGTGAGAGGCCCGCGTACCGCAAAAAAAAAAAAAAGGACTTCTGGTGAAGAAGCAGGGGAGTAAACAATGTCACACTTGTTACTGCCTGCACTAGTTTACCCTTGTGTAACATCACACACAGTCACACGTCACCATTAATTTGCATATTTCATTGACACCCCCCCTCCCCCGATTCAAGTGGCTTTTAAAACACTGGTCACACTATGGCAGCATTGAAGTGAAAAGTGACCACAAACTTAAAATGCCTGCCACAAGGCAAGCTATGTAATATTTGAGGCAAAAGAAATTGCAAAATTGCTCACATCAAATCAAAGGATTTTCACCCAGGAGGACAATGGTGTGACTGACCCTTGCAAGCAATGTAAAGACTGTCATGGACTGCCAATTATCTAAGAGAAATTGTTTAAATTTCAACAATGTATTAATTCAAGAAAAAGAGAACCACTGAGTTTAAGCATATGCAAACAAAACTCAGATATGCCCTGAAATTTCAATTGCCATCCTAATGTAACTGATGAGATCACAGCCTCAGGCATGGCTACTAAAAAGTATCAGGTTGCTCTAATAACCAGCAACAGAGACTGATAAGAATCTATAGATTCTCAACTTGAAGACTTTTTCCTAACTTTGTGATTCTTAAGAAGCACATGGTATGTATTGGTCAAGATAAATATGTGCCACTGCTAGGAAAACATAAAATTATGTACATTTAATGTAGTGTTTCTCTTTTCCCCCAAAAGGCTGTTATCAATAGTGCGTATTACACTAGTTCGCATCTTAAAATTGAGGCAACATCATAATACCTCCTCCATTCAGCCTTCCCTAATATAAAGATCATATAATACATGTGGCACAAAGGCTAGTAGTCTGCCAGAGTTTATGACATTCTTGACTTCTTTGTGTAACTAAAAATTATGCCAATTACACCCAGCATATGCTATGAAAGAAGGAATAATTGGGCAAATGAGAGAACAAAAGGATGGGGTATTTTACATTGGAAAAAATGTGTATATGTATGAAACTGAAAAAAGTTCTTGCCGTTTTCCACATCACTTACTTCCAAGGATGGTCTGTGGTTTGTTCTTATTATATTTCACTTGGAATTTCTGTAAAGAACATTAGAAACGCAAAAAGTAAGATCAAAGCACCACTGGACTACAAGAATGTCCACAGTCACACAGAACAGGCTTCTTATCTATACCATTTTCTTTGTTATTTTATTTCAAACAGAGGAATTCAAAGCAAAAGACATAAAACACAGCAAAGAGAAATATGTTATGACAATGAGATGAGCAAGTTATAAGGAGGGTATGCCTCATGAGCACGTCTCAGCAAGATCCCAGCTTTAGTAAAAGCCCGATGGAACCGAAAATCTCCAGTTCCGGTGTGCAAACCCAGGTTCAAAGAGGAGTTCTTATCAGCGCTGCCTTTCTCCTATTTGTTCTTTCTGTTCCTGGCTGTTCCTCCAGCCTACAGGACACAAGGACCTTGAGCACTGAAATGTCACCCTCAACTCTGTGACCTGACACAATGTGTGCTCCAAGTAACACAGAGTTGGGGACTCCATGCTTCCCTCTGAAGGATCATCATGCTCACTCATCTGCATTTCTGGCATGGCTTTAGAGTGGGAGACAAAGGAATGCAATGATAAATACCTCCATCTACTCAAGCCCACCCCCAAACACAGAGAACATTCCTCTAGTCCAGTGGGCCTTACACTGTGGTCCCAGGATCAGCAGCATCACCTGGGAACATGTTTGAAATGCAAATTCTCAGAATCCACCCAGACCTACTGGATCAGGAATTCTGGGAGTGGGGTCCAGATATCTGTGTTTTAACAGGCCCTCCAGGCGATTCTGATGTGTGCTGATGTTTGAGAATTACTGCTCTAGACTTCATTTACATATGCTCAGGGTTAGCACTGGTAAACCAAGCAGGTCCTGACAGAAAGCCTAACACACCCACATCATGTAGCGCAAATGGAGCGTTCCCTCTACTTCTACAAGTGCATAGTTAACTGAATAGGTATACGCTTTGAGCATGTGTTACTTTATCACTACAACGACCACTTTAAAAATAAATCTAGACAGTAATAACTAGTAAATCTAAAAACCTAAACAGATAACATGAAGCAACAAGCTGCATACAAGCATGTAATATTCACACACGACTGAGAGATTACCTTGGTACACGGAGAGGCGGCATCTTTACAGCCCTTATGTACATTTGCATTACAGTCTGGAACAAAAGGAAAAGATAGAAACGTGTCCATCTTATTTAAGTTAATCTGCAAAGTGAAATGCATACAACTACATCATGATTTTAAGGGTCATTATAAAAATAACACATAAACATTAAAAATATTTAGAAAACTTTAAAAGGAAAGAAAAAATATTTAAATCACATGTAGCCCCACCAATGGAGCAGAACATCTAGTAATGCTTTTTGCATTAAATTCTATTTTGCCTGATAATAACATGGCTACATCTGCTTTCTTTCCCTTAGTTTGTCTAAATACAAGTGTATCCTTTTGTATTCCTCTACTTTAGATCTTTCTGAAAATTAAACCTTTAGATATTTCTTGTCAGCAATATAATGCTGTATTTTCTATAATCCATTCTGACGATCTGTTTTTCGTTTGTTTGATTGTTTTTTGGCCGAGTGGCTTGTGGGATCTTAGTTGCCTGACCAGGGATCGAACCCGGTCCCTGCAGTGAGAGCACCGAGTCCTAACCACTGGACTGCCAGGGAGTTCCCTCTTTGTCCTTTTTAAATTAATATTTTTAGTTATTTGTATTTTATATACTCTTTTACAATTTATATGGTACTCAGCGCTCTCTTTGGATTATTTTGTCCATCTATTTTGTGCTTTATATTGCTTTCTTTTCTGTTTTTATTCCTCTCTGGCTTTTTTTTGGATCAATTAAATATTTTTTCTAATTACTTTCTTAATTTTTACAAGTATGGGACATATTTTTAGCTTAATAATTTTTACCCTAGATATTTTAACATTCATATTTAACTTAGTAAAATCTGAAATGAATAGCTTTACGGTCCTTCAAACTACACAAGGATATTTGAATATATGAACCTCACTTCCTCTCCCTCTTACGTGTTCATCTTGCTGTTTTAAGCCCAGTGGACAGTATTATTGTTTTACACTGTCAATGTTCTTCATTCTTTCCTGCAGCTCCGATCTTTTTTCTGGATTGCTTTCCTTCTGTCTAAAGTACATTCTTTAGAATCTCCTGAAGTTCTGTTGGGGGCACACCCTCTGTAGCCCTTCCTCGGTGCCCTTGGGGGACTGGTTCTAGCAGCCCCCGGGGATGCTCAAGTCCCTTATATAAAATGGTGTAGTACAATGAATACAGTTGACTCCCGTATGGGCAGACTTAACTGCTGATCGCACTGTTAATATTTTAATTTCCTTGGAGAGATTTTTCCCCTTCTGCACAGGGTCTTATCGATTATGAAACCTGAAACCATAGATGACATACACTTCTGTGTCTGCCTGAGAACTCATGTACTACTATATGCCCTGTATTAGTAAGGGACTAGTGACATACTGCAACTGCCTGCTTGCACCCCAGGGAAAAAGCCTATGAAGACGGAAAGAAAGAAAAATGCACAACAATGCTAGAAAAAATGTACTGTCAGGCTCCGAGAGAATTCCTACTAACTAGAGGAAACCAAATTAAAAGAGAAAAGTTAGCAGCTTGCCTACATTTTACTTCACGAAACAATGTGGCCGCATCTCACTGAAAGAAGTAAGGGAATACTTTGCCTGCCCCCTCGTGTCCACAGGCTCAGAGAGCTCCCTGCAAGGGGACTACTTCTTGCCAGGTTGCTGTCTTCTTGCCCCCTCTGCCCTCCCACCTTCACATCACCTACCACCACACCCTCATCCTGCCCACCCCCACCCCGAGACGCTGTGTGCAGATGGAGGAGCCGGAGGCTTATCAGAAACTTCAGGAGAAAATTCCTTCCACAAGGGTAGCAGGGCTCCCTGAGGCCCGTCAAACAGTGGCTGCAGCCCCCTGAGAATCGAGCAAGATGCTGAGCCCACAACCTTCCTCCCGCTGCAGGTCTTTGGCGGCACCTAGCCAACACCTCAGTGGCCAAGGAGCAGAAGACAGGCTGGTCCACGTACTGGTCCTGCAGGCAAACATGAAAATGGCATGGCTCTCTCCTTACCCCAGAGCAAGAGAATGAAAGGATAAGGAAAAAAGGAGAAGCTAGGAGGTACCAGAGAACAAAGTTATACTGAAAACTCACAGGAAGAGGAAGCCACTGAATATTATGAAATCCAGAAATGGAGAAGAAAAATTTGGATATCTGAAATGTGTCCTCCCTAAGAGACACAAAATAGACATAAACTAGGACCAAAAGGCCATGAAGGGAGTATAGGATGTGACCATAGGCCAACAGGATGACAGGGAACCCGAGTTTTGTGAGACGAGAAAGTACTACAAGGAAGAAAAAAGAGCAAGAGTAGGAATTTAAACCAAATTGAGAAGATTCGATGTGACAAAGTATCAAAGCAGTGCTATGAGATTAAACTTGAAAGAGTCCCTCCAGAAAGTGGAGAAAAAGAAGTGTATAATTATCAAACAAGATGTCATACAAATATGACAGATAACAGATCACACTTCTCTAAGGAAGAAATCAGAAAAATGAGGTCAGAAGGAACAACTGACAGCTACAACTGACAAAAACTTTTAGAAAGCTTAAAAAGAACCAAAAAAGGGCTTTCTTCATTCTTTCCTGCAGCTCCGATCTTTTTTCTGGATTGCTTTCCTTCTGTCTAAAGTACATTCTTTAGAATCTCCTGAAGTTCTGTTGGGGGCACACCCTCTGTAGCCCTTCCTCGGTGCCCTTGGGGGACTGGTTCTAGCAGCCCCCGGGGATGCTCAAGTCCCTTATATAAAATGGTGTAGTACAATGAATACAGTTGACTCCCGTATGGGCAGACTTAACTGCTGATCGCACTGTTAATATTTTAATTTCCTTGGAGAGATTTTTCCCCTTCTGCACAGGGTCTTATCGATTATGAAACCTGAAACCATAGATGACATACACTTCTGTGTCTGCCTGAGAACTCATGTACTACTATATGCCCTGTATTAGTAAGGGACTAGTGACATACTGCAACTGCCTGCTTGCACCCCAGGGAAAAAGCCTATGAAGACGGAAAGAAAGAAAAATGCACAACAATGCTAGAAAAAATGTACTGTCAGGCTCCGAGAGAATTCCTACTAACTAGAGGAAACCAAATTAAAAGAGAAAAGTTAGCAGCTTGCCTACATTTTACTTCACGAAACAATGTGGCCGCATCTCACTGAAAGAAGTAAGGGAATACTTTGCCTGCCCCCTCGTGTCCACAGGCTCAGAGAGCTCCCTGCAAGGGGACTACTTCTTGCCAGGTTGCTGTCTTCTTGCCCCCTCTGCCCTCCCACCTTCACATCACCTACCACCACACCCTCATCCTGCCCACCCCCACCCCGAGACGCTGTGTGCAGATGGAGGAGCCGGAGGCTTATCAGAAACTTCAGGAGAAAATTCCTTCCACAAGGGTAGCAGGGCTCCCTGAGGCCCGTCAAACAGTGGCTGCAGCCCCCTGAGAATCGAGCAAGATGCTGAGCCCACAACCTTCCTCCCGCTGCAGGTCTTTGGCGGCACCTAGCCAACACCTCAGTGGCCAAGGAGCAGAAGACAGGCTGGTCCACGTACTGGTCCTGCAGGCAAACATGAAAATGGCATGGCTCTCTCCTTACCCCAGAGCAAGAGAATGAAAGGATAAGGAAAAAAGGAGAAGCTAGGAGGTACCAGAGAACAAAGTTATACTGAAAACTCACAGGAAGAGGAAGCCACTGAATATTATGAAATCCAGAAATGGAGAAGAAAAATTTGGATATCTGAAATGTGTCCTCCCTAAGAGACACAAAATAGACATAAACTAGGACCAAAAGGCCATGAAGGGAGTATAGGATGTGACCATAGGCCAACAGGATGACAGGGAACCCGAGTTTTGTGAGACGAGAAAGTACTACAAGGAAGAAAAAAGAGCAAGAGTAGGAATTTAAACCAAATTGAGAAGATTCGATGTGACAAAGTATCAAAGCAGTGCTATGAGATTAAACTTGAAAGAGTCCCTCCAGAAAGTGGAGAAAAAGAAGTGTATAATTATCAAACAAGATGTCATACAAATATGACAGATAACAGATCACACTTCTCTAAGGAAGAAATCAGAAAAATGAGGTCAGAAGGAACAACTGACAGCTACAACTGACAAAAACTTTTAGAAAGCTTAAAAAGAACCAAAAAAGGGCTTCCCCGGTGGCGCAGTGGTTGGGAGTCCGCCTGCCGATGCAGGGGACACGGGTTCGTGCCCCGGTCCGGGAGGATCCCACGTGCCGCGGAGCGGCTGGGCCCGTGAGCCATGGCCGCTGAGCCTGCGTGTCCGGAGCCTGTGCTCCGCAACGGGAGAGGACACAACAGTGAGAGGCCCGCGTACCGCAAAAAAAAAAAAAAAAGAACCCAAAAAAGGCAAATCGAAAGGTCTTACTGTTTTCTAGGAAAAAATCATTAAATTATACCTATTCTATAGACACAGTCTGACAATATTCCTATGATCAAAAAATTAAAAGTCCTCAAGCATCTAGGCAGAAAAAGCAGGTTACCAGCAAGGGAATGAGGACAGGCAGGCCCCAGAATTTTCTACTGTACTATAATATTAAATGCCCAGATATAAGGGACCAGTGTTGGCAGAGTCTTGAGGGGAAAAGGTTTGACAGAAGAATTTATTTAGCCAGATAAAATTGGTTTTATTGTGTGAAAGAAGGAAAGATATACCCTTAGCTACACAAGATTTCAGAAAACAGATTTACTCCAATAACCTGCTTGGAAAAAAAATTACCTGAAATCCTATTGCCTATTAAAAGCAGAATCAAAATTAAGAGTTCAGAACAGATCAGCTTTATTGAAGGAAAAAAAAAAGAGCAAAAGTGAGCACTGAAACCAAAGAATCACATCTAAAAAATTATTATTAAGTAGAGACACAGAACTGAATACAAATATCAAATTATTGTTGAAATAGAAAATTATTCCTGAAAGATTAAACATACATTATAAAAGTAATAATAATGAATTCAGTATACTCACAGAGGCTAGGGGGAAAAAAGGGTAACTATAAGGGAAATAAGAGTATTATAAGCCTTACACAGCCTTAAAGTTATTATTAGTTAAGTATTAAAAGAGCATATCTTGGGATTCCCTGGTGGCACAGTGGTTGAGAGTCCGCCTGCCGATGCAGGGGACACGGGTTCGTGCCCCGGTCCGGGAAGATCCCACATGCCGCGGAGGGGCTGGGCCCGTGAGCCATGGCCGCTGAGCCTGTGCGTCTGGAGCCTGTGCTCCGCAACGGGAGAGGGCACGACAGTGAGAGGCCCGCATACAGAAAAAAAAAAAAAAAAGAAAAAAGAGCATATCTTGCCAAATCCCTGAAGAAGATAAAAGACAACATATGGTCTAAATAGCTGAACCAGACATCAAGGAAAACAGCAAAGAACTATAAAAGATAGCTGACAGTTGTAAAATTAAACGTAAATAAGGAAAAAATCCTTATTATAAAACAAGGTCTCTCAGTTACATTACAGATTACCTATAGCTAAATTAAAGACACACACCTCAAATTAAAAACACAGAAATAGTTAAGAGAAATACAAACAGAAGGAAAGCAAGAAGAATATTAATTTTAAACAAAGTAAAATTCTTATAAATGGCATTTAACCGCATTAGGGTAGTTTTAAGTTTATGAAAGTTAAATATGCAGTGAAGCTGTGATTAGTAAACTTCTGTGCATCAAATAATGTAACATCAAAATATAGGTAGTGAAATCTATTTATAAACAAGGAGAATTTTATAGAAATACAGTATTTGTGGAAAACTAGCAACTCAGGCTTTAATAAAGAAGAATACAGACATCAAGATTTTGAATATTTATATTATTCATTTTATATATTGTTTTTACGATTAGAAATATTGATATTCACAATTTAAAAATACACCATGAATTAGGATTATTTACCAATAACGGCAGTCTGAACGTTGTATTCTCCTACCCAGTGTGAAAAACTTAATGACCAACGTTTAAATCCCCAATACTCCCCTCCCCCCAAAATTGTAAATCTTAAAACTTCCAAAAGACTATGGTTAAAGAGGAAATTAAACATATACTCAAACTGATTCTAGAATTTAATTTAAGGCAATGATCAAAGATGTGGGCAGTGATATGTGGAAAAGCATGTTCCTTGCAACATTATTTACATTGTGAAAAAATTGGAAAAAACTTAAATGTACAGTAAGTGAGGAACAATTAAGCACATTTGATATCATCATCAAATGAGACATGAGCATACAAAGCTGACTTTTTTTAGTGATTAGGAGGGATTCCATAAAAATATGAATAGCAATTTTCTCTAGATGATAAAAGTTTGGATAATTTTGTTTCTCCTTAAAACTTGTATCTTCTATGAATTCCGCTGTCTTTTTAAAAAAAATTAACGACCATTTTAAAAGCTAAATATAATCTATGTACTTTCAGCAATTTCCATCTTCCACTAAAACTTTCATGACAACCCACTTGACCAACTCAGTATGAACCAACATATCTGCACTGCAAGAATTTGCCTTTCAGTGATCCCTAAGCTTTCAGTAGTCATTAACTACATATGAGAGCGTCTAAGGGCCCAGCTTTGCGATAGCTGCTGTAGGGGATACAAAAGAACCATTGTGTGATTATAGACCTCCAAGAACATAAAGTCTATGCTAGTAGTTAAAATCAGAAGAGGCTGTACATACCCCAGTATTAAACTGGATAGGATAAAAGATCCTAAGTGTGATGTGCAGGAACTCAGGCCACAGTGGTCAAGGAAGACCTCCCAAGAAGAGGCAAGAAATCTGGATGAAGTAGAGGAGCAGGGAAAACTGAGAGATAGGAGATTATCATAAGTGAAGGAACAGAGGCAGGAAAACATACACAGTGGGAGAAAAGACAACAGGTCTGGCAAAGCCTCAGGTTGTAAACCAAGGCTGAACAGGGAAGTAACCGTAGGACTAGCCAGCAGGATGCAGGTAGAACCGAATGCACATCTGAAAAGCCTGGGCTTAGTCCAGTAAACAAAAAAGAGAGAAGTCCTCAAACATATGTGTGCGGATGGAAGCAGTGCTTCATTAAGATTAAGGTGGTGAAAGTATCCAGAATAAATTGTAAGTGAAAATACCTAGAGACAGGGGAAACGAGAACAGTTGGCTGTCAGCAGTCCAGAGCTGGTGATGAGAATCCACCAGAGCAGAAACAGTGAGAAAGGAAATGAAAGAGGTACCACATGGACTGGGGTGCCAGGAGGAAGAGGAACTAAGAGTCAACATGCCCAGCGTTCGAGCTGGTACCATCAACACAGCAAGAACAGCCTTCTGCATGTGGACTGTAAGGTCGATTTTAGACACGTTGGTCTGGGAGACAAGAAGATCTTTGGGCGATGATGCCCACAGACAGGGGGTGACTGGGACAGTCTTGGTTTATACTGTAGCTCTGCCATAATGCTCAAATATAGTCACAAGTTACATGGGGGCTCAGCCTCTCTAGGCAACTAGAAATATGGAATTAGAAAGTAAGCAATAAAGACGTTAATCTGGGAAGAACAGGTTTAAGTACAGTATTTTAGAACAAAAGACTGGATGACTATACTTAGAAACAATACCGAGAAAAGAACAAATGCCCAAGAACTGAGTTTGGAGGGTACTCAAAGTTAGGAGAAAGCAGACAATACAGGTGGTAAACAGAAGAGCAGTGTGCCATGGAAAAGAGGACATCTACCTACACAAAGGGACAATAAATATGGAAACAGGAGAGAGATCAGTGAGTCTGAGAACAGTAACGAGGAAAGATGCTCAGGTCAAGAGCAAGACTTCTGTTAAGTAGTGGGAACAGAGGCCAAAATCAGATGGTTAAGGAAGATGTGGCAGGAATAGACGTCAGAGCAGTGAGTGGAGGTTGCCCAACTTGAGGAGTTTGTCTTAAAATGAGGGGAGAGAAAGGTCATGGATGTGGCTGGGGGTTACAGCTGAAGAGATCCAGCCCTATGAACAAGAAATGAGCCACAACCTATGAAACATATGCCATCAAACCCATAAACTGACTGCTGACATGGGGGCAAGCCATTAACAACCCATGAACAGGAACTTCCCTGGTGGTCCAGTGGCTGGGACTCCACGCTCCCAGGGCAGGGGTCCCAGGTTCCATCCCTGCTCGGGGAGCTGGATCCCACACGCCACAACTGAGAGTTCACATGCCACAACTGGAGATCTCACATGCCGCAACCAAAGACCCCACATTCCACAACTAAAAAGATCCCACATGCCTCAACTAAAACATCCTGCGTGCCGCAGCTGAGACCCAGCACAGCCAAATAAATAAATAAAATGAATGTTTAAAAAAAAAAATCCACAAACAATACTTTCGGCAAACTTCTAAACATTTAGCAAATTAAATCACAGCTGAACTGCTTGATGCTATTTGTTTTTTAATTAGTAGACTTTATTTTTTAGAGTAGTTTTATTATTATTATTATTATTAATTTTTGCTTGATGCTATCTCAGGTCACATAAAAGAAAGAAATCAAGTCTCCAAGGAAAGCAAAGTTCAAGCATGCAGTGAAACTGGCATCATTAAAGACAGTGTGAATGGATACATTTAAATTTTTAATTTAACCATTTCCTAGGAATTTAATGAAGAACTTTACATATAACCTTCCTCTGCTCTTCACCTCCCTTTGTACTCCCATCCCACCCCCCAAATGTTCCCCTAATTCTGGCCACCAACAAACACCATGAAATGGATTTCACCTGCCTGGGCCTAAATTCTTTTGCACCGAATTATTCTTTCACTCCATAAATATTTACTAAGCCCCTGCTACGCAAAAGCATTGTTCTAGGCACTGTGGATACAGCAGAGAACAAAATCAACAGACAAAAATCCATCCCTCGTAGAGTTTATATTCTGCTGAAGGAGATAGATAATAAAATTGATAAACAGAACAGAGAGTAAGTTAGATGATGTTGAATGCTATAGTGGGATAAAAAGGAGGAAACGGGGGAAAATGAGCCAAGCAGAGGGTGGTCAAGAAAGGCCTGACTGGGGGTGTTACCTGAAGCAGACCTGAAGGAGGTGAGGGGACAAACCACACAGCTAACTGAGGGGAGAGCACTGCAGGCAGAGCAAACCGCAGGAAAGGCCCCATGGCAGGAGCATGCCTGACGCCCGGAGTATTGGAAGAACAGCAAAGATGCCAGAGGGACTGAAGCAGAGGAGTGGGAGGGGCAGATGACAGGAGAGATAATGGGGGCCTTGCAGCCACTCTCAGGGCTCTGACCATCCTCAGGATGACAGGAAGTCATCGGAGGATCTGGAACACAAAAACAAATGCCTTGATAAACTCGCTCGGACTGAGATTTTGAGAACTATGCTTTTTGCAGTAAAAGCACAAGGAGACCAGTTGCAAAGCTACTGAAATGATGGCTTTAGACCAGGGTGACAGTGGCAGGGTGAGAAGAGGCTGACTTCCATATATATTTTGAAGACAGAGCCAAGAGGAATGCTGAAGTGTGCGGGACTGAGAGAAAGAGAGGTATATAGAAATACTCCAAGATTTCTGGCGTGAGCATTTGGCTGGAATGATGGAACTGCCATTAAACTGAGAGGGTCAGCTTGTAGGTGGGCACAGAAGGGGGAGAACGGAGCTCCATTTGAGATGCTGTTTAGACATCCAAGTGGAGACATCAGAAGGCAGTGAGGTATAACAGTCTGGGTTCTAGGAGAGACTATCGCCTGTGGACACAAAGTACTGACTCACATCATGGGTCATTGCTTGCTGATGAAACCACACATAGACATGAAAACAAAAGTCTACATGAACACACTTAGCACCGGCACTGTTCTCAGGGAGCTTACTGTTTGGGGAGGCAAAGCACGCACGAAGACAGCACACATGGGGCCCGAGAACTTACTGGAACACTGGAACGACTCTTTTCCCAGGAGCGTTTTATCACAAACCAAACACTGCAGAGACCCAGAGAATGTTCCAGGGACAAACTGATGTCGACTCAGTTTCTCTTTGTCTTTGGCATCCTTGCCTTTTGTCTTTAGATGTGGCAGCAGCAGCAAAGTGGGGAGAAAAGAGAAATGCTCAGAGCCAATCGACGTACAGAAGTCATACAAAGTCTCTACGTGTTCTATCAGGACAGAAGGGCCACACATCAAGAAGTATGATAATGCCAAAATGTAACAGCACCCAGGATGAAGTGGTGTCAGTATTTTCAATGACTTGGACAATACCCCATAAGAAATATAGAGGTTTTTAAATATGTGTGTAGAAAACCTAAGGTAAATGATTTTAAAGGGAAAGTGGAAACTATATTAATTGCTCAGAAACTGAGCATCTACACTTTATAGACGATAGGCATAAAACCTTAATTACCTTAGATTTATTCCGAGGGCTGGTCATCCTGTTCATGAGGAAGCTGAAAGTTCGGCTCACTTTGTATTTTTCAGACTCTGATTTGGCAGGTACGATGTATTTATCCCATTCTTCTTCCTGAATTCTACAAAAAAGAATCTGTTATCACAGCTTATAAAACTTACAAGAGGGAGCAAAAGAGAGCAGTCATACATATGTGTGTGTATGTATGTGTGTGCATGTATACAAACACACAGATGTATTTTGTACATATTATTTTTACACATATTTTTTAGGCTTTAATGGTTACTCTAAAGATAAGGATAAAAACTATTAAAAATATATCTTATAGATGAATAGGTGGATAAGTGTATGATAAAGCAACTATCTCACAATGTTAACACTTACAGAATCCAAGTGGTGGAAATAGGTAATCTAATATATAATTCTTTTAGCTTTTCTGCATACTTTAAAATTTTCATATTAAAATATTAGAGAAATAAAGGAAATCTTACACTTATAATTTTACTCTGAAAACATTCATCTCCCTGTTTACTACGCTAATAGAATTTTCCTAGCACATAGAAGCCAAATAACCAACGACATCAAACTGGATTTTATTTATTTATGGAACAGAGATAATACTCAGCAGACACACATTTCCTTTGTCAATACAGCCTGAGAAACAGACTGTCTGCCTCATGGTTCCATCTCTCCCACTCAATCAGGCTATTTGCAATCTGAGACTCTAGGTTGCAAAGGAGAGAACATTATGGAAATTCCCCCCAAATAAGAGGCAAGTTAGAGGTAATTGTACCCAACCTGTGAACACACTGAACATCACTGATTTTCCTCTAATCCACAGAATCATTCTTTAGGGAGAAAAAAAAAGTCCCAGCTATGAAGTGGAAATTTCCCTGGAACTTTTATATTTCCCCTAGAACTTTCTCTGATGGTCTTGTATTCTAATATTATTACAAAGAGAGAAAGAAAGAGTGAATATATTAAAGACCAACAAAGGTATCATGTCAAACCAGATAACACTTCTGTAGACAATTTCCAAAATGAACATTTCATAACCCATGTCTCTCCTATCCCTCAAACTTCTTGTCAGCATTAGTGGCTAATACATTCATCTCTGGGAAATACCTTCAAAAGCAATCATACTATTGATATGTACCAAAATACATATGATTACATTTTACAAAAATGACTTAAAAGACAACTTCTAGGACTTCAGTTTTTCTCATCTGATCAAAGACTAAGTTATTTCTAAGGCCCTTTCTCACGCTTAAATATAATAAGTACTTAACTGGTACATATTAAACAAAACTAAGTTATTTGACCTCTATATTAGATAATTGAGAGTTCAAACCTCAGTGAATGCATTTAGCATAAATAATAAATTACTTCAGAGCTACCTCTTGGTCACAGAGGTATAGTCAGGACAGTGGGTGTCCTGCCACTCGAACCCTGCACAGTTCATGAAATTGGGTTTGCTACTAAGAGAAAACAGTTGAAAAAGTTAGAAAGGAAAGATGGAAAACAGAAGTGAAAGTGCCCTACACTACTCAGAATAACACAAGGAACTTAGACCCTCTTATTTCCTTTCTACTTCCACAGCCACCTTCTTAGATAAATCACTGGTTAATATATCTGTAAATTTCCATACCTCTTGTGTCTTAAGCATCCTAATTTGCAAAACTCGTGGAATAATATTTAACAGGCTCACTTTTGGAATGGGGGAAAAAAGCACACTTGACAGCTGAGAAAGAATCCTCTCTGGAACACTTTTTGGGACACCACCAAGAGCCACCCAATGTCTAAGAGAAGAAAAATATGGGGAGGAAACCTAAATATCAGAATTGAAGAATGATAAGGTCAATGTGATTTTTGAGGCGAAGAAGTCCTCTCCCCTACTTCCCAGCAGGAACACAACTACACTCTCTCAAATGAAAGAAAATGAGTTCCTGTTTACCAGACTCTACTCCCAACTCCCTATGCTACAGAAGACTGTTTCAAGAATAGTGTTACAGTTTTGATTTAAAACCTACAGATGCACTGAAATTTATAAAAAAAAAAAAAAAAGACATAAAATCATACCACTTAATCTTTAATTCCAAAGGTTGATAAGAACTGAGATGACAAAGTAAACAAAACAAATAAACAAAAAAACTGAAACATTAAACATTAAAAACTCTGAATCATCTAACCTGGTAGACACGTGAATATCATAGACATGACCCACTTTCAGATTATGACAATGGGAAACACAGTGTAACTTCTGGGCAGATGTAGAAGGTTGGCGGATTCCATGTTTCAAATCTAATTTAACTATGTGGTATTCACTTACGTAAAAATTAGGTACTTGGTAGAGAAGAACTCAGAAGGGAAAAATCCTCAACTGATTTCACAACAGAATGTAAACAGCTTTTCAATTTATAAGAATCTGGAAAAATTTACTTAAACTCTTTCAACATCCCAGAACAAGAATGCCTAACTCTATTATCAATTTGATGACCAATGGAATTACCCACAATAAAGTTTTACAAGCCCCATTCTTCAGAGATTCTTGGCATTACCTTTTCAATAGGTAAACAGATATTTTAAGTATCTTAATAATATGGATATAGCCTCAATATCTTAATCCTTAACCTATTATATCTATAACCTATTTTTTAAAAGAACTGGCATCTAAGTATTTAAAAAGCTCCAACTATCCAAATTGAAAATTGACACAGGTGAAACTTCCACTTTGAACAGCCAGATTCTCATTTTCTTAAAAAAATAAAAGGTAACAGATGTATCAGATTTAAGATAGATGGTGGCAATAAAATAACTGAGTTGTACCATATAATCCTAAGAAGATGGGATAGATGAAGTGCCTGCTCCTATAAGAATGAGCCTGCAAGGTCTGGAGTGAGCCCCCCTTTTAGCTGGCTGCACTCTTTTCCAGAAACAAAGCGCTCAACATAAATAAGGGAATTCCAAAGAAGGCAAACCTCCAAGTAAACGTCTATAGCATGACCAAAGCAAAGCATTAGGTCTAGCCAGGGACCTTATTGGTGTATCCAACAAGGTATCAGGAACATAGTAGGGGAGATGGAATATCTACTCTACTAGATACACCAGGGGATATGACTAAGAAAGTCAGATGCTTTCGGGATGCAGACCAAAGACAGACCCAAGAACAGGAAAAAAAAAACAAGAATGAGGAATATGAGAAAAATATACACCCCTATACATCTCATCCAAGTTATCACATTTTATAGGCTAATATTTAGCCAATTCTGACATTGGCTCTTCCAGTTTTAAATCCCTCTCCTAATGGAAAATATTTTTGATTAAAAAAAAAATCCTTACAATCAGGCTATTACTTCTCCAATTGTTAAAAAGATGGCAAGGATAAGACTTCTAACCAGAACGATGACCAGAATGATGAACAAATTCCAGAATTAGTCAACAAATCGCTTAAATGAATTAATAAGCGTAAGCAGCTTAAAACAGTGCCAGGCACATTAAAAACACCCAACAACGGTCAGTTACCGCTGCTCCTGCTGTCACCATCATCATTGTCCTGAGGTCCTTTCATCATCAGCTTATTCTTAAAGGGCATTCTTAGCCTTCCTCTGTTTTATCGTTTCAGAATTTCTATTCTGGTCTCCAAAAAATAGGAATAGCAAAAGGAGATTTCTTTTTTTCCTTCTTCATACTTTCAGTCCAAGATTTAAAGCAAAATAATCCCTCTTGATCTATATAGTAAAAGGTTTCAGAGTTTGAGCATGAATAGCACCCAAATTAAAACCATTTTCCTCCTTTTCCCATGGTCTCTCAAAGCCAAGCATTTATGCCATTTCTGACATAACCCCAGGGCTATTTCAAGTGTGATCACGAGCAGTTAGTTTCTCAAGACCAACAGAGTGCAGCAATCCAGTCTGCTCGCTAGTCAGCTGCCCAAGCTTTTCTCTAAGGACAGTTTTACCTTCTAGGGAAACGAGCAGCTTAGGCATACAGCTTTCAAATCTTCATATTAATCAGAAAATTGATAATGCTCAAAGTACTTTCTGCATCATTTATTCTTCGTTTCACACTTAACACTTCTAAGCGATACTCTACAGACAGCAGAGATGTTTAGGCACTTTCTAAAACTGACCCCAGGGGTCTGTTACCACAATAAGTCTTCCTGTCATAGTGGACAGACCTAGTGAGAACCTGACACCTTTCTAAAGCAGGTGGTCTCACACTGTTCCGCATGGTGCTGTACATTGGAAGTGTTTGGCTTTGAAAATAACCCCAGACTACTCTGTCCCCAAGTCCTGAGGCCTGTTCATCTGGGGACTGAAAGGAACAGCTGGCAAACCTACACCCATACAGAACACAAAGGGTACAAAGGATTCAGGCAGGCTCATTAGGCAGAAACCTCTCACAAACTATTGAACAGGTATCAAAAATGATGTGCAAACATTTCCAAAGATGGATCAAGCAGTCCCTCAGGAAATTTGGAAGGGTTAAAATACCTTTTTTCTCTTGGTGGCTCCGGTAAGCTGTAAGCTCTTTGCTCTACAAGACACAGAACAATAAAATGAAAACGAAGGCAGACAAACTAGCAGTTGTGTGTTAGTCCGAAGTGCACACACTCAACCGTACATTATCATTACACATACCAGCAGTTAGAAAATAATGAAAAAAGTCATTTTATATAACAAGGGCATTGCTCTGGATATTTTTATCACTTTCCCTAATTTGGAGAGAATGGGGAGGAGGCCAACACAGGGAAACATTTAATGATTTTGTGAACTAAGTTAGCATCAGCAAGGGGCAGCAAACATTTTCAGAAATGCAGAAAATCAGTTCTATGTTTCTGGATATTTCTCACCAGAGCGTCATCCCTTATTCGTAACACTAATCCCCCAACGTACAGAATCAATAAATATCTTAGCAGCTTTTTAGCAAAGCTTAAAAGAAAAGTCTTGAAGGCCAGCATAAGGAAGAGTCCGTTTTAATGTAGCTGTAATGCTTTTACAGAGCAGCCAGTTCGGAGATGTGCTTTGTGGCTCATGAGAAAGGGAGAGCCCCTCCTCCATTGGACTGGGGAGGCGGGGTAGAAGGGGCAGGCTCATGCAAGCAGCGTAGCGCCATCTTGTTTCCCAAACCGGAGTACTTACTACAGGGATGGAGCAGAGACACTGATTTAGACAGTGAGAGAGACTGAAGGAGGGAACGGCCACTGTGGAGCACACCATCTACAGAGCAGGGACAAATCCTTTACCGTTACAATCCAGAAGAGTGAAGAGGCAAAACTAGGTTGCAAAGGGAGATGGGCCAGATATATATAGAGGAAAACTAATGAATACATATCTCCTGAAATGTGGAAATATCAATGTTGAACCCAAGACTATCTTGTAGGTAACAGAAAACCTACTCCGAAGAATTCGAAGACTTTTATTTTATTGCCATTAAATATTCTTCAAATTAAGTCATGGGCAGAAATCATTATCCTTTTTGTATATAGACTGAGGTGTCAGGAGAATAAGCCATATATCCAAAATAATCAAGCTAATAAAGTAACAGAATCAGACTCAGACAACTGGATAAAGTCTAACAGGATTCCATCCATCAGTGCACAATAATTTTCAAAAGTACATTCACTTCACTCCTCAAATTTTTAAATGTAGAGAACTTTTGTCCATCTTGGTGATGCTGTAATTATCATTTCAACATGGAGAATATTCCTTTCTATCTAAATCCATGATGTACCCAAGGGAAATATAGGATTGGATTTTGTTTTATATATAAAAAGCATTAAATAATAAAGTTGCCACCATTGTACTCTTGGCACCCTCAAAAACAACAACAACAACAAAAGCATGATAAATGATCGTAAGTAACCCTCTGAAAGTGACAAGAAAGAGAGAACATCACAAATAAGTATAAAAAGGACTGAAAGACTATCCTGTCTCTGTATATCTGTATTATATCAATAGCTCATCTATGGGAATTTTCCACTGAGAAAGGAAGACTTGGACTCTGTTCAAATAGAAAAATATTTTAGAACTATTCGAAACTCATTGAGAGAGGATTTATAACAACACAAATGTCAATTTACCTCTGATTAAGCAGATTAAACAATGAAACATTAGAATACATCTTTGAAGTAGTCAAGCTTTCACACCTGTGCTTTGATCACATACACATAGTTAAAATTATTTTTTCTTCCTTAAGAGCTAATTTATTTTTCACAGTCCTATGATTTTGACTGACCTAAATGATATCAATCCAAATGTTTGCTACCATAGAGGAATATCCATTGGAATTTTTGTACATTTAGTGTGTAGCCTCAACCCAAATTGCCTGTTTGTAATTCTTACCTTCTGGAGAGTGTCAAACTTCATTCAATAGCCCTATTTTTAAACATACTGTCTAAAGACAAGCTTTTATTCACAGAAAAAACAAAGGAATTGATTTTAGCTTTTTATTCTTTCTAACTCAAATGCGAAGATTTAAGGAATGTATGTAAAGCAAAAATACCCTCCCTTATTCATTAAAGAATTCATAAATCAGGGCTCTCTCCCCTTATAAACTATCCATTTTTCTCTCAGTTGTCTGAGATTTCAAACATCAGAACTGTTGGAATTTAATAATCAGAGATACTACAGATATAAAGGCAAAGGCACCATTTTGCACACTGCACAGAAGACTTAAAAGTGTTTTCCAAATAGTTACAGTACAAAGTTAATTCACCATCTCTAAGACTATCAGTGAAAAGGTGTCAAAGCTGCCATTAAAAGGAATCCCAACCTAAACTAAGGTTAGGGAGACCTGGAGATTCTAGAAAGACTTATGGTATTGAAAAAACATCCAGGGCAAATTCAATCCTCTTCTACTGCTGTCCCCTCAAGGTAGTTGTCTCCTTTCTTTCTCTCGGTCCTTTCTCTCCACCTTCCCATTCTAAAAATCAAAACTGACATTTATTATCAGTCCTGTTTTCTCTTTCTCCAAAAAGACATCCCAGAAAGAAAAAGGAAAAAAAAATGCCTTGTAGCACTTCTTTTGTATTTTATGTATTTTGTCTGCTACACTCATTCAACAAATATTGATTGAACATCTCCATACATTAGACATTGTTTTAGGATGGCAGGTCCAAGCACAAAGATTATGCTTCTACTGTTGTTCCACATGACATAAGGATGCAAAAGAATGGCAATGTAACAAAGCAAGAATAAGAAAAAAGGAAAGGAAAAGAAGGAGTAAAATAAATCCTATTTTAAATATTCTATGCTGGGAAATTGAGAATACTTAAGCACATCTCTCACTTTCTGAGTCTTCTAAGGCTCTTAAGGATAATAGACAAAAAAAGGCATTATCCAATACACTGACAAAAAATTTGTTATAATGCTATATATTACAGATTGACATTAATACTTCCAAATACAGCTTTAAATGTAATTACTACATAACATATGGTACACAGAAAGTGTTAAATAATTACATTCCAGAATTAAGTTGAAAATTGGGGTAGCGGCTAAGAAGGGCTACAAGGGCAACTCTGAGTTGCCACAATTGTTCTATTTATTGATCTCAATTCACTTTTGAAAATTCATCAAGCTATATGCTTATAATATGCACCCCTTTCTGTAGGTATACTATATTTCAATTAAAATTTTATTATATAAAAGTTGTATTTCTTTTTTTTTTTTTTTTTTTTTTGTGGTATGCGGGCCTCCCTCTGCTGCGGCCTCTCCCGTTGCGGGGAG
>NC_041221.1:75100071-75103600 GCF_002837175.3 Physeter macrocephalus | reverse complement strand
GGCCATGGCTCACGGGCCCAGCCGCTCCGCGGCATGTGGGATCCTCCCAGACTGGGGCGCGAACCCGGTTCCCCTGCATCGGCAGGCGGACGCGCAACCACTGCGCCACCAGGGAAGCCCCCAAAAGTTGTATTTCTGATTGCTTACATTGGCCACAAAAAAATGTTTGAGATATATTTACTTGTGTTTCAAGAATGTTCTGTTATTTTAACTTTCTAAAGTCCCTTGTTAAATAAAGAAATGAAGACAATCCATTTTGCAATGCTTTTGCAACTGTGAGGAATAGGATTATTTCAGCAATTTATATGTAGGACAAAAATAACTTTTATAATTTCCTTAAATAAAATTCTCTAAAGCCCTCACAATAAAGAACCTAGAATAAATAGTAGTTTACACTGTCCTTGAGGAAAACATTTTATTCAAAAGAAATAAGGCAACAGAGAGGTGTGTACATATCTGTGATTTCATCAAAATCAAATTTATACCTTGTCTGATATCGAATGAGAAAAAGATTTTGTTAAGCTTAGAAAAATCAATAGTGAAAATGAAATTGAAAATACTTGCCTGCTGCTCTTACATACTTTATGCACTTTTACTAACTGAAAATCCACTCTAGAAAAGAATGCTTTCACAGCCAAATGGTAACTAATGCTTACCTTCAGCTGAATTGCACACTGTAAAGTCACGGATCAATCGAGTTTTTCCTAAAGAAATTTTGGGTGATGAGCAGGAATAAGAACGTGAGCGGACTCCAGAAAACAATGATTCCTAAAAGAAATCATAACGAAGTTTAAAAAAAATTCTATGGAAGACTTGAAAGTATGTGTTCATCATCAAAATCAGAACCTTTAAAAAAAGGATTCAACTTGAATATTTCTGAGGTAATCTTATTAATGATTTGTTTCTGCTTGCCTCTCACAACTTTAAAAATGTTATTGTCTTTTTAATGCTTTAGTAAACTTGAGCTTTTGGGAATAGTTTCTATATTTCCTGTATACTTTAGAATACAATCATGACATTCCAACCATGTTGGTTAAAAGTGAAAAATCAAGTCACATGACTTTCTCTGCGTATTCAACGAGTTTGACTTTTTTTTAACCTGAGTTGTCACTTATTTTTGTTACTTTAAACTGTAGCATTTAAGCAAAATTCCATATTAACTGAGATCGCTATACATAATTATTAGAAGGTAGAGGAACAGTCACCTAAAATGACAAGTTTTTAAAAGTTCCTAATGGCTATTTAAGTTTGTAATGTTAGCTGCAGCCTCCAGGAAAGAATGCATCAGGTCATTACACAAATCCTTCTAGTCCGTGCTCATCTTTCAACAGACTTTCCATCCAGCACTTCCTGGGATTTTGCTTGAATTATCACTTATTTATATATGTTCAACTTTATTTCTTTTAAATGACCTGCTATTTTTTTCCTGTTTTCCCAATTACCTATTATTTCTATTATTATATTGGCAACATACACGAAAAATGCAAGATGGATAATTTTAAAAATGCTTTTCTTACATGTTCTAGAAAATTTAAATGAATACACAGTAGAATGCCACTAAAGCCATTTATGGCACCCAAATCCCATCCAACAGAGGCCTAGTGGCCTTAGGATTGATGCCCACCCCCATCCATTTTTAAGATACCACTTAAGGTTACAGGTGAAAGAAAGTGGTGCAAAATGTGTTACTAAACTTAAGCCATCAGCAACTGTCCTTCTCACAAGCACCGTTCTCTTCTTCTCCCTAAGTGAAAGCACATGGTTGCCCTAGGCTTACGGTTTAGTTAAAGAGCCTGGAGGAAAGTTGAAAACAGAAGCCTGACCCTGCTTCAAAAGGTCTTAAGCCATGGCTACCTGACTTACTTACTGGGAAAGACCCAGGGAGCCTGGATGTCAGAAAGGCCAACCCGAGTTGTCCTATAACCCTAACAGTGAGTTGGCCACAAAGGGCCCTAGCCAAGTACCACCCTCTGCATTTAAGTCATGCATGGTAATCATTTTTCATAACAGGACTTTGAAAATTATCCAGAATTCTTTGGCAAAAAGTTACACAGGGCAATTACAGAGGCAAGGCAAGACATATTTTATAGGACAGATTCTTCTTAAAAGTGAACAGCATGGAACTGTTTCACAAAGGATTACTTTTCATTCCAAGTAATGACGAATTTTTCACAGTTCCATTCAAAATGCAAATCTGAGAAGTAGCTACATTAACAACCATACCTACTTCTTATTATCCAGAAATATCACAGGACCTTTAGGTTCAGAAGATTATGACAGCTCCACAGGACTCAGAGCTGAGGGAAAAGGATTCAGGATCTGGGGTCAGAAGGCCTAGATTCGAGTTCTGACTCTATCACCAAGCTTGGGCAGCGTGGCCATCTAATCTCTCCAGAACTTCAACTGATCAAAAATTAAAATAAAAGTACTCCTTATATCCTAGGTGAGTTATGAGAAAAGTAAACATTTTATATAAAAGCATGTTTTGTATATTGTAGAGAACACTACAAAAATAAAGCATTACCATAACCACCATATGTTTGTGGTATGAGACGTTTGGGCACAGCACACATTGAGATACATTTACTACTACATTTATAGTAGTAAACTCGATTGAAAAAGAAAACAAGTGGACAACAGAAATCAAAAAGAAAACATAGGTCCAAACAGAAAAGGGCTTTCTCTGCAAGACTGGAAGAGTTTAGCCTTTTAAAAAACCACAACAAAATGAAATTCCAATGCGAAAATGCCAATGACAGAAAAGCTGTCTCCTATGGAAAAACTGACAAAGTCTGTGGTGTTCCAGATGACTTCATGCAGCCAGGAACGCTCAACAAATGTCACCTCTGCCTTAGCAATATTATTTACCTTAACGCCAGTGCCAAGTAAAATTTTATGTGTGCAAAACAAGTTTGATCACTTAAACTCACTTCCTACTACCAGCTTTTCTCCCACTGCTTAAGGGGTGATGGCAGAAATCACAGTATAAAATGGTAAAATTTTCTAAGTATGTGAAAGATTATCTGTATTGGTGGTGATTCATGAAAACAAATCAGCCACTGTAAGTAAGGACTATATACATTAGAGTGGGAGAGAGTAAAAAGGCAAGCTCAGGCAGCTCATGGGTCTTCAAAAAATAAAAGTTTACACATGTGGCCGTAACATAATTTGTCTTTCAGAAATGGGTGGATTTAGACAACATATTTTTCAGGCTTACATAAAGCAAATTAATACCAATAAGAATACCTTCAGCTGCAGGCTACTTGATAAAGAGAGTGATTCAGTCCTGGAGATATTAAAATCTGGTTCAGTGCTGGTCTCAAAAGAGTCCAATTCATCCCCACTAGGAATGCCAGTTCTCGAGGAACTCTGAGACACTGGAGTGTAGCAAATGCGCAACCGCTCGGAATGCCCCTCTTCTTCACTGTCAGCATCCAGGGCATCAAGGCTGGAACTGGATGGAGCACAAAGTAAACAAACAACTAAATCACCAAGTAAGACAGAGCCATGGGTTTCTTTTTTTTTTTTT
>NC_041221.1:74981556-75099951 GCF_002837175.3 Physeter macrocephalus | reverse complement strand
GGCTGCGTCGGGTCTTTGTTGCTGCACGCGGGCTTTCTCTAGTTGCGGCGAGCGGGGGCTACTCTTCATTGCGGTGCACGGGCTTCTCACTGCAGTGGCTTCTCCTGTTGTGGCGCATGGGCTCTAGGCGTGCGGGCTTCAGTAGCTGTGGCACAGGGGCTCAGTAGTTGTAGCTCACGGGCTCTAGAGTGCAGGCTCAGTAGTTGTGGCGCACAGGCTTAGTTGCTCCACGGCATGTGGGATCTTCCCGGACCAGGACTCAAACCCATGTCCCCTGCACTGGCAGGCGGATTGTTAACCACTGTGCCGCCGGGGAAGTCCCGAGCCATGGGTTTCTATTTCTCTGAATTCAGATTTTCTCATTGGCGTCAGCTGCAATGGGCACCCGCTTAATATCTAACAAAATTCATGCATAAGTGATTTTTATTGTTTTTTTCTCCCCCCAAATAGCCTCTTTTTAAACAAGAGTTTATGTTTCCCCAAATGAACATTTCAACCTAGCAAAAGCCACTTCAAGCGCTCTAAGAAACAAAAGCTGGTTCAAGTTGGTACTATCCTCACGATTTTTGCTTTGTAAATAAAATTATTACAAGCCTCAAATAGCTACCCTTCAAATATTAAAAACACAGACAAAACAGAGTCACTGAGCTGTCGGGGGGCGGGGGCAGGGGAGGGCCTTTGGGGCAATTTGCATGTGAAAAAGACCACATGGCATTCCCTCTTTCACCCCTGGACAGCACAGGAGGGTGGAGGCACACGTAAGAAAACAAGGAGAGACGTGCAAAGATCTCATCCCAGAGTTGGTGTCAAGAAATGGGTCAGGCACGAGTCAAGTGAGGTTCCAAATATGTAACATTCAATTATCATTTTTAGAGATTTAAAAAAATGATTCCCATGAAACTTACATGTCAGAAACAGGTGGTGATTCTGCTTATCTACTGCTTTTCTTTCCTCATTTAACTTTGATAACCATAAAATTAAAAGGCAAGAATGTGACCTTGCACATTCCTGGCTCCTTCCATCCATCTACATTTTAAAGCACTCAAACTTTGAGGCTGAGGGCTTCCACAGGCATGTTAATGCACAGTGCATTTTTAAATGTATTTTTTCCTTTGGTTGTTACCATTCTGGAGTTAAAATTTTAATAACAACACAATAAACCATCTAGATTTTGAAATACAAAGAACCAGAAACAGACTTCAAATTTGGTTATTTTCCTTAAAAAAGCATAGGCTATTTAATGGCCACTGAATCTCAACTTAACAAATTATATGGCATTTGGAACAGAGATCCTACCACATATGTCTCTAATCCAAATACTCAGACTCATCTCTAATCCTTGAGCTATTTCAGGGTCCCTCCTGGGCACCAGCAAACCCAGCAGTAAAGGCCATGATCGTCACCACTGAGGATTTCCAACGTGGGGTTTTCTCCTTGGAGAACTCATTGACGGCCTCCACCTTGACCTTGAGGAGGAGAGGACAAATTGGAGGTGGACTTCACACTTTAATTCAACTCCTAAAGATGGTGGAGAGCATAAAGTTATTGCTCATAAAAAAAACCTTAAGCTTAGTTAAGAAAACCTTTCTGGTAAATTCTGATGCGCTGAGTGTTACAGTAATGTAACTACAAATATTTTAAGGTGCTATGTAGGTTCCTTAATTCAGTGATAATCTGAGGGCAGAAAAAGACCCGGGTGCGAGTGGAAGGGAGATTTGCTGATGTCTTGTGCCTCTGCATTTGTCTTTCAACTTGTGATCGCCATACTAATGAAAATAAGTTCAAATGGTTGGCTGCCTACGAGAATATCGTGTTTTAACACAAGCCTTTCCAGTTATATACAGCATTTCTCCATCACTATGAATACACCCTAGAAGTATTTTATTTTATTCTTTATACTATACTTTAAAACATTCCTTTTTCTATTCTTTCAAATTGGGCTACTATTTTCCTTTGTTAAGCTATTAAACTAAGATATTTGGTATCAGTGATAATATTCTTCAGGATTACCTCTAGGTTTCTCATTTTATAACCATTTTTCAAAACCCCATTAGTGGGATATGAAATAGATTCAACAGGTTGTGACCAGAATTTTCTTTTCAAATAGTATAGAATAGAAAAAACCAGAATACATAGAATAACATGTTGAATGTAACGTTTGTTTAAATTTTATGTGTGTGTGTGAGGGGAAGGTTCATGGTGTTACAAGGATTTCTTTTTAAAACGAAAAAGAAATTCTTTTTTTCTTTCAAGAATTCTTTGTAAGACAAAAAAGGTTTAAAAGACGTAAGTTTTAAAACAAACACTTGTCTTTTATCACCAAATTTTTGTTACATAATTTTTTAAAATAAATGTTGCATTGCTTATTCTCCCCTCAGTTTTTATTGTGAGCCCCAAAATTTCTCCTTCATGAGAAGTTCCCAGCCTCTGGGAATAAATTCACATATTAATGAATTGGGTGCATTTCACTTTGGGTTCATTATCAATTGTTCCTTGTCTTCCACCATGACACCCACTGAAGGGAGGGTCCCACGGCCATCCCAGGGCCAAGATGGAGCTTCCTGGGGAACTCAAGTCCTTTCTCCTCACTCCTTTACTTTTCAGAGGAGATGGAATGTACAGGAGGTAAAGTCAGAAGGGACCATTTTCTCATAAGACATCATCATCCTCTCCTTATTCCCTCTCCCCACACCTGAGCTATGACATCTTTACAGAGGCTTCAAATTTCCTTTACTCAAACTGGACAGTTTTTCTTATATTCAAATCCATCTGCAGCAGTGAGATGTTTAAATGTCCCAGAGAAGACCATGATCAGAAAATACCATTTAGATATCCTGTGAATATTTGCATATGCAGTACACAGAGCCCATCTGTGGCTTTTCCTCCTTTTCGCTAGAGAAGCTCCTATAAAGAACTTATTCACCTCTTGAGATCTGGGTCACAAACTCAACAGATCTTAAAGATCCTGCCAGAATGCATTAATCACATGGTTCAATCTGTCTTTGCAGAGCTCTGTAGAATCTTGCCTTGACCGTCAGCCTGTTGTCCCAAGCAGATTTGCGGAGAGCCCAAAATGTTCCATCAGTTCAATTTGCAGCCATGACCATGCAAGTATCTTTAAAACCATAATTCACACAATAAAAATCTAGAGAAAATCTTTTATTATTTATGCACCAGACATTACTCTTGGTACCGATATCTGTTAAAGTTTTATAACCTCAAATTATTTTATATCAGTGCAAAGTGGAGCCCAGTGATTGGCACCCAGTGACTGCTGCTTCCCCTCCCTTTTACTCCTTTCTGATCAATTAAGCCTCTGTAGAATATTCATTCAGATAAATATTTATAAACACACATATGTGTGTGCATTCTATTTTCATTTTGATTCATAACTTTATGTGTAAAACTAGACATATAATCAGAGGTCTAAGGCATGAGGAGAAAATAAGCTATTTCCTAAGTAAAGTAGAGAGTAGGATAAAGCGAAATCAGTAAAAATGGGCCTACTCCCTAAAGAAAACAGACAACAGTATGAATGGATAAGACATGAATACAAAGGTGCAGGGTCACACACACACATACACACACACACCTATATAAATATGTACAATCATATCCTATACAATAAAACTATTGTTTTAGTGACATTTTTACACATACAAGAAACAGTGTAAGGTAACTATAAGTTACAGAGCACAAAAATAAAATAAACACCCATGAGCCCACTCAACTTGAAACGAACATTGGCCACACCATTGTTTTATTCCTTCTCATTCTCTACATTGCTCACTCAATGTAACAACTATCTTAAATTTGGGGATTTTTATCCTCTTCATTCCCATTTGTGATTTCCTTATTGCTTAAGCACATTTATACATGCCCTATATTAAAAGATTGTTTGCTTTTGCATTTTATAAAAGTGAAATCTAACTGAAGTATTTTGTGGCTCCTTTTTTGTTCCACTTCATGTTTCTAAGTTGCATATGATTATGCATGTAGATGTAGTCGTAGTTAATTCATATTCATTATTGTACGGTACTACATTGTGTAACTATAGTGTAATTTATCTATTCATTCCCCACCATTTGGGCTATTTCCTACTGCAATAAATAGTCTTACATATGTCTCTTAGGACACAGAAGTAAAACTGCTGGGTCATAACATATATGCGTATCCAACTTCATAAGGAAATGCCAAAGTGTTTTCCAAAGTTATTATACAATTTTCACTCCTATGGACTGTACACAGGAGTTTCTATCGTGTGCATTTTCACCAAAATATGGTGTTACACTTTAAAATTTTTGCTTATCTAGTAAGTATTAAATGGTATCTCGTGGTTTTCCTCTATTATATTTTCGTCACTTTTCTTATGTATCTTACTTTCAAGTCGAGGAATATAAGAACCTAAAAGGGGGCAAATTTTGATGTAGAAATAAAAATGGTGGGGACAATAAGAAAATAGAATTTTCTAAGTCCTGCTACAAGGTTCTTTGATTTTCTACATTTTCCCTCTAGAATGTAGTACCTTACCTTCTTTTCTTTAGATGACTTTGTTCCTTTTCAAATCCATGAAGACCAAAAGAAAGATTCAAACTGGAAGCATATGAACTAGATGGTGACATGAAAGATGGTTGGGCTTCGGTGTGTGATGTGACTTCTGTGTTCTCATTTGGTGGGTACATGCCAGCGCTGGTTTCAGTAGGAAGGATGGACTTGCTGCTCTGAGGCCCCAGAGTGGAACCCATGGATTCAAGGCAAGTATTTTCAGTGATTCCCTCTATATTAATATAGCTAATATCCAAATCATCAACCTGGTAGTTGAAAGAAAAACATTTGCTGAGCAAAGAATAAAGTTTTCATAATTTAAAAACCTTCCAACTTATTTATCCTTTTTTGTTTGTTCTTGTTTTTCTTTTGCTTTATGTAAGCAGAGAATTCTTACATGATATATTTTTGTTCACCTGTTTGCTATCCCATAATTCACAAAAGGAAGAAGACTGAGCATTTTATAAACTTTATTACAAAACCAGAAACTGACTATGCTTTTAAACATTTTATGAACCACTGACTCAAAAGAGGGGAAATGTTTTAAATACCTGAGAGAAAAACTAAAGAGTAGGCATTTTAGCTTATAAAATAGTTTATAGGAATTGGGTAACCAAGTTAGTGGTGGTCACATAAATCTGAGTCTCCCAAACAAAAAGAAAACCAAATAAAGCTACATAAGACATATGGATTTAGCATAACTAGAAGACAGATAATGCCCCAAACTTTAAATTACCTGTAAATAATAAACATCAAATCTCAGCAAGAAACCTGTCATATACTTGCCATAAGCCTTTGCATAGAGTAAGGGCAGTCTGGAAAAATCTGCATGGTAGGGAGAACAGGGAGCTAGTGGAGGGCCTAAGACTGATCTAAAATCATCACCAGGAAGAGAAAGTACAGCTTCCTCTGGACAGTGTGAAAAAAAATGTCCCGGTTGATCAAAGCACTTGCTCTAAGGAAGGGGCTTAAAAGTACTGGTGATCTGAGGTGGTGGTCATCAAAAGGCATCACTTCTGGGGGAGAAGACAGTAAAAACGAAGAGAGTAACACCATTTAGAAATAAGACAGTGAAGGGGAAAAGAAGCAAAGGGGGAAAGGTAGGGCCCTAAATCAACCACCATCATAGTAATAATTTACTAAGGCAAAAACAATCAAGGAATGCTAGTGAGTGAGAGTCAAATCAGTAACTGGATATGTACAAAGACTCAAACTATCTCCTCACAAGATACGCAATAATTTTTTAAAAAAATAGTAATTTTACTGAAAAGAAACTTGGTAGATCAAAGATATCACCAGTAATGGGACAAATTATTGTCATGTGCCTCCTGATACAATGCACTGAGAAGAACATGACATCACCTCTGTAATATTCCTGCCAATCACACATAACCTGAATCGAATCATGAGGAAATATAAGTCAAACCAAAATTAAAGGACAGTATAGCAAAAAACAAAACAAGCAAACAAACAACAACCTGGTCTGTATTCTTCAAAATTATCAATGTTATAAAAGACAAAGACTAAGGAACTGTCCCAGCTTAAAGGAGACTAAAGAGACACAACTAAATGCAAGACATGTTATTGAATTTTCCTTTGCTACAAGGAACATTATTGGAACAATTGACTAAAATTGAATAAGGTCTGTAGACAGCTAATAGTACTGTGTCAATGATTTCCTGATTTTGGTAACCATACGTGCTTAAGTAAGAGAATATCCATGCTTTTAGGAAAATACACCATGAGAGATTGAGGGGTAACGGGGCACCATATTTTCAATTTACTCCCAAATGTTTACTATTTATATACATACCATAAGCATTTGCATGTACATACACACAACACATACTCAGAATAATAAAGTAAAATATGGTAAAATTTGGAGAATTTTTTGATAAAGAATATACAGGGATTCTTTGTACTGAATTATGCAAGCTTGAAATGATGTCCAAATTAATTTTTTTTCAAAGTAGTTTACCTGACAGAGCAATTTTCAAAGTAGTTTTTGTCATGTGAGTTTCCTCATTAGATAGGCTGATAACCTTGAAAATTTATGGGAAACAGCATCATAAACAAGCTAGCAATCTTTTTAGGCTTCTGTGCCAGGTTGAAAGAGATGAAGAAAATTGATAAAATTCTTTACAGATATTGCTAGAAATTATTTTTGATATGCAGATTTTGGACTCCTTATTTTGTCCTTGCTATTCAAATGGACACAGGAACAGTAAAAGAAATGATGTAACTATACTACACCGATATAGTGAACTTTGTGATTTGTATCCAGATTTTGAGTTTTGTTTTCATGGCACAAATTCAGCAATCTTCTTCCTCATTTCAGTTTATCAATCAGGCTGTTCGTATTCTCTTTAAATGTATGATTCACATTATTAAAGCAATATTTCTCTCACTCAAAGTATTTCCAAACAGAAATTGTATCCTAACTTCATCTTTGGTTTGGGAAGTTTTGCATTTTTAATGTATTTTAGAACATATAAAGACACAGTTTGCCTCCACATAATGTCCAGTCAAGTATAATTTTAGCTACTTGAAGTAAATGGAAGTGCTGCAGTATTCACTGAGGCTCAGAACGAAAAAAAAAAAAAAAAAAATATATATATATATATATAAGGACTCAAATGTATTTCATTTAAACGCTGAGAAAATACGGCAACAGAATAAAACCATTAAAATCAGAATGTGGCTAGAGCACAGTAAGTCCAATTACCCTGTATCTTCAAAGACTGTCCCCAGAACTCCCACTTTGTCCTAAACTCTGTGTCTCACCTAGATTTCTATAACCAGGGCTGACATTCAGCTGCTTTATACCAAAAAAAACTATACCAGTTATTTACAGCTGATGTCCATTCTGATTTATTGGTTCTTCTGTTGTTTTGAATATCATTCCAATCTATGCCATTTACACTACGCATTTAATGTAACAATGTTTCATAATCCAAAGGAAAAAGCAAAGAAATTCAACCAATGGGCTGAAATTGAGACCTACTAGACAGGAAAAAAGTTTATATCAGAGAAAACATTGGTAAGTAATAGGGTTCAATATATGCATACTAACAGTAACAACAACAAAGGGTAAAATACATTATTGCTCAATGAACATCTATATAGTGTTTCTCATGTAGGGATTAGGTTTTAAAGCCAGGGGGTAAAGCAGAAATTGTGTGCTGTCAGAATTACTCTTGAAAATCCCTTAAGTCTCTCATAAATTAGGGCATGTAGAAATTTTCAGATCTATAACTATACTTTAATTTTTATGAGTATTAAAATTTGAGGATCACTGAGCTAGAGAAAAGATCAAAGAATAAATCCATATGTAGATGCACATTCAAACCATCTGCCTGTATGAGTTTTAACTCACAAATCTCTATCAGGGAATGGGTGGAGAATTCTAAAGGGTTCCAGCTTCCCTACAACATGACACCATTCTGTTTTAATATTAAAGCTCTATAACCTAAGTACACGTTAACAGGCCTGTTGTGAGGATTAAGCAAGTAATTTATGTGACAGCTTCACATAGGGCTGGCATCAAGCTCTGGCTCTTAGTGTTTGCTGGATTTGAATATGAATACTGCTTAATCAGGTCAGAGAAGAAACTGGTCTCCCAAATGTCATTTCCAGTTTTGGCCTCATGGATGAGCCCTCACACTCTTCTCCTTGAACGGTGTCCTAAGACTCCTCCCACAGTGCTTCTCGGTGGGAGCTACGGTGTGCTGTGTTCTGAAGGAAGGACCTATGTTAAATGCTCATATGGCGAGATTTCACAGCAACATCACCTGGGCTGCGCTTAGGCGGAAATTTTCAGAGGAACACAGCGATGTGGAATGTATTTCTCACATGCTCAGGTTTTGAAAAGAGGGCAGATCCCCCTAGTAACATCACTCACACCTTACCTGATCTATCACCATGCAGTTAGCATAGACTTCATCACCGCCATTCAGCATGTCAGAAAGCCGGCCAGCAGCAAGGAACGTTGGGGGATGCTTGGATTTTTTGAGGACATCAAAGGAATGATCTAGAGGAAAAATGAAAACAGGACAAATAAAGTAGAAGGAATTTATTTTACAGTTAAGCTTTACCTTCTTAATCAAACCACAAGAAAAAAAATCAAGATGGCATTTTGCTGTCTTCACATATTAAGATCAACACTGCAAATGAACAGTTCTAGATAAACAAACATGTGCCCATTTCAAGCACTATTTTTCCAATCATGAGAGATGCACATAAAAATCAATTAGGTTTTTTAGCCTTCAATTCCTAACACTAAACTAAAACTCGTTTCACTTAATAATGTGGAAGCATTAGTGATCATACTGTGAGTCTCGGATTCCATTGAAGTGTTCAGACTCCAGACCTTTTACTCAAGGACCCAAGATAGGACACAGTCTAGCGGTTCATTGCCTGCTGAATATGCATAATCTCATTCAGAAAGAGTTTTGCTTCTATTTTAACTACAGAAATGTTTTTGCTTGCTTCCCATGTTCTCAGGTTTGTTCCAAACAGATGAAGTTGCTCAAAGTTGAGTCCCAGAGAGTTGAGATGTTACTGTATTTGTGGGGAACATAAAGTTGAAGGTAATAAAACACAGTCGAGCCAGAATGCCTCATTTCTTGTGACTCTGGCTAACTTACTTGATCTCCAAATACCTTTACAGAGTTTCCTCATCCGTAAAAGCAGATAATTATTATGCTTTCTTCACAGTGCAGTTATAAGGATTAAATGAGTTCAGATATGCAAAGCACTTAACACATGCCTAGCACTTAGCAACTGCTCAATAAATATTGTCACTATTATATTTTATGTTTTGCTATTATTAATGGTGATTTTACCGTTTTCAGTGTGAGGTACAAGGTTATTAATACTAATCATAGTATATTATACTAATAAGAGATTCTTAATATCTGTAAATGACTTTACTAGGGTAGATTGAAAGTTATATCCATAGCAAATGTCACCCTCACTGACATTCCAGTACGTTTTCTTGAGTAGGTACAAAAGGGATAGTGTTACGTCTATTCCATCAGAAATGGCACTAATCCTACCACCCGTCTTATTTATGTCATGGCTTAAAATCCAGGTAAGCCTGTGGGAATCAGTCAAGAAATGGAAAAACATTAATAACTGTTGCGCTAATGTAACAGGAGTAAAAAACTCTATTCTTTCCTGGAAAGTCCTAGATGACATTATAAAATTTACATACAAATATGTATGAGCCAAATGGCCCAGGCCTCAGATTCTACATCTAAGTATACCTCTTCCCCACAGAACAGTCAAGTGAGATTTAATTAAGCTTCTTGAGGAAATATACAATGTAAAAGGAAAACATTGTTTATAGTGTCTCGTTTTATCGATTTATTTAAATAGTTAGCAATATAACATACAAAGCCCATAAATACTTCATAAGTATCATTTTTATGATCAATTACTATACATTTTCATTCTAATTACAAAAAAATTAAAGCATGTTCTAAAAGGCATAAATCAAGAATCTGACAAACCCAATGTGTTCTGAAGAAAATACTTGCTCATTTATCATTTTCCAGAATGTTTGAAAAACAATCATAAATAACTCAACATGGCCCTCTGAACTGTAATTAATCCAGCTTAACTGCTCTACAACATCTTAAGTTCACAGACTATAAAACAGCTGGCTTGGGAGGCTGGTTGTGCCCCTTTTTAACCATTTTGATCATGGCTAAATTAAGACTTCACTGATAACTAGACTATCTGAAGAACTAACAATATACTCAACAAAACAATTGCAAACATTTGATGGATTTTAAGAACATAGAACCAAATGAAATATTACCCCAAATTTTCTGGCACTAGTGAATGTATTGGCCAGTTACCCAATATCCAAGTTCTTAATTACCAAGAGAGCAAGTTCTGTATTCAGAACTGACCCTCATATCTCAAAGATGAGTAGGACCAGGAACTACTTCCTTTTTCACATACACAGGTAAAAGTCACTCGGATTCAATTTTTTCTTCCACAAACAAATCTACCTAGCCCAAATAGCAGATCAGAATCTACAAGGAGATCATACACAAGCAGTTAAATAAACTTAAAGATGGTAGAGTTACTTGGACCAAGTTGGGGTCTAATTTGTTTTCTGCATGATTAATTTGATCAGTGTTTTAGAAAATGATGGAATTTTTTTACAAAGACAGATCTATAATCTCTTATCTGTGATTCTGAAATCTAGAAATCTCTGAAAATCAAAACTTTTTTCTTAAGTTTGGTTCAAAACTATATTTGTTGGCCTGACCTGAACTCACATGGGGCCCTGTAGAATCCCTATTTACCCCACTTGGTATGAACATTCATGCATTTTGTTGCAGAAATACTACCATGCTAGATGATGGCACTGCCCTAGTGTATACTATGCAAGTCATGTCATATATATAAGCACTATGCCAATAAGATCTGAAAATTCTGAATTCCAAAACAAATATGGATCCAAGAGTTTCAAAGAAAAGACTGTAGATCTCTAAAAAATTAACCATAGCAGATATTAGACCAGTATTTCCCAAGATTTTGTTATTCCTCTACCAAATTCAGTTTTGCCATATCTATAGATCACCTCTATATTATATTCTCTAGTAGTTGTTTTTAGATTGACTCACCATTTTCCTTTGAAAAAAATTAATTTTCATAGAAATACCTTATTCTCACTGTAAACAGAAAGCCAGTATTTCCTATCAAAAGCGGAAGGGAATTATACATACTAAAACAAGGGAACACCAAACAATGAAACTACATTCTGACTAAACACAGTTGCCTCTCAAAGCTGAGAGTCTACAGGGCCTGTTCTCTTTCATAAAGGGAGAGTCTGAAGGATTTGAGAGGTGTTAAAGAGGCAATGGTGCCAACTGACTTACTCCTTGAAACAAAAGGTCAAAAGAAAATGGAAAAGGAAATACCTGCCTTACTATGTGACTCAATGTCATCTAATGTTAGGCTGGGACACCATCTCCAAGATCAACAATGCCCAGAAGAATTTACCCTACACTTTGGACAACTTGCCTAGACCCTGTCCTCATCCTGTTACTTAGGTAATGACAGTAAGTCTTGTTGGGGGAGGACACAACTGTACAAAATCTTAAGATAGTAGTGAGAAGGGAAAATCTTCCTTCTCTCTAGATCTGTCGTCCAAAACCTGCCATGTAGATTTTCTGAGTCACTCATTGTAACTATTTATAAAACTGGCCCCCAAATCTTGTGCAGTATAACTCTCTGGAGCATCCATAGCTTCTACTTGCCAAAAGGTACCGAAAAATAATAGGATCTAAAAGTGAACACAGACTAGCAACCAAAAGATGACTCAGACTTACTAGACTTCCACTCCTTTATTAACTTCAACACTAGTCACTGCAAATAACGGGCTTCAAACCAGCAGAATAAGATTTATTGTGGAAAGAAAATAAGTCTTAAAAAGTACCTTCAAATAAACATCAGCTACGTATATTAAAGTGGTTAACGCTCTACTGCGCTTCAGCCCAAAGAAAAAGCACAATGGTTTCATTAAAAAAAATAAAACTGATCTTTTCAAGATTTTCAAGATATATGATTTCATTACTTCCATATGTAACCATTTTAGAAGCAAATTAAGTGAAAAAGTATTGCCCCCACCCCAAAAAAAATGTCCTTCAGGTATTTCGTCAATGACCATATAGAATAATTTGCAATTAAAAAAATCAGCTCTGGGCTTCCCTGGTGGCGCAGTGGTTGAGAGTCCGCCTGCCGATAATACTGTTTTGTAAACAGTTTGTCTTAGCTAAAAGCTAATCTTACAGTTTTTTTGATAGTATGAATTTTTAATATTTGGTAAACCCATATTTCAGAGATGGTAAAAAAGTAACTAAAACAACTCCGATCCAGTAGCTGGTTGAGAGTCCGCCTGCCGATGCAGGGGACGCGGGTTCGTGCCCCGGTCCGGGAAGATCCCACATGCCACGGAGCAGCTGGGCCCGTGAGCCAATGGCTGCTGAGCCTGCGTGTCCGGAGCCTGTGCTCTGCAGCCGGAGAGGCCACAACGGTGAGAGGCCCGCATACCGTGTAAAAAAAAAAAAAAAAAAAAAAAAAATCAGCTCTTTGTCTTAAACGAATACTGTTTTGTAAACAGTTTGTCTTAGCTAAAAGCTAATCTTACAGTTTTTTTGATAGTATGAATTTTTAATATTTGGTAAACCCATATTTCAGAGATGGTAAAAAAGTAACTAAAACTCAACTCCCATCCAGTAGCTGCCAATTTTAAATTAGTGAAGAGCAATGTATTGCAGTAATTGAGAGCAAGGGTCCTGGAATGCTTGGATTCAAAGCCCTATTCCACCACCTATTAGCTTGGGTGACTTTGGGCAAGTTACTTAACCTCTCTGTACATCCATTACCTGATCTATAAAATAGGAATGATAATACATCTCTCTCATAGAATTGTTGTATGGATTAAATGGTTTCACATTTTAAGTGATTAGAACACAATCTGACACAAAGAAGGATTTTAATCTGACACAAAGTAAGCACTATGTAAATTCTTGCTATTATTATACAAGTAAATGAGGTTGTATACTTTTGATACTTTCATGTAGTTTTGCTTCTTAAAAAAAAAGATTTCAACCTTCGTTATAACTTTACAAATTTAAAACTAACCCAAGGCAACTGGAATGCACAAAACATTCCATTTACTACACGAAGAGCTTTTAAAATGTTTTAACTCTTATTTCAGACTCAGCTAATGTTAAGAAACTTTCAAAAGTCCATCCTGAACAAAGTAACCAAAAAACAAAGCCAACCTGCCCATAAAATTTACCTCCAAGGATGTAAGGATGAGATTTTACGAAATGGGAGAGATTATAAGAGTGGGACGAACAAAGCATCAAGTCAGACAATCAGAGATAGCATTTCTCAAGAACAAAGGGAATATTTCAGAAACTACGACGTTCTAACATGATGAAGTGGACTCGGGCCAGGTTCTCCCTGCAGAATGCTTAGAGTATAAACAGTAACTCCGAGGGGATTCCCCACCCCTCCCCCCTCCCATTATTCTCACTGCTCTGTAATGTGATATGTGGAACTCTACAAGGACTCCCTGCAGGAGAAATTTTCATCAGCATTTCCTTGCTATAATAGATGCTCTAGTTAGGTGACACAAGAGAGACAACTGAAAGTAAATACATTTCACCCAGAGAAGGAAGGAGAATTAGTACTAGTAAGGAGGAGAGGGAAAGGCAGATGCCTCCCCGCTCTCTGACATTTAACACCTATCCCAACTCTGGCAGGAAACAGTTAATAGCAGCGACCAGCCTACGGCCTCTGCAACCTGATTTCTAATGAAATCCAACTCTCCCTCAAGAAGCTAAGGGCCTAGTAGCTAAGGGAAAACGTGGCCTACTTGCCTGGTTATGTAAGAGACCCACACCCAGAAATAAACAAACCCGGCTAAGGCAGCCTTCTGCAAACCTACTGCTGACCTGGTTTGGCCCACTCTGGGTGCCAAGCTCTCGCTGTGAAAGGCAGGAAAGGGCCTCTCAGTTCAGATCTCTCTTGTGTGTACGTGTGTCTCTTTCTCTCTTTCATTCATTCAGCTTTGTTTTAAACCTAGAATGACTAACCACCACAAAAACAGGTAAGGCTGACTTTAGAGTTCAATTCCCAGCACTGCACTGAACCCACGCCCATCACGGGCACCAATGCCCTTCCTATTACAGAATCTGGCAGTCAGTTCTCAGGCCTCACGCCTTGTGTGACCTACAGCAGCCTTTGATAACAGATGATCGGCCTTTTGCCCCTTTGTCTCTCTCTCTCTCTTCCTGCCTTTCCTTCTCAGTCTTCCTAGACTTATAGATTTGGCAAGTTGCAGTGCTCCAGGGTTAATCCTCAAACATCTTTTCTTTCTCTCTGCACTCATTCCCCGGGTCACCTGACAACATGGCATCACATACCATAATATAATGATGACTCCCAAATGTTCACCTCCAGCCTAGCCCTCTCCCCTGAATACAACTGTCTCCTTGGTTATCTCCACTGAGCTGTGCAGCAGCCAGGTCAAGCACAACAGGTATAAAACACAACTCTCCATTTTCCCTCCTACACTTGGCTCCTCTCAGTAAATAGCAACTCTTGGAGCTGCCTTGACTGTTCTCTCTCACAACTGAATAGATGCAGAACCTGACCTTTCCTCATCACCTCCACTACCACCCAGGGCACACCACCACCATCTTCCTGCCAAGACTATTACAAGGTACTGTCTCCTCACTGGTCACCTTGCATCTGCTCTTCTGTCCTAGTCTCCACAGCGTAGACAATACACTCCTTTCACAGAGGAAATCAAATCATGCCATCCTCTGCACAATTCTCCAGTGGCTTCCCACCTCACCCTGAGTCAAAGCCAAACTTTAGCACAACCTACAGAGCCTAACTGAACTTGCCTGGGCCCCCATTCCAATGTTGGGGGTAGTTTCCCACACACTCAAGCAATCCTTGGACACCAGATGAGCGTCCTACAGCTCAACTCAACTCTGACACTACCCACCCGGAGACAGCATCAGATTCCACAGGTTAAGGGTTCGATCCTACAAGCTGCCCACCACCCCCCACAAACTTCAGACGTCAATTCCAAGTTCAGGTTGTTACCTGTGCTTCTGACCGGCTGCAGATTGGAGGTTACCACAAGCCCCTCCTTGGACTTCAGACGCCAGTCACAAGTCCAGGTTGTCACCAGTACTTCTGATCAACTGGCTGAAAATCCGAGGTTCCCACAACTTCTTCCCTGGCTTTGATTAATTTGCTAGACCGACTCAGAGACCTCAAATAAACATTTTATTTACCAGATCACCAGCTTATTATAAAAGGATCTAACTCAGAAACAGCCAGATGGAAGAAGTATATAGGGCAAGGTATTGGGAAAGATCAATGAGCTTCTATGCCCTCTCCTAGCAGGCCAGTCACACAGCACCTCCACGTGTTCACCAACTGGAAGCTCCCCAAACCCAGTCCATTTGGGGTTTTGTGGAGGCTTCATTAAATAGGCATGATTGATGAAATCTTGGCCATTGGTGATTGAACTCAAACTTCAGCCCCCATCCTTTGGTCGAAAGTCACCTCATTAACATAACAAAAGCACCTGTATCACTTTTAGCACTTGGGACATTCTAAGGATGAAGACCAAATATTATTATTATTTTTTTATACAGCAGGTTCTTATTACAAATATTATTTCTTATTATAACCAAAATATCTCAATTACATAACCTGCCCCTCCTCCACCCTCAACCAACCTCTCTGAAGTCTGCTGCCTATTCTCCTCTTTCCAAGTTGGCCTTGCTGTTCTGTGCCTCAGGCCATTTACACCTGCTGTTCTACCGAGACTGCTTTTCTCCTGGATGCTCAGATGCCTTGCTGCCTCCCTTACTTTCTTCAGCTCTCTACTCAAATGTTATCAAAGAGGCTCTCCCTGACCATTATATATATCTATCAAAGAGCAATCCCCTAAGCCCTGTCTTATTTTCTCCTACACCATATAATATCACCTAGCATATTATGCATTTATTGTGTATTGTCTGATTCCTTCTACTAGAATGTAACCTCCAGGAGAAGAGCGATTTTGAATGCTTTGTTCACTCCCCCAGTGCCTAGAACCAGGTCAGGTACATAGTAGATACTCAATAAATATTCTCCGAAGGAGTGAATACTTTCTCATTAAGAAAAGAACACAAACTTTGTACCAGGTACAACTAAGAAACCATCCTCTTCTGGTCTAGTAAACTTTCCTCCAATTCTGAAGGTTTTCTTGTCGCCCAGCTGTTCTTGTGCTACTTCAGGCTGTGATGGGGGTGTCACTTTCTTATTTCTCTCATTCATTCGCCCATTTACTCATTCATTCTCTTTTTCAACATTTACTGAGTGTCTACTGACTACCAGTCACTATGCTCCCTGGCCCTCAGCCTCCATCTCTGACATCCTCAAATTACAGTCATTATGGACGATCTCCCAGGAGGTTCCCTGCCAAGACTCTGAACAATCACGAGGCTGTCCTCCTTCTCTGGGCTCTTCTTGCCTGTAACCTCTGTGTTTTGTCCTGTGTTGTCTACCACATTTCAGTGATGAGAGTTTCATTTTGCCCCTGCTGTTAGAACAAGTAACTTCCCTGGTTGGTGTCTGAGCTGAAAACAGAATCTCCCATCGGGCAAACCACCACACAGATGCTAAGCACTTCCTGTGTGACACCGTCCGACACACCTTCTGCAGCAGTAGCCCAGCAATATTACTTCTTAATATCTTTATAAAATAGCAGGGAGGTTACTTTTAAAGGAATAATGGGATGATCAGGCCGATCTGCAAAGTAAAGGTACTGGAAGAAGATGATCAGGAAAAAAAAACATTAAAAGGGAAAGAATAGAAGCAAACTATTAGGCACTTGAAGAGTAAGCATCTATTGGACACCTGTACCATACTGGGTACTTATACTGGTTAATATTACTATTATAGCTATCACAAAAATAGCACTTCCTATGAGCCGGGCACTGTATGATTTTTATATATTAACTCGTTTGATTCCCAAAACAACCCAGTAAAAGCTGTACTATTTGTTATTTCCATTTTGCAGATTAGGAAACTTTGGTGCTATTTAATTACCTTCCCAAGGTCACACTACTAGTAAATGGCAGCTCTAGATAGGCAGGTACTCTGCTAGGTAGTTCAAAGTACTTTATTTAATAATGGGAGTTACTGAGTATCCTATTTTGAGCCAAAGAAAATGGTATTTGAGCAACGCCTGGTATTTTCCCATTAGGAAGTTTCATTAATCGGTTACAGTGTGACCTGTGCCTTGGTGTATTCGTTCACTTCCTGGGCCTGTGCTATCTGCCCCTGGAGATCTACTGCCAGAATATGACAATGTGAGCCTTGCTGAGAAAACATGCATGCAACAGAAAATACATGACTTCATCTGGGTTACCCACACGACACTATGCAAGATAACCAGGAAAAAACTGGGAAGATACACTAAGATGTTAACTGCTATCTCTAGGTGATGGAGCACAGGTGGTTTTTACTTTCAACACTTTACTGTCTGTAATTTCTACATTTCTAATAACCATTTTAACAACTAAAATAAGGGGAAAAAAAACAAGTCATGGTTTAAAAACTTGCCTCCTGTTGTCAAAGAACGGCTGTAGGGTCTCAAGCAAAATAGGTTATCAGTAAATAACCATATCAGATAATACACATGTAAACATATTAGCTGGAAATGTTTTACCCAAGAGTACCTGGTATTGTTTTTGCCCATCTGCTAACCTCACTCTCCATAACCACAGGAGGTATTATTATGTTCATTTTGTAGATAAGAAAGTTCTGGTCCAAGGAGGGTGATCACCCTCAGACCTTATTAACTGATAGAAGCAGAACGCAAACACAGCGCTGACAGAGACATCCTTTCTCGCTGCAGCTCACTACCTCCCAATTTCCCAAATTTAAAGAGCACTTTGCCAAATTCTGAAATGTACGGATAGTCCTTTCTCCCCATGGTCTGAGTGTGCTCTAGAGTAAAGAACAAACCTGCCCTCACAAATGAAAATGAACATTGTCAGGGTACACTGTCATTTCTCTTCTTGCCTATTCTTCCTGTACGATTCTCTTAGGATTTTCCTGATATTAGTCTTGGCCTGGAACATCTCTTGGCCTTACTCTTCTAAGCTGGACTTTAAGTTACAAAGGGGATCCATCCAAATTCCAAGATTAGCCTCAGCTCAGGAATTTCCTGTGGGTCATGTGTAAGCTAACGTTACTCAGAAGACTTTAGTTCACACCAAGATGTGTCTGGGAGAACCCAGGGAACCTCTGTCTACCAAACTACAGTGGCTCGAACATGGATCCAAATGTCCAATTCACCCTCAGAACTCAACTCACCCTCCTAGGATCCTGTAAAAAAAGGAAAGTAAGCCCTGGGATGAGATCAGGCCTCTCAACCAGTCCTGTTCACAATAGTAACAGCTGAGGACCAAGTGAACAGACTCCAGAAGTGCCGGGTGTGAGCGCTGTTTCTCCAGTTCTCTTCCTCAGAGCCGCAGTTTAAAACTCCTTCGAAACAAGAAGTCACAACTTGGCACTCTAAAATCAGATCCTAAAAGAAGTCCTTTCTGCTGTTTTGAGAGACCTAATTGTCAAAAATATTGAAGAAGAAAACAAGCCTTTTCCCTCATAATACACTGGAGGCATCGAGGGAGGTGGGAAAAGAGAAGGAAGAGAGGGAAAGAAAATACAGGCTCAGAGAACAGCTACAATTTTCTCCCAACCCTTTCCAGGTTCTCATTCCTAATTATAGTAGCACAAAGTAGCCTTCAAGAGGACATATGTTTATGTTTGAAAAAGGAGGACTCAAATATGTAAACTTTCTTCTGCCCTTGCTTCCCCCAAGCTATCAAGGAGATGTTCAGTCATGTGTGGTGTGTATGTAGACTTTGGTGTAATTCGATTTAATCAGCAATTCCTTTCCTTCTTGATGCAGTTCTCCAAAGCCTGCAGCCGATTCGTCTACAGAAAGGAAAAACGGGCAAGCTGAGGGGAAAGAAACTAACACATTATACAAACACCAGGACAGAAGTGAAAGACTTCAAAGAAAGTGGCAGAACGTGGACAAGACCACTTCAGGTGACTGTAGACAAAAAATATGGGCAAACTGATGGGGCAGATGCTCCTGTAGGCTATCATCACAAGAAACCCTATGAGTAATTCGAATCCTGCATAACCTTACAGAAAGACACAGGCACATAAATATGATTGTGCCCACTTCAAAAGTCACCAGGAGCTCCAATTCTCCTGCACCTAGCCCTAGAGCCATGTGTTTTTGCCCCCCTTAATATCCCCCAAAGTAACTGAGTTCTACTGCAGACAAGGAACTCCACAAGCAAAATAGAGACTTCTCCACTGAAATGTAAATTCTTTCTTTTTCTTTCTTTTTTTTTGGTTAAAAACCCACCTTTATTATTATTATTATTTTTTAACATCTTTATTGGAGTATAACTGTTTTACAATAGTGTGTTAGTTTCTCCTTTACAACATAGTGAATCAGTTATACATATACATATGTTCCCATATCTCTTCCCTCTTGCGTCTCCCTCCCTCCCTATCCCACCCCTCTCATGGTCACAAAAAACAGAGGTGATCTCCCTGTGCTATGCGGCAGCTTCCCACTAGCTATCTAATTTACATTTGGTAGTGCATATATGTCCCTGCCACTCTCTCACTTCGTCACAGCTTACCCTTCCCCCTCCCCATGTCCTCAAGTCCATGCTCTAGTAGGTCTGTGTTTTATTCCTGTCCTACCACTAATCTCTTCATGACATTTTTTTTTCTTAGATTCCATATATATGTGTTAGCATACGGTATTTGTTTTTCTCCTTCTGACTTACTTCACTCTGTATGACAGACTCCAGGTCTATCCACCTCATTACAAATAACTCAGTTTCATTTCTTTTTATGGCTGAGTAATATTCCATTGTATATATGTGCCACATCTTCTTTATCCATTCATCTGTTGATGGACACTTAGGTTGCTTCCATGTCCTGGCTATCGTAAATAGAGCTTTTTCTTTTTTTTTTTGAGATATAATTGACACATAACATTAGTTTCAGATGTACGACATAATGATTCAATATTTGTATATGCTACAAACTGATCACAGTAAGTCTGGTTAACATCCATCACCACACATAGTTACAATTTTTTTTTCTTGTGATGAGAACTTTTAAAATCTACTCTCCCAGCAGCTTTCAAATACCTTTCACTTATTTTGGGTGAAAGAACATTTTGAATTCGTGAACACATAAATAATGGAAGCCAAGCACTGCCTAGCACACCTGCAAATTGTTCTGGCTTTCTCCTCGTCGGGAAATTCTGGTTGGTTCCTGAATACTGTTTCATTAGCCTGAGCAACTTTGGGCAGGTTAGCATGAATGAGAGCTGGATAGGAGATTTGTTACAATTCATAACCAGGGCTTTCCATTGGCAGGGGCAACGGAGACCAAAGGCACAAGACCCGTGGTTTCTCTGCCCGCAGGGAACAGTGTGAGATAGGTCGTGGGCTACTCTGGGGATGGCCTGGCTTTTCTCCCTTCCATTCGGGGCTTTGAAGGAGGTCACCTTGCAGGCTGCCCCACCCCCATCACGAGGACAACCACCACCAAGCACCCTCCGTGAGAGAGCAAGGGCAAGCAGCAGGTCCAGGGCCAGCATTCCTGGGCTGATCCCAGTTGCCTGAGAGGTGAGAATGGATCCTCAAGATCCCACAGGCCTCTGAGAAGAACCGGAAGTGACTGAGATAAGCACTCACGGCCAACCACGGGCCCACCATGGTGCAGAGGAAAGGGCCCCGTACCAGATGTTTTTAGGGAAGCATGTCAGCCAGCAGCCAGAGGCAGAGATTCCAAGGTCTCTGTAGTGTAAGAGCCAAGGTGAGGCCAACTCAGTGAAGGAGAGTCCTGGGTCCCGACCAACACCAGGGAGAGGATCCAGCTGCAGGACTCTGGTCACAGATGCCAGAACACTCAATAAAACAATGGTGCCTCTGGGAAGAGCTCAGGTCAGCAGATCTGCAGCAGAGACCAGGAGGACCCTGGGGCCTCCTCCTCCTCCCCACCACCAACTTACCCCCCACCCTCACCAGGAAATCACATTCAATACCAGCCTGGCAAGAAAGGAGGAAGAGGAGGAGGAAGAAATCTGAGAGAGTAGATATTTTACTTAAAGAGACTGAGCAGTTACCAAAAACAACTATTTTCATTATTGCATCGGACCAAGTTTTCTATGTTAGACTAAAATATACCCTTTCCTGTCCCCACTGTCTAGAGGGTAGGACTTCATAAGAAAGATCAGATCTGTTATAGATAAAATAGAGAAATAAAGGCAAAATAAAGAAATAAAGGAAAAATAAAAAGCATCTGAGTGTAGTGTAGTAAAACTGTGCACAATACACTTTCACTATTTACTGCCTGCTTTCTGTGATCCAGCTATTGGAGATGTGAAAACAGGTCAGCTAGGCTCCACCTTCAAGGAATTCAGTGTCTTAGGGGTGAGGGACATTAAATAATAGTTGTGATACAGTAATGTGAGGGCTGCTATAAAAATATACATGAGCCAGAGTGGCACAACGGAGAGAATGATGAACTCAAGGGAATTCAGGGGAGGCTTCCAGAAAAAGGATCCTCAAGCTGCATCTTAAAGGGCAAGTTAGAGATTTCTAGTTGGAAGCGGGAGAAATAGTCACCTGAATTTGCTAAACAAAAAGTAAAAGGGGGAGGGGAAAGATTTACTGAAGCCATGTGAGGGCAACCCCAAAACTGAAGGAATTTGATATCCAAGCCTTGAGAGGGGGGCATCTTGGCAGCAACAGGCCCCCAAGGACTAGAACGAGGGCCTGGAATCCAGCAGGACCCTACCACAAGACCGCTTCTCTTTACATGTGCGCAGTATTTCCTCCTACTACAGACTGCTTTCTCCCAGCTAACGGCTTCCATTCCCCCCCTTCCAGCACTGCTGCCCAAGAAGGAAGACACCTCCCTCCAAATTCCAGTTTGAAGAATACCAAGGAAACACACTGATTTACCAAGCTGAGATCATGTGCCCACCCTGGGACAACAGCTGTGGCCAGGCAGGAGGAGTGTTGTGATCGGGCCACCTGGCTGGGATGCCCACCCCACTGCATCCAGGAAGGCAAGGTCATATGAGAAGGTGGCAGCATCATTTGGACCCATGGCCAGAGCAGTGGAGGGGCCGCCCGCTAAAGAATGTGTGTGCTGTTCAGTGAAGGGCAAGAGAATATGAGGCAGACAGAACCAACTCTCCAGGCCAAGTTAACATTTGGCCCCTCTCTAGGTTTCCATGCCCCATGAATCAACAGCGCACAAGCCCGGGCTATCGTCCATCACCTTGATACACTCTATGTATGCCTGACTCTGCCCATTTGCTTGGAAGGACGGTCTATTAAAACCCCACCAGTTCACCACAGGCTATTGAAATGACATCCCTTTCATGATGCCCTGAACATGAACTGGTCTCTTCACCTTGAACTTTGACAGTAATTTGTCCTGAGCTCCCCTATTGGACTTACCACATTCTGCCTTAATTAATATATCTGAATAAACAACCATTGGTCCTTCCCCAAAACTGGAGTGGCAGGCAGGAATCTCTCAAACATGGGGTGATAAATTAGAATAGTGCCTCCTTTCCACTGACAGGAATTAATGCAGAAATGCATCTTGCCTAAGAATTTGAACTAACTCAAAATAAAGGGAAAAAATCAGTTTCAAATATGTAGCTATGTGGTTTGGCAACAGGCTTGTAATGGGCCTCCTCTCCCAGGCTGACAAAGGTAGCCCTCCTGGCAGAGCCTGAAATTGAAACTGCTCCATGTGAGGTTAAACACTATCTTCATTGTGAGCCAACGAAATCTTAGTAGGTTATGTCACCTTTAGGAAACTGTTTCTCTTCCTTAAGAAGGATTTCTGTAGTGACTTATTCCTCCTATGGTATTCAGGCATCCTTTGGGGAATTTCTAGATGGAATACATACATGCACATGAAACTGTGTATGTATTTAATAAAACTTCTTGAAAGAAAGGAAGGGAGGGAGGGAGGGAGGGAGGGCAGGAAACAGGAAGAAAACAAGTAAGTCCATGAGACAAAAGTAACTCACTTCTAAAAATTATCATTAAACCTTCTGAAATGTCATCATACCTTTAATACGTACCAGGTCAGGGATAAGGATGGGAGGGAGGGAGGGAGGGCAGGAAACAGGAAGAAAACAAGTAAGTCCATGAGACAAAAGTAACTCACTTCTAAAAATTATCATTAAACCTTCTGAAATGTCATCATACCTTTAATACGTACCAGGTCAGGGATTATTTTTCAGATTGGGTACCTGCTCTCCAAACGCTAAATGAGCTCATGAGATAGACCAAGACAGTAGTCTCATGATTCTCACCTCCATTCCCAGCACACTCACTCTCTCCGACTTTATCTTTCTCTGTCTGGGACAAACCTGGGAAGCTTCCAGGACATACTGGAAGCTCTCCCATACCATCCTTTTCTCAGTTCATTCTGCATTTTCTGCTCCTCACCCGACTATCCAATGCTCCAGTCATCCATTCGTCTCTTCCCTCACAAGCCAACGATGTGTGTCAGTACTAGATACATATGTGTGTGGATGTAACAAGACATAGGAACAGCACTAACATTTTACTTCCCCAGTTTCCACCGCCACCTCTATTCCTAGTCCAAGATGCACAGGACAGGGAGAAGTTACGATGGTGAGATACAGTGGCACCTTTTGAATATGAGACAGCTACCCATTGAGTTCACCATCCCTTACCTCTACTAAGAGGTGGTGAAACACACTGGGAAGAACAAAACCTTTAAAGTCAAGGACTATGTCCTGTTGCAGGTCTGGCTCTGCATTTATTGGCCCTGATCTTGGGCAACTCATTTCTCTGAGCCTCAGAGCCCCAAACTAATAAGTGAAGATGACACCTGACATACAGGCCTTTTATAAGATAACACATGTGAAAACCACCTTGTACGTACAATGAGTGAATGCCATTCACCTTATTTTACCATGCTTACTGTTCCCTGTATTTCTTGGTATGGACTTGGACATAACTTTAAAACTCTTTAAGCCTCAGTTTCCTCAACTGTAAAACAGAGATAGTATCTTGAGTTATTTTGAGAATCAGATGTTATAAGTATAAAGTACCTACCACAGCTTAGTAAACAATGGTTATTATGATTAATAAAGTAGTACATACATACTAGTTATTTTGACTATGATACAGAAAGTTTGGTCCTATCTAAGCTGTCCAAGGTTGTTAAGTTTTCAAATAGGCATCGCCTCTTGCACCAGCAAAAAAAAAAAGCAGTCTTTCACACTTTGTGTCATTGCAGAGGCATATGATGGATATGAGCTGGAGTAGGAGAGAATGAGACACACGGCATAAGTGGATGAAAGACACAAAGAGAAGAACAGCTCAACACTTTCTGGGACCTGATGATTCATACTAAAAATGCATTTTTTTTTTTTTTTTTTTTGTGGTACGCGGGCCTCCCTCTGCCGTGGCCTCTCCCGTTGCGGAGCACAGGCTCCGGACGCGCAGGCTCAGCGGCCATGGCTCACGGGCCCAGCCGCTCCGCGGCATGTGGGATCCTCCCGGACCGGGGCGCGAACCCGGTTCCCCTGCATCGACAGGCGGACGCGCAACCACTGCGCCACCAGGGAAGCCCCCTAAAAATGCATTTTAAAGACAATAATTATGGGGAACTTAGGTGAAGTCCAATCCCTATATTTTAAAATTTTTCATTAGTAAATATTAAATTTCTTCGTTGACTCTCCTACTGAAATCAACAACAACAAAAAATCCAGGCATTCCTGGAGTCCTTGAAGTGGACAGTCGTGGATTCTGGCCCATGCCAATCATTAACCACTCAGTTTCCAGTACAGCCTGTCCTGAGCTGCCCACAATACGACAAAGGGCAACATTGAGATCCCAGGAATACATTTTGGGCAGTTTGGTTTTAACTGCTTTCACCCTCTGCTTACATCACATTCCCCTCTAGACACCAGTCATTTCCAAAGGCGTTGCTTCTAAGTTAGATCCTTTTCTCTTTCCTTCTGAGGGCATGAGGATAAGAGAGTAGTAGATGTGGTTTTTAGTTAATATATAAGTATTGATGGGTTTCTGCTAACCCAATTTTCCTCTTATTACCAAACCCTCTAAATTTTCACCTCTCGAAACAAACCAGTAATGTGTATGTGTGTCTATCAAAGAACAGTGATAATAAGGCAGGAGGGGATATTAAAAGAAAGAGAATACTAACAAGGAGGATCAGGACACAAAAAAGAAGAGCGAATACAAAATATTTCTGACCAAATATGAAAGGTTTGCTAATAAGCCAGAAATCCCAAGCCCTCAACACCCCTTCACAGTTTCCCAGGAGACCAGAACCCACATCTTGAGAATGATGTCGGTGATGATTAGAAGGAAGGAAAGACTAAGGAAGAAACTCAAGCCACCTTAGTTTTAAAGACTGACAGAATAAGGGACAAGAGACCACAGTTTTTCACACCCTAACCACGGAACTGAAAAAAATCAGGTTCCTTGGTGTTTCTTCTACTATATGAAGGTGGAACATCTGTATCCTGGGAGAGGTAGGATCCATTCCAAATGCTTAAGATCCCTGTAAGCAGGGACAGTATCCATCTGGTTCACTACTTCATCCCACCCTCTAGGAAGTACCTGGCCCTCTGGACATGCTTGCTGAACACTCAAATGATTCCCCATCACTTCACTTCTTTGGGCCCATCATACTCACCTATAAAATGAGGTGTTTGGGCCCGGTCATTTCTAAGGCCCTTTTGGCTGTAATGTCTATGGTTCTGGGATTCCGTCCAGCTGACATTACAGTGTGACCAAACCCACCCTTCACACCTAGGTCACCATCATTTAACAGACAAAGGAAGCATGGGACACAGTCTGACCATCCCCAGCTCTCTGCTACTAATCTTAGTTTCACTTGTCCTTTGTTTATTAGTGGCAAATAGTTAATCATTTTCAAATGCCAGGTACCTGCTTTCACTTGAATTGAGTTTAATTTATACATGGCTATGTTATGACTTTCTGCTGTAGTTCAAATTGGCTGTGCTCCAGCTTTGGATTTCAAAGGAGAATGTGATTAACGCATTCCCTACAACTCCACTGGACTCTCAAGGTTCTCCACTGGCCTCCTAATCATTAATCCCAGATCTCTGCAGGCTGTTAGGCTACCTAACGAGGCCTCCCTACGACATAGGCATCCAGTCCGCCAGCCAGGCAATATAAATACAAAACTATATAAAGCAGATTATTCCCCAAATTTAACTGGATGAGAATTAGCACAAAGATTTAGTAGTCTTACAGAACTGCTACCTGCCCTCAAGAATTTCTCCATGTACGAGCATTAATAATATTCACTCTAAGGAATTAAGGACTTCGTGTATCTCCCCTCTCAGAAGTCATCTAAAAGTTTTAAAAAAATTATTTGGAAACAATTTCAAACTTCCAGAAAAGTTGAAAGAATACAAATAGCACAACGAACACCAATACATCCTCTTTACCCAGATTTACATATTGTTAACATTTTACTCCATTTTCCATTTGAGTCTGAGCTTGCTTTCACATGCACACGTTTGTGCGCCCTGTAGATACTCCCCTACCCCCAAAACAATTAATGGTAAGCTGAATTTATATCATGGCCCTTTACCCCCAAAGAAGAAACAATTACGTTTTAAAATAGAATATAAGGAAAATAGAATGTTGTACAAATGTTTTAAGTCCCCAGTGACAGAATTTCAAGAATGGCAATGAACAGCGTGGGAGATTTGTTCAGGTTGAGGCTTTCTACTGTTCCTAGAGAGTCAACCCATTGTATTCCTGGGATCAGCCTGGATCCCAGGCCAAGAGCAAACACGCGCACGCGTGTGCGCGCGCACACACACAGACCTCCATTTTATTTTAGAAGGAAAAAAAAGCCTTGAAATGAAACAGGTACGGTGACAACTGCCAGCCTCCATTTTTCTCCAGGTAAAGCACAGGGTGATACGGTTGGTCATTCTGTTCTCAAGAGAGAATTCTGCTCCCCCAGGACAAAGCTACGGAGGCGGCCCACTTTCAGAAACACCTCTTCTGCTTATAAGCTCACAAAAATGTTTCTGTTTGAACTAAAAACATAACCACATAAAGTCCCTCTACAACACAAGAAAGGGCTACTCACTACCCTTCTAGTTTTGATAAACCTCAGAAGGCAACAATCACCACCTGCTGGGGATGGTGCACCGGATACTCAGGCCACCTCCGCTGTTCCCTAACACCAACTTGTCCCTTGGTTTCCAAGACCTGCACCACAAGGGTGGGTTGCAGGTGAGGGGGGAATAAGCAGCGTGAAGACACTCCATTATTATCACGCTGCGAATAAACAGCTCTTCTGCCTTTGGCAGTAAAGCATTTTGCATACTTGGTAATTACTGTTAATAAACTTTTTAATATGTGACTGCATCCCCTGGAGAAATATAGGCTTTCTTATTGAAATTACTTTCTTAAAATCCCTTCCTTAGGGCATCTACAAAATCAAGAAAGTAGAGTAGAAAAGAAAGAACTTTGTTAGGTATAAAAAAATTTTTTTAATTAGCACACACTTGAAAACTAAAACACAAATGCAGTGGACACTGGGTACTAAGTGCACGCATAGTTCTCTGCACATCCCACAAAGACCAGACACATTTAAATCAACAAGACACTTTATTGTCAAGGTAACACCAAGGTAACTGAGCAAATGAATCCAAAACATTTACCTTGTACTAAACTCCCTTTTTTTTTTTTTAAAGGAATAGCACATGCACAATACAGCACAAAGGAAGATTTAAAGTGAAAGGAACACAAGAAGGATGAGTAGGTTTACCTCAGAAATCTATCTGTAAAATATTTATAAGAGTTTTATAAAGACATGTATAAACACGCACTTATCAGAAAGAGTCTCGCAAAGCAACGAGGAAAAGAAAGGTAAGAATAGGAAGATGCCCAGCTTGGCTCTGGGGGTAGTAAAAGATCGCGTGATCTACCTTGTTTGGACGCCCTCCGTCGAATCTTCATTTTGGGGAAGGAAGGCCACGAGTAGTTAAAAGGTGAGTCCGAGTCAGAATCCATCTTTTTGTCTTGATGAAATCAACAGATTCAACAGCAGAGACTCAGGAAGAACTCGGACATCCCCAGCCAGGAGGCGAGTCTCCCGTGTGATGTAAAAGGAAGGAATGGGGCTGGATGAAAGCTGCGAACACCGGGAGGGAGAGGCAATAAATGTTTTGCTTCCTTCAGGCGTTCAGGCATGTAGACTAAGAAGGAGGCTATAAATATGCAAGCCAAACTGGGAAAGTAAAAGGAGGCGAGCACAGCAGCTCAGAGTGGCACTGGTACCCGCAGTCCAGTTATTCAAAAGGTCACTGGGAGCAAATGAATCATTAACTCTCCTCTCGTTGCTGGAAATGGAAATGAAGAAGAAAGGTAACTGCGAATTGAAAGAGAGCCGCCTGAGACTCAAGAAAACCCTCCCAATGCAGACGCCTGTTTTGGTCGGGAGCTAGAGGATCATTTCTCAGAAAAGCCACCCTGTGCAGCATGAGATAAAGGTTGAGGTTTATGTGTGTGGACAGCCAGAAAGCTCCAGTACACAGACAAATAAAGGCCGTCATACTCAGGGCAGGGATTTTTCCAGAGCAATCTATTCTTTCATACCATTGGCAGGTTTGGCAGCTTTTCAGATCTAAGAGCCAAAACAACTCTGATAATTCATTTAACAATCCAGTCTCCCCATCCTTTTAATCCAAAAGGGGTTGGAAGCTTTAACTTTTATCCAGAACTGTACTTATTAAATTCATGTAAAGTCATCTACTTTACTGTTTAGCACAACTGGGGCGTTTTTTCTCAAACTGTCACCAAGTTTGGCCATCAGTCTCAAGGAGCTGGGCGCCTTTGGGGCTCTGATCTAAACTTGCGGTCCATCTCAATGGAGCTAGCGACTAATTTACCACAAACCAACAGTTCTTACACAGTCTCCCTGAACAACTCGCCGGTAATTAGCATTCAGTAGAAGCCCATTACTGCCTCCCCATAAATCGTTGACACTGCTCAAACTTACTTCTCTAAACCCCCACCGGCAGGCGCACAGATACATGGGCCCCAAATGAGCTCAAGCACAGCAGCCAAGGTCTGCAGCAGAAAAAAAGTATATCCCAAGTCTCATACGGGAGCCTCTTTTAAGCATTTCTTTTCACAGAAGTATTGTATTTTGTTCTGAGGGCATCTGATGGCCAAATAAACTAAAGCAAAGTGGAAACAATATGAGGATCCTTTCAGCTCTGCAGATCTGGAACATGACAATATGTGTCTTAATTAACATTCATCTCTTTACTTCAATTATTTCAAAAATTGTTGGCACTCTCGTGCCATGCTGTGTGAGAAAACGGATGCATAACCTGCTCCCTGATAGCGAATCCTGTCTCACTGGGCTGGGGTTGGGTGAGGGGTACAGATAGATGGGAAGGAAATCAGAATTACATACTTCACCTCTGTTTTCATATGGGTTGCTATGTAAATATAGCATACAAGTAGATCAGCTATAAGCTATGTAATGACAAGCATCACAACTAAATTAAAACAAAGAATATATTCTCCACTTTGTGACCTTTTATTTGTAGAACAAGTACATATTTTTCTTACTCAGCTGGAGCAATTGTAAGGAAAAATTACTCTCAACTCTACTATCAGATAAGAGAGTTTTAGTCCATACACAACTTTCTATAAGAAAATAGATAAAATCTTGTGAATGGGTTTCCATTCATTCTCAGTTTTAGGACTTAGAACACTGTAGGCAGCTGCTAAACGAATGAATGATTTGCACAGTTAAGCCCCAGCCCGTAGACGAAGAATCTTTATATGACAGCTGTAATATTTTTAGTAAATACCTGCTAATTGAAGCGTGTATCTTGACCAAAAAAAAAATGCTATGCGAACTCTGGTAAAGTGTTTAAATATATATTGGCATTTTATTCATCATAACAGTGTCTACATTTGCAAAGAGCAATACTGTTGGGTGGAGAAAACCCTTTGTTCTCTAAGGCTCCATACAATACTTGGGGTGTGCACAGAACTCTTGGCTGCCTGAGAGATGTCCAGAGACCCTAGAAAGGGAACCTCCATCAGTGTAGACAAGCACCATTTGGAAATGAAGGTACTGGGTCAGGAAATACTGTTATCTTTCTCATTATCATGCAAAGTAAAGTTTTAGAGCCACTAAAGTTTTAGAGCCACTAAACCTGGGATAAATCCCAGGTCAACAAACTACTGGAGTGGGCTGCTCCTCTCTTAAGCATCAGAGACAGGTCAGAAGACCTTCAGGACAATGCAAAGATATGAAAGAACTTCGTAAAATGCAGTTCTTGAGTTGAGATGCCAGGTAGGTGCATCTCAATCTAATTATCCCCAAAGCACAGTCCTTGTTGACCAATTCCATATCAGCTGATTGCTGATATAGAAATTATTCTGGCAATAAAACTACCAGAATTACCCAACCAGTACATATGAGAAACCCAACAAGAGACTTTCCAATCTCCTCATTTGCTTTATTATTTATCAACATTGTTTAAAGAATAAACTGAGTTTACTGACCAGCAGTGTGCATAGTTAACATAAAAAGTGGAGTATCAAATATTGTGTTGACAGTCTCTTTTTAGGCCAACTCGTTTTCTTACCAAAGAATTTCTCCTGAATATGGGTCATTTATCCTCCTTGTTTTCTACAGTAATTGAGTTTGTCCCGGCATTGGGTCAATGTGATTGCATTTAAATTAATTCAAGATGTTATTTACATCTCATTCATATTCAACGGCTTAATTTCTTTGCTTTCTCTGACTGGCAGATTGCAATTGCAGTTGGCAGAATTCAGTGATATATCCCCAAGGCCACTTTCTCACCAGATATCATACAACCATGACAACATAAGAATGTAAACGATTTCATCAGCCTTACTGTGCCCGCTCTAATTAGAAAATCCTTTACTTAGGAAATTACCTCCATAAAGTCACAATTATCCAGGACACATGCTGTCACCTACCTTTCAACAATGATAAAACTGAAACTCCCTAGAAGAGTATTTATATTTCAATTTAAGTTACAGTATTTGTACAGTTTTCTTATCCTCCAATGGGATCCAAAATTCCTTGAGGACAAAAACTGTGTTTTACATTCATATTTTTAAGGAGCCTCAAGCTGAAAAGAAAAAGTACGGGATTTTGGAGACATATATAGATGGTCACCGGCTTATGATGGTTCAACTTAGGATTTTTCGACTTTACCGATGGTGCAGAAGCAACACGCATTCAGTAGAAACTGGACTTGGAATTCTGAATTTTGATCTTTTCCCAGACTGGCGATATGCCCTATGACACTCCGTCATGATGCTGAGCAGTGGCAGCGAGTACAGATCCCGCCCAGTCAGCCACACGATCATGAGGGTAAACACCCTATATGCTTACAGCCATTCTGTACCCATACAATCATTCTGTTTTTCAGTTTCATTACCATATTCAATAAATTACGAGATATTCCATACTTTATTATAAAATATGCTTTGTGTTAGATTATGATGCCCAATTGTAGGCTAATGTATGTGTTCTGAGCATTTAAAATACGCTAGGCTAAGCTAGGACGCTCAGCAGGTTAGATTTATTAAACACATTTTTCACTTATGATATTCTCAACTTATGATGGTTTTATTGGGGCATGACCCCATCATAAGTCAAGGAAGATCTATATATCTGGACTCTGTCACTTATTTACTTAGTTGTCCTAACCAAGTCACTCATACCTTCTGATCCTCAGTTGTTTCCTATAAAATGGGATATCTATACTTCAAAGACTTGTAAGGATCAAATGAGATTATAACAGTAAAGAACATACATTTTCGCTAAGTTTCAGTTTAAATGTTAACTGTAAATAAAGTTTCCCTTTCATTATATTTCTCTCCTATATTGTAGACACTGAAAGATTTTTTATCTTTATCTCAAGAGTAATAGCTTGATTTTCAAAACAGAGACACGGCAAAATGAAAAGAAGTTCCAAGGAAATCATACTGAGACAGAAAGAGGAGGATTTGTTTTGCTTTTCTGCTCCATTGTTTGACCACCAGAGACTACAGTTTTTAACACTGTTAAACACCATTCTCGGGGAAAATAATAATAATAATAATAATAAATACAGACAAAAGGCTGCAGGACCCATGATGCAAGGACAAGCCTATCCTGGATAATTTCAGCCTGAACAGTGACAATTTCATGTAGTTCAAGTTCTAGCATTAGGTGAAAGTCAGAGATGATCAAAGTCTTCCTCAAAAACCCCTTAGAAGGCACCATGTCATCACTCTAAGTTCAACAGAAACAGTTCTTTGCTGGAGAACATCGTTACCTCGGTCGGGCACCAGATAAAATGGTTGGCTTTCACTGAGAGGCCATGTTTTACAGAAAACAAAGGTCTTAAAAGCACGGCTCACATCCACGTGTAAGATGCACTCACTGTGAGCCCCAGGGAGGGAAGCGCACATTCATGTCCAGCCTCACGCTCACTCAGGGCCGTTACACTCACTGAGTGTAGAACCACCTGAGGTTCAAATTATTATTTTTCTCCCTATCTCCCCTCCCTGTTGTATTTTTTAAATAGAACCTATAAAGTTGAATTCACATAAAACAGACATGAAGTAGGAGCATGGTACAATGGTGGTCATAAATTAGAAACCCAGGGTGCCACCATTCATAAACCACCTTACTTTAAAAATAAGAATATTTTTTTTACTTCTTATCTACCTTAATTACCTTGATTTATTTGAACAAAAACTCTGCATGCCCCTCCAAAAGTTCTGATATGCCCCCTTATGTCATCCTACTATCTAAGGGGGGAAAAAACCCAGACACAACCTAGGAGTCCAACAAATGAAATTACCTGTATTATGATATACCCACATGTAATACAAAAAGAGAAAAAAATTCTCAAAAACACTTCAGGATAGGAAAATAATAGATTTTCTGACCAAAGTAACATATTAAAGAATTAGGTTGTCAAAGCTTCCACCAGCATTTAGTATTGCTACAGATACTGGTTCTACTTAGCTGATTCTCTTAAGGAAATAAAGATCCTTGGTGGACCTCTTTTTGTCTTAAACACTGAAGATCCTGGGCATAACCTGAAAGGAAAGAATTAGACAAATTCACTAAGTTTTTCCGAATGATACATTATGAAGAATTTTGAATCTATCCTGAAGAGGTAGCTGTGGATAGTAAATGTAAGGGTCCCTGGAGGTGGAAGAAGCAAGGTTATGGGCCATAAGTCTGGACAGAGAAAGGATGGAGGGGGAGGAAAGTATCTTGTTACAGCCTGAGGAGAAAAAAAATTCTTCAGAGTAGGAAGAGCTGAGTCACCTAGGGAAGCAACGTCTATGATTACATTTGAAGTTTTTTCTGATAATGTTCCAATTTTAATTTTCCCAAACCTTCGGAAAAAGTTTCTTACATGATACGGACTTATTCACAAACTTTTTTAAAAATCAATTTTAACATCAAAGTTCAACCTATTGTTCTATAGACTTTTACGGTCATTCACATGTAAATAAGTGAAAAGAGCAAAGAATTTAAATCGTTTTAATATAAGTGTTAGCAACCCTACAGTTCTGAAGCTGAAATTCACACAAAATGTGATGGATAATCCTGTTTGTTGGGGTTTTTTTTAAAGGGTGGGCTCATCTTGTATATGCTACTGGAGTATTGTTGCTTCTAGGCCCTCTCAACTGACAGAGCAATGAAATATGTGTGTCCTAACCTAGGTATACACACTTACCTACAAATATTTCCATACACAACCATGTGTATCTATTTTTTTTTTTTTTTTTTTTTTTTTTTTTGCGGTACGCGGGCCTCTCACTGTTGTGGCCTCTCCCGTTGCGGAGCACAGGCTCCGGACGCGCAGGCTCAGCGGCCACGGCTCACGGGCCCAGCCACTCCGCGGCATGTGGGATCCTCCCGGACCGGGGCACAAACCCGTGCCCCCTGCATCGGCAGGCGGACTCTCAACCACTGTGCCACCAGGGAAGCCCCATGTGTATCTATTTTAACTAATCATGAGTACATAGTGATGTCCACATCTCTCATTCATTAGCACATGGATCATTCTGGCCTCCTCCCCTTGCTTCTCTGTAAACTCCCACTCCAATAGTGAAAAACTTGACACCTACTCTCCATCATCCATTGACTTACTTATTTCCAGTATATATTAATAGTGGTATCAGAAATGTTAACCTGTACCCCTACGGGAAACAACTTTCTCACCTAGAAGACATGCTTATGTACAGTTTCTTTTGCTTTTATTCTTACAGACTCTACTCATTTCCAAAGTTACTGAGGTCTGCACTCCGCTCCCATCCTCTACAGTGAGGTTGTTTCCAAAGTTTTTAGTACAATTAGGTTGTTTTGCTACATTTTGCATTCCATCACAGGATCCTCCAACCTCTTAATTTTTTATTTGCACACATTGAAGTTTCCTCTGTGTGCCATAAAGTTCTATGGGCTTTGACAAATGCGGTGTCATGTATCTACCATTGCAGTATCATAAAGAATATATTCACCACCCTAAGGTAAAACCCCACAATGACAGGAATATGTAGAAAGGACACAGAAGCCAACTGAAAGCGTCCCTCATCACCAAGGCTACAACAGTCTGAATAAAGTAGTACTAGATTACTACCCAAAGTGTAAAATAAATATCCATGAATTTATACTGACGTAAATGATTGAATAAATAAGTGAGAGGGATAAAAATCTCCCATGGAGACGAATTCCAAATAGTTTATGTAGATACTTTGCCCACAGGGAAGCATACAAGATAACTCCTCATTCCTCAAGCGTGGGCTGCACATCATGACTTCCTTCCAAAGAACACAATATGGGATGAGGAGTGGGGAAGAGTAACTTTACAGTGGAGAAACCTGACGAACACTAGCTCTGCCAGGTAATCAAGGTCATTATCAACACTGACAAGTCATGTTGATAGTATATGCTATTGATATAATGTGATGGAAATGGCACTTAACCTCTGTGTCTTCCTCCCAAAACCCATAACCTCAGTTTAATGATAGAGAAGATACCCCAAAATTACCAATTAAGGGACATTCTATGGCATACATGACCAGTATTCCTCAAAACTGTCAAGATCATCAAAAATAAGTCTGAGAAACTCTCACAGCCAAGGGGAGCCTAAGGAAGAAACACAGCTGAATGTAATATGGTATCCTGGGACAGAAGAAGGAAACTAGATAAAAACTAAGGAAATCTAAATAAAGGATGGACTTTAGTCAATAATAATGTATCAAAACTGGTTCATTAATTTTAACAAATATACCATAATAATATATGATGTTAATAATAAGGGAAACTAGGGGAGTCTAGGGGGCTGGGTGTATGGGAACTCTCGGTACCATCTTTGCAACTTTTCTGTAAATCTAAAACTGTTCTACAAAATAAAGTGCAAAAATGTTTTAAAGGATGGGGACAAAATGTACAGACTCTATGTTCATTAAATATTTGTGGAATTCATGCTAAAAGAAAGTGTGCATTGCTTATTCAGATACATAGAATTCAAGTCATGCATAAAACTCCCTTTCCGTTTGCTTAAGTTCTGAAGTGAAGTTCCCATGTAACTCTGAGGGAACTAATTAGACATTAAAAGATTATATGCTAAAAATAATTGTAATTTCTCAGAAACAAATAGTGTCACTTTGGGGTTAATATGTTCCTAAGAGTTAACCCTAATGAGGAGCCCCCATTGGACACTTGCGGGGTAGGTAAATCTACTTCAGTTAGGTCAGCAGAAACCTAATGGTAGATAAATCTCAAGAACCTGGATGAAGCCCAGCTCGCTTACTCAAAGTTTGCTTCAAAATTCTAGACACCTTTAACTTCACTCTTTATTCTGCTTTTTTGTTTGTTATTTTAAATGTTATGAAGAAACAAAAGACTATTTACCCCTGGCTCTCCTATTCGGCATATGATTGCATCACTTCTTTCCTATGCTTTACACGTATTCTTCAGAAGAATCTCATATTGTGAAGAATAAGTTCTGTTGGATTTCTTGCCCATGACTGAAGTAAGAGGCCATGTTTCATAAAAATGTCTTTCAAATTAGGCACTCTAAAAGTTACAGCAAATTGTCCCAATAAACTGATAGAGCTCGTACTGCCTGGCAATGAAAGCTAACCAGAATCTTAATTGCCCTAAAGTCCCTTCCAAGGGACTAACCACTGGGTACGCAGCAAGCCTAAACTCACATAAACACACTGACACTGCAATCAAGCCCGAAACCTAAGGATTCCTCTGTGCAGGCAATTCTTTCATTAACCATCTGCACACACAGGTATTCCTAAGTATTTCAACAAAAGAAAAGGGGACAAAATCCTTAAGTGGAAATGTAACTTTCCACAAAAAGCATTTACAAATACTATTTCCAGGATATATTTCATATTTTTCATTTGTTTCATGTTTTATAAGGTAGCTGTAGTTTCCTTAAGATTTTATACTTGTTTGAAATTTATAATTATTTGATTTAATCAAAACAGAATCTTTATAGGGACAGAAGCTATGGAATTATTCACTAAGCTGGTTTATTTGGAGTTGAGGATCCTATTTTGGAGAATGAAAAATTTAGAGTTCAGAGAAAGAACTGCCATTTTTTCCCCCTCCTAGATTACATTTCAGAAATTAAGTTGGCTTGTGACATGAAAGAAAAAGGTGATTTAGAATACACTACAGCTAGGTTGGTACTACTGTCAAACATCAGGCCTCCTTGTAACGCCCTATGACATTGGTGTAAACAACCATCCACTCCCTTCATCCCAAACTGTGTACCTCTTAAGTCCAATAAATGAATGTGACAGCAAACTACAATCACTTGATTCCTTCTTAATGTTTAAAAAGAATCTTTAAAGGTTTAATCATCTCATTTAGGTTCAAGTATTTGGGAAACTTTCAATAAATTTTTTTGTTTTTTACCTTTCCCACAGATCTACCATGATATTGATGGTGATCATCATCAAAAGTCTACAAACCTAATACAAATGGGCTTCCATTAATTGCTTTTGTAACCAACTGAGATAAAAGTAGAACCACAATTCTCCAATTCCAAAAACACTGAAAACCCAGTAAGTCAGAGTGATTTCAGCAGAGCAGGGCTCCCTTAAGGAGCTATGTCATGGTTCTCAACCTTGGCTGTACCTGAGAATCACCTGGGAAGCTTTTAGAACCCCTGCAACACAGGCTGCACTTCAGGCCAATTAGGTCAGACTTCTCTGGGGGTGGGACCAGGGCTTCAGGACTGTTTGTAAAAGCTCCAAGGTAATTCCAATGGGCAGGCAGAGTTCAGATAACAGAGTACTTAGATTAATTAACGATTCCTAATCTTAACTCACTTTCATTTTGCTTTTTGTTTTTAAACACATATTTGTGAGCAAAAACTAGGCAGAACGTTAGACCTATCATTAGACCAGACAGCTTCCTAGCCTTGGGACTTGTTTAAAAAAAAAAAAAAAAACCACATAAAAAAACTATGTTAAATTATAAGGAAAGACTATAACATGAAAATGTTACACCTCCAATAAGAATTTAGTTCCTTCACATTTCCTTGTCTGTAGTATTATATTAACCTGAAAACCCCAAAGTTCTTTTTTAACTTATGGGATAAAAGTCTGTCAATAAATATTCCGATTGTCTAATTTGAAGAAAAATGCTTTATTCGCATTCCACAAGGAGAATTTTATCCAGAGAATGAAACCACAAATAGAAGAGGCAGAACACTCGTGATAAGAGAACCAAATTCAGCTTATACCACTCAGCAGAATTCCAGTAAGTTGGCAATTTCTTCTACCAAAACCAATTTTTAAAACCTCAACAACTGCAATAAGAAATTTTCATTGAAGTGAATGAAAGGAATAAAATCTGAATCAGAATTTTTACAAATAACTGTGCATTCCGAGTGATCTTCTTGGAATATTTCTCCAGCCCCAGCCCCTTTATTTCAAAACCGAAACACTGGTAAGCTTTGGTTTGTGGTGGAAAGATGACCCCAAAAACAGAAGAGAAAAGAAAAAAGAAGAAAATCTACCCAAAACTTTTGTAGCCCGGGGCATAAAGAGAGACCTGCCAGAAATTAGGCTTGAAAACTTACTTTTCAGAAGGCTAAGAGCTCTGCTAAGGTTACCCCCTCTCCCTTTTTTTCCTTTTTTCTTTTCTTTCATGTTTCATGCAACAGTTCTGAGATCTCAAAATAGATACACATAAGTTACTAAATAATAACAGGCAAAAGAGGGCCAGCTTCCAGTGACATGGGTCCTAGATCTTAAGATTCCACATTTTGGATCTTGCTTCTGCAAATAAAGTTTCAAGATGTTTCCAAGTAACTTAAAATTGCTGTTTTATACGGTTTTATAGCTTAGTAGCATCAATTCCATTTCCAAACCTTAAGTTAGTATAAGAAGAAAAGACTAACCTAATTAGTCCTACTTATTGGTGGTTTGCCAGACTAGCACTGTTGACTGCACCGTCTCCACCCAGCTCACCACCTAAATCCACGGGCCTGGACTCTCCCAGATACACCCACAAAAGCAGATCTTGGATAAAGAGTTCCTGCTGCCCCTAACATTCTGTTCTGAGGGACTGTTCTTTGGATCTCCCAATCATTTCCTTCCAGTTTCCCTTTGGTGATGTTTTCCTAAGCTTCCTACATGGGGTCTCTGTTTTTCTCTGTCTTGTCTGTGTCACCTGGGTTGAGCACCTTGAAACACCTCACTTCCTACTGTTTGTTTCTGTTTCTGCTTCCTTCTCTTCCCGACTGGTCTGGATGAGTTTTTCTGGTATCAAGTCAGGTTTCCTTTCACATCCAGCTTTGGTTCATCTGTCTCCCTAGTGCCCACCTTTCCAGTCTCAACACCCACTAAGAGGTTTTCTCATATTACATATAAGTAACGAAGAGTAACAGCAAGGAAGTGACCCAGGGCATTAACCAATAACTGGGTTCGAGCCTCAGCATGTACTGACAATTGGGCCACTCCGTAAAATCAACAATACATATTATAAAAAGGAGGGTTTTGTTTTGTTTTCCTGGTTGATAAACACTTGTGGACAGAATCTATGATATTTTCGCTTCTTCATACAAAAGTAATCCACATTTTTCATAGAAAAATTTTTCATAGAAAAATGTACAGCATCATTTTAAGCTACCTTCTAAAATGAAGCTTACTTATGGCATATAATGTTACATGAATAAAGCAGGACATAGAATTCTATTGTTTACATAATCACAACTATGATTATGTAAACACACCAAAATTTAATAGTAGCTGCTTTGGGGGTGGCAGAACGATAGGGCTGTTTTTCTCTTTTTTTTTTTTTTTGGCGGTACGCGGGCTTCTCACTGTTGTGGCCTCTCCCGTTGCGGAGCACAGGCCCCGGACGCGCAGGCTCAGCAGCCATGGCTCACGGGCCCAGCCGCTCCGCGGCATGTGGGATCTTCCCGGACCGGGGCACGAACCCGTGTCCCCTGCATCGGCAGGCGGACTCCCAACCGCTGCACCACCAGGGAAGCCCAGGGCTGTTTTTCTATTCTAAAATTTCTAATTTTTCTACTGTGAGCATTTATTACTTCTGTAATTACAAAAAACAAAATTAATTTATTTTTTCCAAAAGGCTTATTTAGTACAGTATTATGCTTAGAACCTCCGGCACTTGCATCAAGCTCACTCTCCGCCAGCCAAACAGCAGATACGGCACCACTTCCTGCCCAGCACTTCACGGTACCGAGACTTCACAGGCCGGAGGAGGAGGCCAGCCAATTCCACCACCACTGCCCCTAGGGCCTCTACCTCCCTACCACCTTCTCCCACGGGGAAAGTTAAACATGCTCACAGAGTTCTTGTCGTAACATGTCAGTTTTACCAATCCTTCATTTTTCCATCCAAATGGTCATACAGTATACAGCTTTAGTCAGGTAAAGTTCAAGTTATCTTCAGTCCAGTGCAGGCAGCGGCTGATAAATTACTGCAGGAAAGTCAGCTTCAATACGAGTGTCACTAAAGCTGGGCTGTCCCATACAACCTCACTCACACTTGAATATCACTTGCTGAGAGAGCAGGAGTGTCACCTTCCAGGGGCTTCTGTAACCCACCTGAGACACTGGCACTCCTGCTTCACAGTCCTCAGGCACAAACTTAACTTTTAACTGGAAATCTGAATTTCTAATCAGGCACCTGGCTTTATTTTTTCAGATTCAACCTTTCAAAAGGAGAGTATGCAAGACAACAACTGACCAAGCCGTTTCCAGCTTTGCCAATCCGGCGGTGGCTTATGCATCTTTGTTCGCAGCTGGTATTCCAACGGGGCAGCCAAAGCCCACCCTCTCCACTGTATTTCCCAGAGGTTGTCCACGTTTCCCGCTAGATGTTCGCATCCCTTCTCCCTGGTACAACATTCACAGCTGCCCACTGTTGAGCTTCTATTCCTTCATCATATTTAACCCCATATCCTTGAGCCAAATGGACCCTTCCTTCCTTTTAATTTCCATATTGACCCATTTCATTTACCTTCTCTTCTACCCTTTCCTCCAAATGCTTTGCCCTCTCCTCCCCACACCCTACCTGCCCAGAATGTGAAGGCACTGCACGCTGAGGAGTCTCACTCTTCACTGTGGCAGCAGCAGAATCGGACCCCAGCGCACAACTCATACTCTCCCCTTTGAGCAAAAGGCCAAGCCCTCACAGTTATCCACAGAGAGTGGGGCCCTCACTTCTGGACTCACCATAAATATAATCTTACTATCACTACTCACTACTGTGGTGGTTCGGGGGCACCAGCTTGGATGAGGTTACCAGCTGTTACCCACTGGAGACTTTATTCTTCCAATCAGTAGTCATTTTCAGCGTATAAACTAATGGTGAGTTGGTTCCTGACGCTGATGGGCCAACGACAGCAATACAAAGGGAGCTCACTCTGGTGCTTCCCTGTCCAGTGCAATAAATAAAGTTCAAAGGCAGTCCCTCAGTCACACTGGTCACACATCACATGCTATATAGACATATGTGGCTACCTGGCTATATCTGAATAGTGCGGATACAGAACATGCCCATCATCACAGAAAGTTCCACTGGAACGGCACTGATGTCGTTTATGAGATCGCACTAAACTCACGTCGCACCATTTTGAATAATACAAATCAGCAAAGACATATACCTGAATGCCACATTTATCAGCACTTCCTTAGAGACCAAGCAGAATATAAGCACATATAAAGGAGAACGGTTTAGAAGTAGAAGCGGCCATGGGGAAAAGCCATTTCCGGTTCCAGACACCAGCTTACCACCTGATTCTATTATGTTCTTTGCATAAAATCAGGTGACCTTTTCTAATCCACCAAGTTCCAATGAACAACAAAGCCAATGTTCGCACAAGGGATAACCGTTCATAGACCTTCTCATAAATCACCGGATTAATGTCATACACGCTCGTCTCTCTCAAATTCTTTATCACATCCCTCCTCAGACACGATGATATTACTGACAAAACACTCCGATTAGGTCAGGCTACTACAATTTCCATAACGTGTGCCTTCTTACCCAGCAAGGATACCAGTTTGAGAACGGAGTGAATTTTTGAAGCCTAACCTGAAAAAAATCCTGCTATTTAATACTTTCAACAGCCAACACTCCTCCCCCACCAGCAACTTGTCTCGGTAAACAGTCTTCAAAGCGAACATTCCTGGGAGCATGATGCAATCTGGAGATGAGACATCCTGCATGTGTGAGAAGTAGCCAAGCTCTGGGCTTCAACAGCCCACAAGAGTCATCCACGTGGGCACGTTTGCTTTCGTTTCTCCTTCCTCTTCCCCTCTTCTGGACGTAAATTATTACTCTTACCTTATGTAGCAGAAATATTAAAGGTGTGCACAAAGCCCGGTATGGTCTCGTTTCTATTCCAATTTCAGTAGTACCTCACACAAGGAGAGCCAGAAACCACCTCTGGCTTGTGGCCAAACTACAAGCAGCACAGCCAACCGACGCTGAGGGTGCTTTCTCCTCACCCTGCTTTATTCTTGTAACTGCTTTGTTGCATGCCTGCACTCCCCAGGGAGTCCCCTGCACCGCCAGGCTCCGCAGGCCACCCACCTTCGCTATTAAGCTCACCCAGGGAGCTGTCTTGCTTTTCCCTGATTTCACATCAGCCCAAGCACTTGGTCACTGCCATAGCCACCACCACACCCCTGCAACTCCTAAGACTGCTCTGCTCAGGCACCTTCCAGGTGTGCGAGCTGCTTCAGCTTCACTGAGCCTGAAGAAACCAACTGGGCAATTTCTAGATTATCTGCTTCCCACTTATCAGCCCCAGACCATCCAAGTGCCCGGACGAGGCATCTGCTGATAGCCCAGCCTGTGCATGTCCTCAAACCCTCAAGAGCTTCATCAGGCTCTAACTCAAAGGTAAGTCTGGAGCCCTGATTAGCCCTAAAGAATTAGAAAATGCCTGAGGAGGAGATTTGGGGAGGTGCCCCTCGGGGAGTGGTGAATTACAATGCTTGTGAGCAGACAAGAATTCCCAGGGCCAAGGGGAGAAATACTTTCCCCTTGCCAAGGGAGCTCCTGGTTCCTTTGAAGGGACACCCACATCAGATCCATGCCCCAGGATAAGCGTCTGGTCTTTTCCTGAGGCCAGAGGATAAGATCACACAGGCTCAGCTCCAAGGGGCCCCCACTGGGTATCAAAATAGGATAGTGGTAAACTTGGGGATTCTGAGGCCAGGCAGGATGAAGTTATGAGTCTCAACTGCCCCATTTACCCTCTACCAGTGGGCTCAGTCACATCACCTGAAACGGAAGCTGGTAGGGCCGACCTCATAGGAATAACAAGGTAACATATGACAAGCCCCGAGCCAACATCTGGCTCAGAGTAAAACTGTGTAGAAAAGCTTGGATAGCTTTCTTTGTTTTGATTTGCTTTGTTTTGTTTTTTAGATTGTAAATGGAGACTGAACCCCTGAAGTCATAGTATTATAACTGATGCTGCAAAAAAAATTTACCTGTGTGGGTTTCCAGAAATAGACAAGGCTCCCAGGAAGGAAGATTTTATTTCTAAATAGATTTTCTTCTTGTCTCCTGCATACCTGGATCTGTGATACCCCTATATGCATGTTGGGGGAAGCAATATTTTGGAACATACCCAAATATAGACTGTCCTGGTCTTCATGTTCATTCAGTTGAACCACCGGGCTTTTCACACGCTGGAAAAGATAAAGTCAGGTGGCTTTTTTACAAGTTACTTACTTGATAACAGTAATGTTTATTTTTGTAAATGAAAAAACAACCTAAGAAAACATCAGTAAAGACATGTTACATGTGTCACCACACATAAACAGAAAACTAGTCTTGTACGTAATATTAAGAGCTAGAAATAACGGAAGAATCTGTCCCAAGCTGAAGCATGCCTAAAAGCTATCCATAGGTTATTTTATATTCAGAGAGTATCTCCCAAGTTCATTCTTGCAATGGCATTATTGGCAAACATCTGTAGCTATCATCTTCAAGTACAAATTTTTGGAAAGGGTATACAGTCATCTTGCATATACAACTACGACCCAGAAAGACAGCTAGGTTTGCTCATTAAGAGTAGAGATCTAAAATTCGATAAAGGAAGCAATTTCAAATTATTCTGAATGTGCCCTGGGACATATCCCTGAGGGGTTTCTTTTGCTTTGGGTTTTTTATCCTATGTTTATTACTGCTAGGTCTTCACTTCTACTTCAACTTTGGAGAGAAGCACAAAGATGAAAATGGGCAGGGAATCATTACCTTTACATTCTCCTTTCCAGGCGATGATCTGCTGGACACCGAATTCTTAATCTCTGCAAAAGGAAAAATTCTTATCAGGATCTGCTGATAGGAATTTCCATTAAAAAAAAAAAAGGAAGAAGAAGGAAAAGGAAAAAAAAAAAGAAACTAGATGACAAATGTAAATGAGTCGCTCAGAGCCGTCTGTGTGGAGCTAGGTTTTAGATTAGGCTTCTTAAAAATCAACTCTCCGAAGAGCAGAGTATCTGATAACCTGACAGCCCACGCTCTGGTATTATTTGTGTGGACCAAGACGTAAACAAGCCCAGGAGCTCTCACAGGAAATCCTGAGGAAGACAATGATTGTTAAATAAACAAATGCCTCTGATTCAGAAGGAAGGCTGTGCACTGACTGAAGCCTCTTCAAAACAGCACAGATTCTAAGGATGTGACTCGTACCCACCTGAGGAAATCCCACATGTCTCTTTCCTCAAGTGCCACCGATTTCATGTTTCAAAAGAGCCTAATTCATTCAAGATGAGGTTTGGTTTTCCCTTGCCCATTGTTTAATGTCAAGCACATCAGCACAGCCCTTGGGCTGGCACCTCAGACAGTGCCAGGCTCTGCACAAACCAGCCCCATGCACACCAGGGGCCTTCTCTCTGAATAGAGGCTTTCGTGGAAGCATCAGTGGTCGTGATGTTCTGGGATGAACAGAAGGTCCACTTAAGGTGTGCTTTTTCTCTGTGTCTTGATTGATTGGTTTTCTTCCCAAATACTCAGTTGCCCGTAAACAAGAACCACCGTTATTGAAATAACCACCAAAAGTAGGTTTGGGCCTAAAGAAAACAGAAGTGTTGGGCACTCCTAACAAGGGCAGCTGGATGGAAATCTTCACCCTGAATTTGTATTAATATACAACACTATGGGCCCAGGCCCTCCTCTCGACCCCTCAGCTTCCCTGCCCCCCAGGCCCTGCTGTATACCAGTTCTGGGGAGCCCCTTAGTTTTCCCACCAGGTCCATTAACTAGGCATTCCCTCCTACACTTTGACACTCCTATTAATTTAAGTCACGTGAGGCCTCAAACCTCCACGTGGATTTATTCAAGCTCTTCTTACTGCCTGGCAACAATGCCAGTTTCCATCCATGTTTCTGCTTAGAAAAAGTATAAGGTTTTCGTTTAGGTGGCTTTCCATGATGAATCTTAACAAGGTAAGGATGGAGCAGAGAAGTCAACAAACACAAAGTCATGATGTATTTCTTTTTAAATCTGCATAACAATAACTTTGAATTTGCTTTACCTCAAGCAAGTTAGTAATATATCTGCCCTCCACAACAGTATATTGCTCTTGAATTCACAATGCATATTAGCTTCTATGATGAAAAATGAAAGGGTAATAGCCTCAATTTCATGTGGTCATGTCAACTGACCTCAACAGGGAATAAGGACAAGGCTGTAGCTGACACCCAGCCTGGGCAGCTTTTGCTCCTCGGCATCCCCACCTACCTTTACATGCACACCCCACATGAGGCCTCCAGGTGGCAGCAGAGTACCATCTGCAGAACAACAGGGCCCACGATGGGAATGTCAAAATGAGACCCCCTCACCCTTCAAAAGCCTGCTGTTTAAGCACCAAAGTCCAAAACACTATGTTAAGAGAAAGTTTTCGTTCCACTGCACAGATGCAGAAAACTGATGTGAAGCATCTACTATAGTGTTTTACCATATGGGAGCACAGCAGGTCTTCTGTTTTAATATACATATACCCAAACCCTAAAAATTGGGTGAAGGAGGGTAACTAGAACTAAAGTTTCAACAGACACATCTGCATAGACAGCAAGAGAGTCACACACATTTTTATTGCCCATCACTGGATATTCCTTTAGAGACATTTCAGACCATATGCTTTTAAATGATAACAATTCTGCATTTCTAAAGAATTCTGTACCTACAGCACTGATGCAGAAGAATAATACACATTTTATTCAAGACTGCAGATGAAGAAGGCTCTATCGTCAGGTAATCCACCTGTAACAACAAAGGATGTGTTCACCCAGTAATATGTTCAGAGTCCACCCCAGTGGTATGTTCAGATTCCAGCTCCCTACCCCTCTCAAGAGGCTAGTCTTCATACACTGCCAGCCTACATTTTCTTTACAGTCTAATGCAATTTTGTTCAATATTCAAACGAATACTGCAAACTATGTTAAAATAGACGTCTTCATAAAACGTATAATCATTTTAAAAACAACTTTCAAGGTTATAAAACTATCTCAAAATCATTAAAAATATTTGTGGGACTTCCCTGGTGGCGCAGTGGTTAAGAATCCGCCTGCCAATGCAGGGGACACGGGTTCGAGCCCTGGTCCGGGAAGATCCCACATGCTGCAGAGCAACTAAGCCCGTGTGCCACAACTACTGAGCCTGAGCTCTAGAGTCCACGAGCCACAACTACTGAAGCCCGTGCGCCTAGAGCCCATGCTCCACAACAAGAGAAACCACCGCAGTGAGAAGCCTGTGCACCGCAACGAAGAGTAGCCCTTGCTCACCGCAACTGGAGAAAGCCCGTGCGCAGCAACGAAGACCCAATGCAGCCAAAAAAATTTAAAAAATAAATTAAAAAAAAAATTTGTGACAGGATAATCATGTATCTTTAATTAATCTAGGATGATACAGAACTATATCTTACAGCTTTTAAAGAATTTGGCACTCCTTCCAACCAGAGTTTAATTAAATTGCTCCAGGAGAGTTTCTGCTAAATGACGAGGATCCTTTTACACTCACCCACTGCACCACCAACTGCACAGTGCAATCAAACCACTCATTGCTATAGCAACCTTCAGCAGATAATGATATCAGTAACCCCAAGCTATTCTGTTTTAAAGGCCTATTAATCTTGCCTTCAAGGCCTACCCAGAAGTAAGAATCTCCACCTCCTAAATCAGATTTGCCAAACATCATAAACATGTTTTTTATTGCCATACTATAATGGATCAAGAAATAATCTCTAATATTCATGTTCACCGGGGACACTGTACTAGCAAACAGCATAAGATCAATACCAGTGTATTGTTAGGAAACAGATTAGCCTAACAGAGCTCAACTCTGTGCACAAGTCATACCGTCTCCTTTTGAGAAATGGGACCATGGAGGATAGACTTAAGCAAAGAGAAAGCTTACATAGAAAATACAGGGTGCTCAGTATTCTCCTTCAGCTACAATTTGCTGTGTCATCTGACTCCTCCCCCAGGAAGGAGGCAAAAAGGATCTCCATCAGAGCCAGCCAGACAACGACTGCTGCTTCACCCCGACCCTCAGGTTCGGCTCTCCACGATCAAGTTCCCAACTGGGTTAGACAGGCAGGGCAGCATCAAAAGCACAAAGGAGAATGCGGGTCATGCTCTCAGCTTGCTCTGTCTGCCCCACAAATGCCCAAAGGGACTCATAGGGTAGTTCACAGTCTTTGAATGAATCCTCTTCTCCCAATAGACTATTAGCTCTGGGAAGGCTGGGTCCAAATCAATTTAAGCCCAACACCTGTATCTCCAGGGCCAAGCAGGGTGCCTAGCATATTACAGATGCTGAATAAATGTTTCTCTCTTCGATGTAGATCTGATGGCCCAAAATAACTGATGAGATGTAATAGATCATTAGGGACAAGAAAGGGAAAGTTGTTTACTTTATTAAAATACTAATTCAAATACTCCAATACCGGTGCTACTTCATCACAACTTCTGAACTGCCAGCTGGATGAGACAGATGAATGCTTTTCCCCTGGCTTCCTCCCACCCCTCCAGCTCTGCAAGCCCAAAAGTCACCCTTTCCTCTCTAGTTACGCACTGGAGTTTCGCTAAGAACTTCACTTCACGAATCACCTTAATATTTTACCCTAGTGTGCATGTCTGATTCACAAATGCTAGAGAATTAAAATGGCAAAGGGAAAAAATTTGAAAAACCATCTACCGCTCTCAATTCAGAGGCTATTGTAACACTCTGAACTTTTGTTTCAGTATCTAAATTACTCCCCTTTTTTTTTTCTAAAGGTGAGAATACTAATCCCACCTTTACTAATGCCAACTGATAGCTGTTGGCATTCCCAGGATAAATATGGACTGGGAGAAACAATGAGGCACTTATCAACAGAAATATCAACATGAGCCCTGTTAGTCCATGAGTCCCAACGTTCCATATAATTTAACAAGCTCAACCGGGCCCCCAGTGATCCGGGCCCCCAGGATCAGCAGTCAGGGAGAGGATGTCAAGGCGAGAGAAGATCTCAAGCAACTCAAAACGTGTTCTTTTACAATATAATTTTTACATTTCTACTCTGCATTCTTTCGGAAAAAAATTAAGACATCTTTTTTGAAATATGTAGTGGTTTTTTTTTTAATTCAAATTATTCGTGACACTTTTTTGAGTCACAAAAGTAATTAAGAAAACTTGGAAGGGACTGAGAAAAAAAATCCATAAATCCACCATTAATGGTTTAGTATATTCCCTTCACACATATACACATATATATTTGTATTTGTATATTTGTATTTGTATATATATGTATGTATATACATATATACATATATGCATGTATATACATGTATATGTATGTATGTATGTATACATATATATAACAGCTTTGAGGTATAATTCAATACCATACTATTCATCTATTTAAAGTGTACAATTCAATGATTTTTAATATACTCAGAGCTGTGCAATCATCACCACAACCGTTTTAGAACATTTTCATCACCCCAACAAGAAACCCCATACCCATTAGTACTCGCTACCCATTTCTCCCCGACCACCACCGCTCCCACCCAGCCCTAAGTAACCACTAATCTACTTTCTGTCCTAATGGATCCCATTTTGGATACTTCACATAAATGGAATTATACAATATGTGGTCTTTTGTAACTGGCTTCTTTCACAAGGCATGTTGTCAAGGTCCGTTTGTGTTATAATGTGTCAGAATCTCATTCCTTTTTATTGCCAAATACTACTCCATTGTATGGATAGATCACATTTTGTATATCCATTCCTCAGCTGATGGACTTTTTGGATTGTTTCCATTTGGGGCAGTTATGAATAATGCTGCTTTGAGCATTTGTGTGTAAGTTTAAGGAGATCTATGTTTTCATTTCTCTTGAGTATATATCTAGGAGTGTCATCACTAGGTCATATGGTAACTCTATGTTTAATATGCTTTTATAAAATAGATTTTTTACATCTAGAGTGTGCACTCTCTCCCACCCTCCCCACCCCCCATCCCCATAAAATCTCAAACAGTCAAAAATTAAGTCATGGAGTAAAATAAAAGATATCATCCTCAGCTCCAAAATTTGGTGGCAACTATCAACTAAGCAGAAGCTCTAAATCATTATACTTCAAACTGAGGTCAGGACATAATTTTCCTAATTTACTCAACTGCTTGAATAAAATGAGGCAAAGTCATCTTTCAACAATATAAACAAGATTCAATTTTCTCTTGGGAATATTTTTATGTCCCTAAGATTTCACACTTAGAGTCTATTTCAATTCAGGGGGAAAAACTCCATAAATATACCTTCAACTTATAAGCTTATTTCAACTGTATTAGACTCCTCAGTTGATATGCTTAGTAAATGCTTGTCCTTCCTCCTAACCTGCTAATCGGACCCAGCTGGAACAAAGTATCCATAGCAGATGGGAGCAGAATCCGTTGTATCTAGGTGAATTCTGAGGAATCTGAGATTCTCTCCAGCTCAAACTAGGATTCTTTAATTCTGTGATGAACTGGGGGAGGCAAGGTGGAGAATTTTTCTTTATATGTGAGAAAATACTAATATTATTATAACAATACACAAAATAAGCATCATATCAGCTTGAGATCTTATTTTGGCCTTTTAAGGATGAAACTCATTCTCTTCTGTAGGCAGGAGGAGAACATGGACTGGCAAAGTCAGTCTCTAAAAGAAACAGAGAGAACACTGAGCCTCTCTGTCAAATGAAAGAAGCACAGGTGACTTCCTGGGGCTAGGAAGTACATTCTCCAGGTATGGAGTGTAAGTGTCTAGCAAATGCCCAGGTACCTAGCTTCTAGGCGAGCAACACTGACCAAGTCCTTGGATGGATATTCCACAATGAGGCTAAGATAAGAGCTGTGTATCCAGCTGAGTAATCACCCCTGCAGAACAGCCTCCCTAATTGCTGTCCTAAATCCCCAACACCTCAGGTCCCAGCCACCCTGGTTAAAGGACCTGCATCTTGATAAGACATTGGAACCATATTCAACAGTTCTAAAAAGACATTGGGCCACAGTATTCAAAACGAAAAATCTTGGAAAGGAAGTTTTGCACGGATAAAAAGACTTCTTGGTTTTCCCAATAATATCTCACAGGAGATATTCAAATAAGGAGAATCCATCATATGATATCGCTCATATGTAGAATCTAAAAAAAGGGTACAAATGAACTTATCTACAAAAGAGAAATAGAGTTACAGTTGTAGAAAACAGACTTACGGCTACTAGAGGGAAAGGGGAGAGGGATAAACTGGGAGACTGGGATGGACATATACACTCTACTATATATAAAACAGATAACTAATAAGAACCTACTGCATAGCACAGGGAACTCTACTCAATACTCTGTAATGGCCTCTATGGGAAAAGAATCTAAAAAAGAGTGGAGATATATATATATATATTATATATATTATATATATAACTGATTATATATATATAATATATATGACATATAAAGTTATATATATATATATATATAACTGATTCACTTTGCTGTACACCTGAAACTAACACAACATTGTAAATCAACTAGACACCAATAAAAATTAAAAAAAAAAAAAAAAAAAGGAGAATCCACCACACAAATCTCTCTACCCATTTCACTCACTTAGAGCACACAGAGAAGAGCTGCACCCCCATCTAAGGAATGTTCCAGCAGGAAATCTGCTCACCTGGTCACTATGAGGTGAAGAGCTATGTCCTGATATCTCAGCACACACATGATCACCACTAAGTCCGCTCTAGCCACGTGCTATAACTTGCACTCATCACACGATAGTGTTGGCTAAGCATCCACAGTCAGATACTGATCAAGGTGCCCCACCTGTATTTTCTCATTTAAACTTTATTTTGAAGGAAGTATGAAATGACACTCCCACTCCACCATTTTCCACAAAAGGAAACACAGCTGAGTAACTTGCATCCTGTTCAGAAGCCAGTTCATGGAAGAGCTGAGGGTTTTAGCAGAGTCTGCTTGTTGCTGATGTGTCATCAAGACCTGTCCCTGCATGTGGGTCACAATCTCCCATTGTAAGGACTTTATGAGACAGGTAGGTCACATGGAAGAGAGCTCATTTCAAGGCAACGATTCCAATTTTGTACTTTTCCATCACACAAAAGCTGGAGAGAACTCTAGAGCAGCAGTCCGAAGACTAAATAGGAAAACAGTCTGTTAGAGAAGGGTGGTAGGTATCTACAGTGCGGTGGGTAACAATTTACCCACCTGAGTTCTGACTGCCTGAGCAAGCTGTGTCACCTCACACAAGTTATGTGACCTCTCTCTGCTACCACCTCCTTGTGCACAAAATGGGGAGAAGTGACTCCTGACTCCCAGAAATGTCCCTCTCTCCATGGCCACTGGGACGTGTGCTCCCTGAGTGTGCAACCTTGGCTCGGCTCCCAGCTGCATCCCCAGCGCCTCGAGCAGTGTTCAGCACTCCACAAAGGCATGAGTGAAATTCAATGAAAGTAAACTCCATGAGATGGGGGCTTTTTCTCTTTGCCTTTTTGGTTATTGCTTCATCACCAGTGCTGAGAACAGTGCGAATGGGTGCTCAGAGAAGACTTACTGAATGGGTAAGTCAATGGGCCTGTAGGGCTCCCGTCTGCCTGCCTAGACCGGGCCTTGAGTTTGGACCCATGGCCTCTCGCACAGGATGGTGAGGAGGAAGCCCCTCTGAGCCCACTGGGAGCTGCTGCCTCAGCCCTGAAGGAGATGATTTTGCCCTCTCCCTTTGTGACTGGCACTCGTGTCCCAATCCCTACTCCTTATGTCCTTGTAAAATGAGAACGTGGAAGATAATTAATGGGGAGAAGTGAACACAGTAAAGGACTAGTCACATAAAAGTCGAGACAGCAAATGACACAGGGTGTTTAAAAAACTCCAAAATAATGAAAGAAAATGGATTCATACAGCGAGTGGTCAACACTATTGCAATGGTTGCTTGTCTTATGGCCCCATAGACTCTAGGCAGGCAGCAGCCTCCTGAGCAACATCAAAAAGTACAGTGGGCTGTGTGGCGAGGCATGGGTGATCTCAGTCCTCAAGATGACCATGAGTAGTTTTAAAAATGCCTCACTAGCTCCCTCCCAAGCGTGAGCATTATGTACTAATAGATGGAGAGAACCCACATGATCGTGAAAAAGGAGGACATAAGCTTAAGAAAGGACAGGATCAGGGGAGACGAGGAAGAGCAACATTTCCAAAGCACCTTCCACAGACCACTTTCATGAGATGCTGAGAACTAAGAGAAAGGGATTCTCCCATGGTCAAGTTAGAGAACTGTTAGGTTAAACACGAAACACAGGTTTCTTGACTGCAAGACTTAACGAGAACCTACAAAACGTTAAATGTATTCTCAGTTTCCAATAGGGGGGTTTCATATATAGCATTTCCTACTTATTTGGACAAAGAATACTTATTTTTCAGAGCATCTTCCAAGGTTGGTGTTCGGTACAATGCTCTTTAGGAACTCCTAGAGCAGGAGATCAAATAACGAAAAAGGCGGCAAGGGACAAAACGGAGTCAGTTGGTGGATCAATACATACTCATAATTAGCTTATTCATCCGAACACAGTGAAAATGAGGTGACCTTGTGGCCATATAATTCATTTGGAATAACATCCCATCATTCTGGGAGGACAATTACAATAATGAAGTTATCAAAACATAATTGGTTCAGAGACAATAATAAAACCATTTATCACACTAACAGAGACAAAGTAAATTTCCAAGCTAAAGGTATTATAATCTTTTAATCAATGGCAGCTACAGATACACACTTAAAAGTTCCCTTTCTACCCACTGCCCCAGGAGGGAGAACATTATCTATTAAGAATCTTCTGTGAGATCTCAAAGGGAAAGTTTGCTTTGGGGGTTAAAGGGAAAAAAAACAAACAACCAAGCTCTTACACTCAAAATGTTTTGTTCTTCCAGCTGAGTCACCTGCAGGCTTATGAATGAACAAAAGCTAACTGAATGTTTTCACTTTAGGCGAATACTGCCCTCTGCTGGAATGTGCACACAGTTTCTAACATGTCCTCCAAACGTATGCAGATAAAAGCACGGTCTACAAGGTCTGTAAAATATACACATTAATTATTTGACGTTAGAGAACTTGAGTTTCTGTCCAAATTCTTTTGCTTATTGGTTGAGTGACTTCAGTCCAGCTGGCATCCAGGTATATTAACTTGCCTGCCCCCCTGGGCCCATCAAACTCAACCTGTCTAAAACTGAGTAGGTATTTTGTCACGATCCTGCTTCCTGTAAGGCCTGTCCCGCACAGGGACACACCAGCAATGGAAGAATCACCCTTCTCCCTTGCCACTGACACCCACCTGACATCCTACACCTTCAGGACAGTATCCATCGGTCCCTCTGTCTCCAATCTCATTATACTACTATGGTGCAGACTGTCTTCTGCATTACTCTCAGCAGCCCCTGGCCCCTCTAACCCATTCTTCACACTCTCACAGAGTGACCTTTCTAAATAACAACCTGATCTAATTTGCTTAAAACAGTTCCCAGAGCTGTCAAGGTGGAGTTCCAGTTCCTTGCCTTGTGTACAAGCCCTGCTGATCTGCCTCTCTTTCAGGCCTATGTTCCTGGCATCATATACACACCCCTATACTCCAGGACCACAAAACAACTTGCATCTCCCCCAGCGCATCATCTGGTTCAGGGCTCTGTACTGCATATAGTCCCATTGTCTAGAATTCCCTTCCCTCCCTTAGATCACAGCTCCAGGGTCACCTCCACCAAGAAGCTTTCCCTGACCACCCCACCATCACACACCACAGAGTTCTCACAGTATTACTTGCCTGTGACTCCTATAGCACTTATACTGTGCTGGGACAGCTTGTTTTTCTGCACTAGTCCCAAACTGTCAGTCCCTTGAGGGCAAGAACTTAGAATTTCAGCACTTGTTTAGACCTCACTTTGTTCTAGGTCAGTTTGGAGGTGGATTACAAGGGAAGAAAAATGTATATGATGATAGAGTAAAAATCAGGAGTTGATTTAAAAAAAAAAAAAGGAAAAGCAAGAGTGAAGGCTTAAGAAATAAGGGTAATATCAAAAGGTGGTCAACAGTACCCTACAAATTTGCAACCAGCAGGCCAGAAACTTAGCCCCAGGTTTACCAGCCAAGTAGAAGCAAGAAACCTGATCAGTTACTGTCAGAGTAGTAAAAGCCAAGCCCAATGCTCAGGAGATGACAGCGCTCATGACATGAGCCCGGAGTTTTCTCCCATGGGTCTGCAGGAGAAAGTGTGAAACTCACCACCACCTCCTTGGGCAGGTACGGCAAGCTGCAGCTCCCTCCACGCAGCCAGCGCACCACCCACAGGGGAGAGCAGCGAGGGCAACTCCACAGGGCCCCAAGCGGTGCAGCTTGGGTGGGAAGCTCAACTGGTTGGCTTAACCCGGGACTGAGTGCAGGTGCGTGGGGCACACACACTTAGAACAACCGGTCTTCCAGCTGTCGACACTGGTGGTTTGGGAATAGGAGTCTTGTCCTATTTTTTCTCCCTAACCCCAGCATCTAGCATGCTGCGTCTCACCCCTATCAGACTATTGTCGCTTTACGTTAACAGATATTTTGTTAACGTCTGCTCCACTGATCTGAAATTAAGTAGATAATATAACCCTACCCCCAGACATAAATAAACCTAACCTCGCATTTAGTTTCAAAAAATAAAAAACACTCTAAAATATGAAGCAAAAGGAACGTAATTGATAATATGTATTAAAACCTTTGCCCTGACTACCCTGGAAGACATAGTGATGTATGGTCAGATTCCTAAAACAACTGGGTTTTGGAAAACAAAAAACAAAATGACAATCCATTCCATATAAATAGTACAGGAGTATTCAAGAACAGAGGTAAGATACTCCAGCGAATCAAAACCCGTGTTTATTACTAGGACTTGCTAACAGATCAGACCTACTTGCATACATTAAAGGGGAAAGAACCTGAATTGAAGTAGAGATCACATGCCCAGACAAACTGCCAAGTTAGAGAAAACGACGAAGGACGATATTCCTGCCTACAAGCTGGGTGTTACGTCCAGGTGCGCCATCAACACGACTCCACGTTACGATGTGGAACAGAGTAGTGACAATGTATTTTAAACACACACCTCTTGCTGTGGACGCCCACCTCCAGCAGATTTGTACACTCAGTCTCTGAAGCTCCATCAGGGCTGTGCAGGACAACCTGGGTTGGGTAGGGCCGCCTGTACCCTGAAGAACCCCCAGCGTGCCCCCTCCCGTCACCTCTACACGCCAGCGGTGCTCCCCAGAACCCATGGCAACAAAGACACCCTCACGGCCTCCATCCTCTAAGACCCCCTGGGCCAGCACAGAGCAGGAGCTCCACAGAGGTGGAGTAAGCTGGAGAACAGGTGAGTGACGGAGGACTGAACGGAACGAATGGACTGAACTTGGAAATGAGGGGGACACTCTCTGCGTGTCAGCAGAGGTCCCCAAAGATCAGGAATGTGGGAGGAACCCAGTAAATGCTAACTGAATAAAAAGTGGAAACACACAGTACCTTCGTTCGGCGCTGCTGGAGGACCCCGGGGCCCAGTGGTACCCCAGCACCCTGCTCTTGCCTCTGAGTCCCTCAGCCCCTGATCTCCTCCACCACACACTTCAACTCCCAGGTGACTAGTTAGTTCTGAGCGCTTTCTGGGTTCCCGGCGTCAGGAAGGAGCGTGCGTACCTTCTTCGTTTTCTGCAGTGCTGGAGGGCATATCTGATTTTTCCTCTGACCTGGCTTCTTGCTCTTCAAGAGCCTAAGAGAGGAAGGAACAAACAAAAAAAAAATCACTGCAAGCCATTTGAGGCTTCAGATAAGCAACAAGAGATGAAAATCACAATCGAGCATCTCAGAGACGGGACAGGCCAGAGGCATGGCCTGGAGAGGTGGGGGCAGATAGGGTGGTAAAGCTGCTGGGAGAACATGTAAGCAGCACCCCGGATGACATGAGAGACAGCAGGAGGAACCAGAGACAAGGGCCAAAACTGTCCCTGACACTAGTCCTCACTGCTTCCCCAGATCACACCACCAGAAGATTCTCAGGAACATGATGACGCATGAACCAAAAGGGGGACAGAGAACAGAAAATCTTGAAACCTGTAAGGACTTCTGTTTGATGCATCTGCCCACCTAGACCAACCTCCATCCACACCCTTAAGACACAGGGATTGGGGGCCTGGAGATGGGGGTAGGACCACTATTACAGGGAGGACCCAGGATGAGCATAAGCCTCGGGCTACATGCTGGCACATGCTGGTGCAGGCTGTCCCTGGCCAAGACTGAGTTGTGATCTGTAGAGAGAAGATGCCTTTAGAGCCCTCTGTATTTTCTTTTCAAATAGATTCCCCACAGCCAGTGAAAATGCGGGCACAGAATTATGTGTTGATGTGTCAAAAATTGCCCAAGGCTGCATCAGCACATGTTCCAAAACAAATACATGGGCAAACTGAGGCAAGCAACCCTACAACTGACCCAGAGCCCTGAATCCCCCCCCGCTGGGCATGTTATTAAGCTCAGCATATCAAGTGCCTTGCTCATGACTATTTCAGGACATCCTGAGGCCAGAGCAAAAAGAACATGAAAATATACATAACTGACCAAATCACAAAGAGGCAGGGAACAAGCAGTACCCGGTCACCCACCCTCTGTGGCTATTAACTGCTCCCAGCCTTTATTCCCAGGACACTGTACTCTCTCTTTTAGGACCCGCCATGGAATTAACGGATGGACCGAAGCAGGTATATGTCTGGAGAGGTACTAAGGAGATGGTAGCATGAGTACCTGGGGTTAAAAGAGGGCTCACCATGTAGGCTCAAGGCCAAAGACAACCACTTACTAGATTAAGGTTTATTATAAGCAGATATAACTTGGGAATAGCCAGATGGAAGAGGTGCATGGGGCAAGGTATGGGGACAGGGCACGGAGCTTCCATGCCCCTCCTAGCAGGCTAGTCACCCAGTACCTCCACAAGTTCACCAACCTAGAAAGTTCTCTGAATCCAGTCCTTTGGGGTTTTTATGGAGGCTTGCGTTATTACGTAGGCATGATAGATTAAATCTCTGTCCACACTGGTGATTAAACTCCATCTCCAGGCCCTTTCCCCTCCCTGGAGGTCACGGAGGTGGGACTGAAAGTTACCGGGCGATTGGCTCCACAGGTAACTAGCCCCCATCCTTAGGTGCTTTCCAAAAGTTGCCTCATTAACATAACAAAAAACACCTTTATCCGCTCCACACTTAGGAAATCCTAAGGGTCTGGGGGGCTGTGAGCCAAGAACCATGGAGGGAGACCAGATATATTTCTTATTGTAAGTTACAATATCACAGTGTCTTAAAGAACCTCAGCCCTATTCCCTTCCCAGTCTCCCTACGCACTACCCAGCCAAAAGCTTAGGACAGGAGGAACGAAAAAGGGGTGCTGAAACCTGGAACACAAGCCCATCCCACTGCAATGGATTCTCCTTTTATCAAGTGTTCTCCATAAAATTAAAATCTCTGATAAACTGGAAAGTAATCTTCATTTGGTCTTTGTTATTGTAAAGTCCACACAATCAATTATTAAAGCATCTAGATTTACTCATCCTAAATCTCCCCCAATGTCATCAGTAATAATTATCTCAAGTTACAAGAAATCACGAATCCGACCTAAGAAGCTGGAAGTTTTTATAATGCACAAATGTTCAGAATTTTTGCTTTACATGGAGCATGCTCTAGCCTTTGCAGGAGCTTTGTGGTCTTGCTGTAGTCTGAGTGTCCCCTCTAAGACACACGTGTTGCTGAGCTCTGCCCCTCTGAAACTGCAGGGAGAGGCACTCGCCCTGAGTAAGGCTGCTGGGCCAGGCCCAGCTTCTGCCCCACTGAAATAGCCACCCCTGGGGGCCTGGGTGAGAAGCCACAGGGATGGCTGAGAACTTCTGTTTCTTTAAACAGAAAGTATCCTTAAGCAAAATGAGGAAATACTGTATGCCAGAAAATTATCCACTAAACTCCCTAAAACCCAACAGAGGTAGTTCACACTCTGAAGAGCATGTTTATTTTAATTATTTAATAAAACCCTATATGGAGTAAGCAATAATCTTTGAAATATAATGTTTCTGGTTAAACCTTCAATTTAGTTATATAAAGCAAACATTTTACAAAAGCCAAAACTGATAAATACCAATATCAGTTTTCTGATAACAGTAAGCTCACTGTTTACTTTGTAAAGCCTATATAGTCATGAAACTGGTGCTTATTAATGGATGTGCTTGAGAAGACTTTGCTGGGGGCTAGTGAGTGAACCATTATACCCCTGGGCACTATCAACTAAATTGACTGAAGCCCTTTTACTCAAAAGAACATTCTACTTAATAATAATTAAAATATATGAATATGCTTTACAGTCTTCCAGATTCAACAAAAAAATAAAAATAATGAAGATGAAACATTTTAAACCCTGAGATGGGCATGCTCTGATAACAGTCAAAGCTGATGTTTGGGCCACGGTGGGAGGGGGAAAAATCTCTTTGAAAAAGAACTGGTCTCAAGTGACCAGTCCCCATTCAAGAAGAATCTGTACACTGAAACAAAGGCTTAACTATATCTAAGCCTTAAGAAATCCCAGAAGAAGATATTATTCATTTAAAATAACCCTAAAGGCAACTGCTTTAGATAAGAATTATAATACAGTCAATAAGTTAATAGAAAATACCCAATATTAGAATATTAAACATCAGTGATGCTGGTTCATGAAAAGTAAAGGAAACAATATTACACAAATTACTATTTTCTACCTACCGCCAAAATATCATATAATAATCTTTCTTCTACTGGTGTAACAGTTTCTAATTCCATGGCCCTCAAAGTCCCATTAGAAAAAAAGAAAGTGCTACCCCCCACCCAAAAAAAATACTGTTCCCAAAACAACGAGTTTGCTGTCTGCACTCTCAAAGAGCGTGAGTTATTATGTCTTATACCACAATAAAGGGCACAAACCTTGAGGAGAACGGCTCTATCCCAAAAGTATTTCCTAAAGAGTTTAATATCCGCCTCCAACAAATGCTCGGCTGTGTGATTAAGCGTCAGGGTCAGTGTTTCTGATGAGTGAATATACCGCAGGGAGGCATCTTCGCTGAGCTGCACTCGGGAGAAACCTGGGGAACGTCTGACCTGGAAGCTGAAACATCACAAATCAAAACCCACGATCCCAATACCTTTCATTGTCCCTGAAGTTACAAACCCAACTGGCAAAACAAGCCATAAGAGCTACCTACTGAAGATAGGTACATAAGATCCTGTAAATAGATCCTAATAAAGTCATCTTTGTTTTTCCACCTAGAGAAGACGTCAATTGAAAAGCTGTTCACATATATTATATACTATAAAGATCTACATAATTAATGCAACAGTACTGACTTTTAAACATAGTATTTTACCTCATTCTCCCCTTTAATCTGAAAAGATGCCTCTGGCCTTAATGGCAACACATGTAGTACCACAAATTAGCTGGCAGCAGACAGTTTATTAGGCGATTACAGTGGAAAACAGATATGATCTCCAGAGAGCATGGTGAGGTTCGGACGTTACAAACAAGCAAGATATTCACAACACACGGGTCTACTGTTGTAAATCATTTCCTCATGCAAATTAAAACCTGCATAAATTTGATCGTGTTGTATTCTTGAATTTGTTCATAAACAAAGAAACAATATTCCCAAACTAAATTCCTGAATATTGGCTTATTTTCCATTCTGTTGTGGTTAAGAACAACTGCACATTTATTAGCTCTATGTAGGCTTCATGGTTAGTGTCATAATATTCTGGATGGCCTATAGGTCATGTAGTAGCAATGGTAAAGAGGCCTCAGGAGGGAGATGCTAGTACTCCCAGGTAACAGCTTGCCTCAGCATGTTGTCAAAGCCCCCAGATGCTCCCAGTTCACAGAACTAGCTCTGTGTCTCTTTTCTCTTCTTCCATTACCTCATTTTGTTAATCAGCATTTGTATATTTGCAAAATTATAGTATAGCTCCAACTACAAAAATGCTATCTCTATCACATGGAGTGACAAAAAGAGATCCATTAAGAGCACCTGTACTCTAAGATTTGCGGCATCTCCCCAAACTCTTGACACAATTACCTGCAAGGACTTCAGAATCTTCTAGAAAACAACTCCCCATGCCAACTACAAGCCATTGAAGTGAATGATGCAGGCTGAGCAATAAGATTTTTGTAATTAATTTAGAAAATGGAGGCTCCATCACATAATCAAAATTTAGCTTACAGTCTATTTCTAATCCCATCCATGAATGGATGTATTAGATGTGTAAACTTTTTTTATTTTAATTTTATTGGAGTATAGTTGATTTACAATGTTGTGTTAGATTCAGGTGTACAGCAAAGTGATTCATATATGCATATACTCATTCTTTTTTAGATTTTTTTCTCTTAAAGGTTATCAAAGAATACTGAATAGAGTTCCCTGTGCTACACAGTAGGTCCTTGTTGGTAATCTATCTTATATATAGTAGTGTGTGCATGTTCATCCCAAGCTCCTGATTTATCCCTCCCTCCAATGTTTCCCCTTTGGTAACCATAAGTTTCTTTTCCATATCTGTAAGTCTGTTTCTGCTTTGTAAATAAGTTTATTTGCATCATTTCTTAAATTAGATTCTACATATGAGTGATATCACATGATATTTGTCTTTCTCTGTTTGACTTACTTCACTTAGTATGATAATCTCTAGGTCTATCCATGTGGCTGCAAATGGTATTATTTCATTCTTTTTTATGGCTGAGTAATATTCCATTGTATATATGTAAGACATTTTCTTTATCCATTCCTCTCATGATGGACATTTAGGTTGCTTCTATGTCTCAGCTATTGTAAATAGTGATGCTACGAACATTCAGGTGTGTGTATCTTTTCGGATTATGGTTTTCTCTGGATATATGCTAGGAGTGGGATTGCTGGATTATGCAGTAACTCTATTTTTAGTTTTTTTTTTGTTTTTTTTTTTAACATCTTTATTGGAGTATAACTGTTTTACAATAGTGTGTTAGTTTCTCCTTTACAACAAAGTGAATTACCCTTCCCCCTCCCCATGTCCTCAAGTCCATGCTCTAGTAGGTCTGTGTTTTATTCCTGTCCTACCACTAATCTCTTCATGACATTTTTTTTTCTTAGATTCCATATATATGTGTTAGCATACGGTATTTGTTTTTCTCCTTCTGACTTACTTCACTCTGTATGACAGACTCCAGGTCTATCCACCTCATTACAAATAACTCAGTTTCATTTCTTTTTATGGCTGAGTAATATTCTATTGTATATATGTGCCACATCTTCTTTATCCATTCATCTGTTGATGGACACTTAGGTTGCTTCCATGTCCTGGCTATCGTAAATAGAGCTGCAATGAACATTTTGGTACATGACTCTTTTTGAATTATGGTTTTCTCAGGGTATACGCCCAGTAGTGGGATTGCGGGGTCGTATGGTAGTTCTATTTGTAGTTTTTTAAGGAACCTCCATACTGTTCTCCATAGTGGATGCACCAATTTACATTCCCACCAACAGTGTAGGACGGTTCCCTTTTCTCCACACCCTCTCCAGCATTTATTGTTTGTGGACTTTTTGGCCATTCTGACCGGTAAGAGATGATACCTCATCATAGTTTTGATTTGCATTTCTCTGATAATTAGTGATGTTGAGCTTTTTGGACATCTGTGTGTTTTCTTTGGAGAAATGTCTATTTAGATTTCTGCCCATTTTTTGATTAGGTTGTTTGGGTTTTTTTTGACATAGAGGATGTGTAAACTTTAAAAACACATGTCATCTTCTGGTCTTGGACACAAAAGAAAGATACAAAGCTACCAAAGATGAAGTGAGGCTCCAGGTCCTCAATGTAACCCTGAACTATCCACAATGACAAAGTCAGAGGAAGTGGTCCTGTCTTGCCCCTTTTAGCTAAAGAAAGTGGGGTCACGGTAGAGCAAAGATAAAGGCAATTCCATTGGGATGGGCTCTTTCCTTAGTTGGCGGTCACTTGACCAAGTAAGAACAAAAATAAACAGAAAGCTGTGACTTCAACATGCACTTAGGTAGCATATGACCATAAATTATTTACATTGAGTTCCACGGGACAAATGAAACATACCAGTCCATTAGGACACACCATGTAATAACATTGATAATATTTAATATTTATGTAGTAATTTGTCATTTTCATTGTAGTTTCCCACTTATTTTTTACCACATGTTAAATCAAGGAAATCACTGTATAGGATATAATGACCAATCTGAACCATTCTAAGTAACAAACATTAAAAGTGTTGGTATCATCCTCAACATAGAGAACTTTAGAGTTGACAAATTATTTCACTTCCATTATCTCTAGATCCTAATAACCAGCTCACTGGCTACATAGTATCTTGGGGTTTGTTTGTTGTTCATTGATTCAACAAAAACTTATATTCTTTCAATGAATGTACCTGCTGAACACAGTGGGTAAAACAAATAGTTTCAGTCCTCAAATGATTTAGGCTGGAGACATATATGAAATATATGATGACTATATATATATAATTATAAATTATGATTTATATTATAAATTAATCATAATTTTAATCACAATTAATACTGTAAATTAATCATAATTGTAAAAGACCATAACATAGAAGGCCTCTCTGATGAAGTGACATTTAAGCGAAAACCTGAAAGATAAGTAGGGGTTAGGCTAGTGTTTCCCAACTTTTCTTCTTCTTACGGCCAGCCCCCCAACCATGGAGCCTTTTAAGACATTTTTCCTGACTCCCTCTCCCCCATGAAATGTGAATACCAAATATATCTGTATATCTGTTTATGTATGATATGTATATTTGTACTTTATACATGGGAATTAATGGTAAAATATAAACCAATGTTAGTTCGTGGTTTGGTTACTTTAATTTTTCCATAATGCTTGGAAGACTTCAGAGAACCAGACTGAGAGAGAATCTATCAGGTAGCCAAACTCACTTTGTGATGTCTTCAAACAGCTTGGAGCATCCACCACGTAAAGCTAAGTCTAATGGCGTGGCACCCTCCTCGTTGGGTAAAGCCAAGGCCTGGACTCCTCCAGGGAGACACAGGAGGAACTGAGAAAGCTTAGCAAGGCCCCATCTCACAGCCAGGTGCAGAAGAGACTCTCTATGTAGAGACACTGAAAAGAAAAACATGTAATATTAGTTCCTTCATTTAAAAAGTCTGTCTTATATATTTTATCAAAGAGATTGTCAAAGTAAGACTAGTAATAGGAAACATGTCAGAGCTGGAAGGAACCATCAAAAGCATCTAATCCAGAAACCTCATTTTACAGATGTGGAGAGGTCAAGTGATTTGTGCAAGGTCAGGGAGGTGCTGGAACCAGCTTCGCACATCACTGGTACGATGTTGTTCTGTGCACCATGGCGCATGTTTGCGTCACCTTTCACTCATGTTCAGTGAGGTCATCCATGGAAAACAAGTGCTAGGAGCACACACCATCCTTTGGAAACAGACATCGTCAATTTCCAAGGTGTCCTCTAAGGAGATGCTGTTACCCTAGCAGGACAGGCTACTAGAGGCCAAGAGTGTCAAGGAGCCTCCATTTCCACATTTTGTCCTCAGAGGTGCTCCTCTCCGGTCAGCAGCGGGGGCAGAAATGGACTCTGAGTCCATGGTCTCTCTCAAACTTTGTGGAGGTACTTCTACCCATTTATTAGAGCTTTGGGATTATTTCAGTGTTGCCAAAGCCACACACACCAGTACTCTGCTTCAAAAATTCGGCCTGTGCCTCTTCACATCCCCCTTGATAAGGGGGCTCCTGCTTGGTTTGTGTCTGGGTTTTTGCTGTTGGTGTTTGCCGCTGTGTCTTATGGTTGTTTCCTGACTGTATCTTCTTACAGGCTGAGGGCGTCCTGGAAGTTTTTTATTCCTAACACCTGGCATGGTATATGGCAAACTGAAGTCACTCCGTATTTATTGAGTTGAATGGCAACTGACTACTAAAATCTCAATTATTTGTGTATGTTTAAACTGTCTAATTTGTATAGAGTTTGTACTCCTGTATTTCTCCTACAATGACGCAGTGCCTGGAACACAGCTGGCGCATGACAAACATTACATTGGAAACATGTAAAAGAATACATTTGCTTACATTTTAAAAAGATAGGCCCATGAACTCCATCGACATCAAGACACACCTTAAAACAAACCTAGTCTTAACAACTGAACATGAAAATCCTAACACTTAAGATCTGTCAGAATAAGTACTCAGTAAGAATCTGAGTTATACATTCCCTCCAGTTAAGTAATGTTATTGACTGTAATCTGAAAGAGATGCAGAGGATGCTGCATCACACTGGAGTGGAAGGCCCAACAGGGTAGGACCTTATCTGTCTTTTATCCTAGCACAGTGCCTGGCATGTGTATGTGCTCTATAAATATTTGCTTGTTGAATGAATAAATGACCACCCGTGACAGTTCGCTTTTAATACATGGCTACAGCTGCTACTTGGAGCATCTATCATTCTTAGTTCTACCTCTGATAACTCCTGAGAAAAATCTGTGAACACAAAGTACATACTCCCACACAGCTTAGACACTGAAGACAAAAACTACCTACTTCTCCACCCAGCTTACCGTCTACACTAATTTGATTTTGCTATTCCGTCGTCTTCATTAGCATAACTTCACCAGTCCAGGAGACTCTTGCCTAGGCAAAGACTGACTATTCGTCAGAGGAACTTCCTTTAAGGCCCATCAACTCTTTAGCAGGAAGCATTGACAGTTTAAGCCGCAAAACCAATCTTTAACTGCTATATCATGATCCTTATCTAAATCTAATCAAAATCCCTTCCCTGACACCCCTTTGCCATCACTCCTCCCCTGCATCCAAAGACCCTCATTAAACCAAACTTCGAGTTCTCAACAAATCCCAACCTTGGGGCTTCCCTGGTGGCGCAGTGGTTGAGAGTCCGCCTGCCGATGCAGGGGACACGGGTTCGTGCCCCGGTCCGGGAAGATCCCACATGCCGCGGAGCGGCTGGGCCCGTGAGCCATGGCCGCTGAGCCTGCGCGTCCGGAGCCTGTGCTCCGCAACGGAAGAGGCCACAGCAGTGAGAGGCCCGCGTACCGCAAAAAAAAAAAAAAACAAAAAAAAAAACCCAACCTTGCCTTCCCCCTTCAAGATTCTGCTAAGGCTCAATGGAGGCAGAGTTCTCCCTTATCAAGGCCGGCAATAAACTCAGCTTTGTCTTACCAGCAGGTTGTGATGATGATGTGTGTGGAGCCAGCATCCAACAAAACTCTAGTCTGAAACAATCAGAAGGAAGTACTCCGCAGCACATGGATGCAAAAGAAAACTGCTTAGCTTACATTTTTAGTTGGTTTATACTATTTCTATATCTAGATCAATGAGCATAAGGCATTATATTTCAAATATGTAAATGCCACAGACTTCACTGTATATTTGCTCCAACATCCATCTGTGTGACACAGCACAGACCCCCCTCGGTAAAATGACATCTGAAATGCCAAAACATCTGAAAACACACACTATTGTAAAACAGTTATACTCCAATAAAGATGTTAAAAACAAACAAACAAACAAACAAAAACATCTGAAAACAGACAAAGCAGTGCACCCCACCAGACATCTGTTTAATATACTTGCTATCTTCTAAAGGCTATTAAAGAACTTATCTTTAATTATTTTATCCTTTAAGTCTTTGATCTTTAAACTCACTTAATTAGAAAGTAAGCTTTTTACTCTCAACAGATTCCCAACAAGGCATGTTTGGTAACATCTACACTCTTTTTCCTCCTTAAATAATAATCGTGAAGAGACTTGTCAGGATCAGGTAACAACACACACACACACACACACACGAGTACACTGCCCAATGTACCAGTCAGCATGAGGCATGAGGTTGTAACCAGCCACATGAGGATGGAATTTCTAAGTCACGGATCTCAGTCTGAACCTAGGGAGAAATGCCCATGGTTATACGAGATACAATTTTTTTCCAAGAAAAATACGACCAAAAGGGAACACCTAAACCAGCGATCCCCAAGCTTTTTGTCACCAGGGACCAGTTTTGTGGAAGACAATTTTTCCACAGACGGGGGAGGGGGAGGATGGCTCAGGGGTAATGCGAGTGATGGGGAGCGATGGGGAGTGATGGGGAGCGGCAGATGAAGCTTTGCTCGCTCGCCCACCGCTCATCTCCTGCTGTGCGGCCCGGCTCCTAAACCTTTTGGGTTCCCTTTTAAAATCATACCACTGATAAAGGCAGTATGGTGTCAACCATTTAAATGGTACCCCCTATAGTGCCTGGAGCAAGACCCTAAATACCCTCCAACCTGGGCTGTAGTTCACTGTACCCAACCTGATTCCTGCACCAGCAGAGCTTCCCAGGCCTGTTTGCTAGCCCAGCTCCCTGTTCTCTCCTTTCTGGCTCCATCCTCATATCCTGTTCAATGGGAGAGGACAGCAAACATGTGGGACTGAGCGCTCACTGCTGCCCCTCTCCGTCCCTCCAAATCCAGGGAAGAGAAGATCTTCTGATGTTTGAAGAAACAAAAGGCTGCCCAAAATGTGTTAAGAGTTTTATCACTCAGTATAGAAGTTCAGAGCCCAGAATCAGGCAAACAGCTTGAAATAGGAAACATCATGACATATATAAATAATTCTGCTTGCTATAGAGTTTCAGATTCTTAACAGGAGTCAGGAAAACAAGCTGTGGAAAGGGGTTCTACAATTTGGTAGACATGGGGGTGTTTAATTAAAATGAACGGGTTTTTTTTACCAAATAAATTTGTCTCTTCCTGTTTATTTGGTACCAGGAGTTATTTGAACTAATGTAACTAAAGCAGAATTACTAATAATTGCTCTAATGGAAACCATTAAAAGGCGTGACCTGTACCATCCTGGGAGCAAGATCACCCAGACACAAAAAAGAACAGCAGGCTGTGACGTTCAATCAACATACCCATCACGGCACAACGTGGGGCTCATCTGCCCCTGTGACAGGGAGGGAGGCTCAAAGCCCAAGCCTCTCACTCTGCCACACCTCAGTTTCTCTGCCTGGAAAATGAGGCTGTCACGTCAAAGACCCAAGGTCCTAGGAATACTCATCCTTGCCTTGACTCTTTGGGGATCAAAGATCCATGAAATACAGCACGGACCGAGAGCCCTTCCAGAGCACCTGAGGCACAAGAGCAGGGGTGGCCAGTTTGGCTGTTACTGAAGGAGCTGATTTTATGTACTGTTCAGTCCAAACTTGGGACCATTATCACACCTCCACAACGTCTGACTGTGCCTTTAAGGAAGCAGGAAATTCAGGCTGGAAGATTGAAAAATAAATTATCAGGGCCTCAGGAACTCACAGGCACTGCTAGAGGAAATGTAAATTGACACACCCACTTTGTAAAACATTGTGGTATAATCTAATAAATTTGAAGAAACTAATGTCTTATGGCTGAGCAATTCCACTCCTACATACAAGCCCCAGTGAGGTCAATGCTTTGTATGCACCTGGAAGCATGCATAAAAATGTAAAATGGTCAAAAATAGAAGTGATCTTAATCACTTGATTAATCACTTAATCAACAACAGAATAAGTTGCAGTATAATCATACACAAGTATTCTAACAATAAAAACGAATTACAGACCAATATAGAAGAAACCAAGAAATATAATGTTGAGGGGGAAAGGTCACAAAAGAATACACAGAATATGTTTTGCTTTGTTTTGTTTTGTTTTTTGTGGTACGCGGGCCCCTCACTGTTGTGGCCTCTCCCATTGCAGAGCACAGGCTCCGGACGCGCAGGCTCAGCGGCCATGGCTCACTGGCCCAGCCGCTCCACGGCATGTGGGATCTTGCCAGACCGGGACACAAACCCGTGTCCCCTGCATCAGCAGGCGGACTCTCAACCACTGCACCACCAGGGAAGCCCTGGAATATGTTTTAATTAATATGAAGTTTTTAAAAAGTGAAAACAAACCATATTATATACGAATACATGGGTAGTAAAACTATAAGGAAAAACCAGGTAACGGTTACTCTGAAAGTCAGCATAATAACTCTAAGGGGAAAGAGTTGAATGTGGCTGGGAAAGAATGAGGGGTGTTGGTACTTCTGGGGTCCAGTGATGTCTGTATGTCTCTCCCTCTCTCTTCCCATTCACCCCCACATAGTTGTGTTCAAGGCCCTCCTCAGAACAATTAAAATTCTAGGGAAGGGCCCAAGCATCAGTCTTTTTTTTTTTAATATGTATTTATTTACTTATTTATTTATTTTTGGCTGCTTTGGGTCTTAGTTGCAGCACACGGGATCTTTCGTTGTGGTGCGTGGGCTTCTCTCTAGTCGCGGCACGCAGGCTCCAGAGCACGTGGGCTCTGCAGTTGCGGCACATGGGCCCTCTGGTTGTGGCGCATGGGCTCAGTAGCCCTGTGGCATGTGGGATCTTAGTTTCCCGACCAGGGATCGAACCCGCATCCCCTGCATTGGAAGGCAGATTCTTAACCACTGGACCACCAGGGAAGTCCCCCCCCCCCGCCGCCCAAGCATCAATCTTTTCTAAAGATTCCAAAGTGATTCTAAGTAAAAGCCAGGGTTGAGATCTGCTACTTTAAACATCTGGTTAACAAAATCCATATCTATGCCTCCTTTTTATACCATTGTATTCCCAATCATCTCTTAAGATTTTATTAGCTAACAAATTTCACCAACGAATAAGACCAAAAAAAGTTTGTGACTTTTACAAGTTATTTTTAATCTACATCACTTGCTGCCAAGCCAAGATATGGCCTTAAACATTTAGCAAAATACTAAAACTGTGATGCGGACAATAATCTAGAAGCAAATGTTATTTTTAAACAAGTTAATTCAGAAGTCCTTCTACTTTGTAGGGTTTACTAATGTTTCATAACTCCTCAGTAGAGCCACTGAAATGTATTCAACCCTGTAAGCTTATGAACAACATATATTTTTTAATTCATTTTTTTAATGAATTAAAAAATAAATCCTATCAATTAAAATAAGTTCTTCTCTGGTTTCCAAAGCCACATATATATTCACAGAGGTCTCAATTTGTGCATCTAAGTCATTGAGCAGACAAACATTGAGTCAAACTACTACCATATGCCAGGGTCCGTGGACACAAAGGGGGAAGCACATGGCCAGCCCACTTTAGTTTGCAATAAAATAAATATCTTGCTCATGAAATCCTGTCTGGTAAACTATAGCTCTAGGCTTACACAAAGAGTGTGAACAGAAATAAACTATCTGACCTACAAGGAAACTGCTCTACAGGTTAATCAACCTACATCATGCATCATGATCTGAAAGTTTACAGATGTTTATAAAATACAAAAATGATGAGCAGAAAGAGAATGAAAAAAATATTAGCAAAAATTTACATGGAGAGTGGAAGAGAGTATTTGGTATGAGCATCACACACAATCGCTGATATTTTTCAGGACTTTTAATGAGAACGGGAGGAGAAGTTGTATATTATGGCATCTTCCCTTTGGGTAGCTCTGATCGGGGCTTTGGTGTGTGTATAAACAAATCAGCCTTCCATACGGAAGATTGGAGGTTGGTGGGTCTAGGATAGTAATTGCAAATATGAACACACTCATAGGAAAGATATGGAAACAGGATGTCCCATGGAGCACAATAGCAACGTGGCAGGCATGGTGGGATCATATAGCCAAAAGATAGAAGAGGACTGAAAAAGCATAATGGCAGGTTTTAGCTTCCCGAAGCGTCTGCTCTGCATCAGACACATTTGAGACACTCAGATTACAGCAACTCCTGACTGAAAATCTGGGAAAACACCAACCACACACACAATCATTCCAGAAAATTCACATTTTGATATACAGTACTGGAACACACTTCATGGATTTTGTACCTCATATAGGTTGGTTATACTTACCTTGTGGAACTAGTACTAAATCAGCTGAAACACTAAAAAGTCCTTATCAGAATTCAGAGGTGGTAATACGATTTCTGGCTTTCAGAATCTGGGGACATTTCCAGAGTGACTTATACAACGTGGACAACAACACAAGATATTAAGAAGCCAGACACAACACTGTGTAGTGCAATGCGAGCAGATTAAATAGCGAAAGATCTGGAGCTGAACACTTACAGGGACGTAGCTTTGGAAAGACCACTGAATTCTCAAGTTTTAAGTTGCTTGATCTGTAAAAGGAAAGGAGGGACTTCCCTGGTGGCGCAGTGGTTAAGAATCCACCTGCCAATGCAGGGGACACGGGTTCGAGCCCTGGTCCGGGAAGATCCCGCATGCCATGGAGCAACTATGCAACTATGGAGCAACTATGTGGAGCAACTATGCACCACAACTATTGAGCCTGCGCTCTAGAGCCCGTGAGCCACAACTCCTGAGCCCACGTGTCACAACTACTGAAGCCAGCGCGCCTAGAGCCCGTGCTCCGCAACAAGAAAATCCACCACAATGAGAAGACCATGCACCGCAACGAAGGGTAGAGAAAGCCCGCATGCAGCAACGGAGACCCAACACAGCCAAAAATAAATAAATAGATAGATAGATAGATAGGTAGATAAGTAAACAAATTGAAAAAAAGGAAAGGAGTATCTGCTCAGCCTAGTATCCAAGATTGTCAGCAGGCTATAACGAAAATAACATATGGGACAGGGGTCTCAAGAACTAAGACAGGCTGTATGGGGGGACTTACTAGTCATACATATTTGTCTGATCTTTTTAATACAAAAATATAATAAAGAGTCACTACATAGATCTATGTATATTTGCAAGCAGTTTTCCTCTGGTTATAATTTAAAATCATAATTTAAGGGAACTAGTTAGGTGATTAAGAGGCACTATAATTGCATCAGTGAAAGACACCAGGGCTTCCCTGGTGGCGCAGCGGTTAAGAATCCACCTGCCAATACAGGGGACACGGGTTCGAGCCCTGATCCGGGAAGATCCCACATGCCGCGGAGCAACTAAGCCCATGCACCACAACTAGTGAGCCTGCGCTCTAGAGCCCGCGAGCCACAGCTACTGAGCCCGCAAGCCACAACTACTGAAGCCCGTGCACGTAGAGCCCATGCTCTGCAACAAGAGAAGCCACCGCAATGAGAAGCCCACGTACCACAACAAAGAGTAGCCCCTGCTCACCGCAACTAGAGAAAACCCGCGCGCAGCAACGGAGACCCAACGCAGCCAAAAATAAATAGATTTATTAAAAAAAAAAAAATGAAAGACACCAGACGTGCCATAAGACAAATGTGCTACAGCCCCATGGCTTGGGCAGCAGGCGGTCATTAGGTACCGTAAGCAGCAAGTATGTCATACCAGCTTTTCCAGCCTGTGCAATAGAATTTTTTCATTTGTTAATATTTCTTCAAGGCTCTGATTTACATCTACCATTCATTCATTCAGTAGATATTTGTTGACAGCATACTATGCATTGGGCATTCTTCTGCTCTCCCCTCACACCACAGGTGAGCCTGTGGAATTCCCAGGCACCCTTCCAAGTGACCCTCCAGGAACCCTGTTCTGTTTGGGTGACAAATGAAAATACACTGCAGTCTAATTTTATTGTTGACAAGAAGAAAAAGCATAGACTCATCATATCTTGGAAATGGCCTTTTGAAGTTTGCATTGGGATTCTGAATTCAAGCACAACCAGGAAACAGCCAAGCCCAGATTGAGAAATACTAAACTTTGTGGGTATGAGCTACAACTTTAGTGGGAGATCTTATCTCCTCCTTCAGCACAGGGGCACACTCAGGAAGGGATATTCTGGTGAGAGAAGGAGAAGATAAATGGGATAAACCAAACAGGAAGTCAATATATAAGACGAAGCCTACCTGGGATAAGAGTGAGGGTGGAAGGTTGGGAAAAGTTAATTAGAAGTCCAGATGGCAGCTGTTACCCATGAAGGAAAATAAACCACAACATGCACCTTTATTTCATTCTTGCTAGGTGCCAATGACTACAAGGACTTTATATTTCTTGTTTCCATCTAACATTTATTAAGCAACTTACATGTGTTATTTCATTTAATCCTGACAGGCACTGAACAAGGTAGGGGCAGAAACTGAGGCTTGACACAATTGTGCAATTGCCCAAGCTCACTCAGATAGTAAATGGAGCATCAAGGATCTGAACCCAGGCTTTTCTACCTTTAAAACTCAAGTTCCTAACTGTTATGCTTCCAATTAGGCAAATATAATTAGATAAAAGAAGACAAACCCAAGAAAAGAAGGGCAGAAAAGATAGAACTTGAATAAATCAACAAACTGAGAGTCAGGAAAAGCAAGCAGAAAGAAACTATGCCTCACCAATCCTCAGGGCTCAGGCCTGCACCCCACTCTCCAGATGTCGGCCTCATCTGTCTCCACATGCACATACACACACACACACCCTCATGACAAACCTGAAAAATAAAAGCTGCTACAGCTATAGATGTGGGGAAGAGAAAGTAGGCATGTGAGAATCATTATAAACTAAAACCTAGGGTAGAATTACAGAAGATACAGGCTTCTACCTATGTAGCCTCATGCTCGCATCAAGGCCCATATTTGAAAGAGTCAAGACAAGGCCTTGTAAAGTTCACTGGGGCCAAGTAAAAGGGGCGCTGCACCAGGACACGGGGTTGGTCATTTCCCTAGGATTATCTCATCACTTCTGGCTCACTGCCCGTCCCCTTTGCCAGGCCTCTCCCACCCATTTTCAACCATCAGCCTTTTAACCTCCAAGCACTTGGTAGTTTTTAAACCAGTATTTTATTTAATTTTAAAATAAAGTAGTACAGGGCTTCCCTGGTGGCGCAGTGGTTGACAGTCCGCCTGCCGACGCAGGGGACTCGGGTTCGCGCCCCGGTCCGGGAAGATCCCACGTGCCGCGGAGCGACTGGGCCCGTGAGCCATGGCCGCTGAGCCTGCGCGTCCGGAGCCTGCGCTCCGCAACGGGAGAGGCCCGCATACCGCAAAAAAAAAAAAAAAAAACAAAAAATACACAAAAAGAAACGGAAGATAGAGGAACCAGTTTTAGGTTAAGGATTTTAAAACTTCACAAATGATGCACATTTGTGTGCATGTGCATGGCTAAGTATATTATGAAACAATTTTACGCATTTACCATAGGACCTGTCTTAAAGAACATTCTCTCCACCACTAGCAGTCATCCAGTGGGTTACCTTAGCAACTGAAGGAATATAATACCAGCTTTAAATGTCAGAAAAGAAAGTGTGGAGATGTCTGTCCCGCCAGATACTATCAGAAGTGCCAGAAGGCTAGAAAGTAATACTGAGTGTATACACAACTGCTTGAAAAATGTCAAGATTTCCAAGAAAAACATATATCCCAGACTTAGTCAATACCCATAATGCATTAATTTTAAAACTCCTCCAAAATTTTTTTAAAAACCTAGGAACTTGTATTTTGTAATAAATCTGTCCTTTATGGGTTTCCTACCCACTGGTAGGACATCAGCTGATGTTATCTCAAACTTTCGGTCCAGGACAAAGCTTTGGGGCAGAAAGACAACGCTGACATTTCACATAGTCTGTGGGACAGCAAGCAAGTCTTCTAATCCAATGTACCATTCCCTGGCTAACAAGACATGGCACACAGGTGGGGACCAACCAACAGGGCCTTGCTCTATTTCCTTTCGATTTCTAGAGCTGGCAGGCTATATTCCAGGATAAAAACAACAGCCAAGCTCCATTTCAAGTGTTAAACAAACCCTGCCTCTTCCTGGTTACAGATCTCTTTCCTCTATTCAAGGAAAGATAAACAGATATTTCCCTCTGTCAAACGTTGCTGGCCCACACATTGCCTTCTCTCATTGCCTAGAAAGAAGGTGATGATTCCGGGTATGTGGCTTGAAGCAAAATGTAGATGTCACAGAAAACTGGCAGTCCCCACTGAGTCTCTCATAATGAACTGTTAATTCTCACTTAATGGCATTTCCTGCAGATAAGCAATATTACGATTGCTCTTTAAACTCCTTAAGGGAATACTAAACTATTAAGACACATTTAACAGTTGCTGAATAACCCCCATTCTTATAAACTTTCTAAGTCCTTTTGGTCAACTGCATTTCTTTTCCTTGTTCCCCCATTAGTTGTAAAATAGAGAAAAACATTCTCCTCCAAAGGGAATTTATAAAGACCCTACTAATATATAAAGCACAGCATCATGCTAACCACCCTTCTTCCTAGTAACAGCAGTCCTTATCCATTAAACCTATAACCCCTGATGAGGTTTCTACTCCTTTAAGTCACTACTCATTACACTGTGACTTGTTACTACAGACACTACTTGGACTTGCCCTTACCACATGTATTCTGCAACCAATGCACCATTTCTCTAATTTCTGGATTCAAGTTTAAATATGTTCTGGTTGCTGTAACTCCACTGGTGTTACTTGCAAGGAAAGGAGCATACTCTTGATCTGATACTTGGAATTAATCATTAAAATAATCCATTCTCTAAGTTGTTCTCAGTGGGTCCTACCCGTTCCATCCATTGCTTCTCTTTGAGGACAGTTCTCCAACCAACCATACAACTACAGAATAAGGAGCCAGCGCCCAAAATACACTGGCTGTGTACCCAAGACAGCCCTGCAGAAAAGATGCAAAAGCTCAGTTGGCTTACCCTAAAAACTTTTTCCACTTATAAAACCAACTATAAAGACAGGAATAAAGTTTAACTCTTTAAACTTGATAAAGCAATCTAACAGATATTTTCTTTGCTATATAAAAAATTTTAATGTATCTGCCCTAGAGATTCAATTCATGGTGCCACCTTTCTTAAATGTTCTTACCACAAAAAAGAAATGCTAATTATGTGATGGTAAGGAGTTATTAATGCTATGGTGGTAGTCATTTGCAATATTTATAGATTTTTTTTTTTTTTTTTTTTTTTTTTTGTGGTATGCCGGCCTCCCTCTGCTGTGGCCTCTCCCGTTGCGGAGCACAGGCTCCGGACGCACAGGCTCAGCGGCCATGGCCCACGGGCCCAGCCGCTCCGCGGCATGTGGGATCCTCCCAGACCGGGGCGCGAACCGGGTTCCCCTGCATCGGCAGGCGGACGCTCAACCACTGCGCCACCAGGGAAGCCCTCATTTGCAATATTTAAATGCACCAAATCAACACACTGTACACCTTAAACATGCACAAATATGTTAATTATATCTCCATAAAGCTGAAAAACAGGTTGCTATGTTTTTATAATTGGTGTAATTAATGAAGAGTTCTATCTCTCCCACAACAAAGAACTTCTTTCTGCCTATTAAGGAGACCTTTGCACATATGAAGTACTTTTACCTAGAGACCTGCAGAAAAGTCCAAACTCATTTTTCACAAGAGTAATTTACTTTGGCAGAAAATGTCTTGAATCTGCAAATTGTTGCTACATATTGGTTTGTAAGTGTAAATATATGCTGTGAGAGAGAGAGACTTTATATGACTTTTTTTTTTTTAAGCAAAGGGGCTTTTTTTCCTTAAATCAGAACGCATAATCAAGACAAGCTCTACCTAGTTCCATAGGTTGGGAGAAGAGCTACTATGTTCAGGGGCAAGGCCATCAGTCCTTCGAGATGGCATTTGTAGTCCCTTTGGGATCTTTACTCAAATGGCAGCCTCCCCACTGGTGATGGCAAGTTTGGTGCTTGCCAGACACATCAGGCTTCTGGACACACAAGTGATAGGAAGTAATTTGATTGAGCAGGAAGGGAAGACTTTAACTCAAGTTATCTGAGCACCAACAGAATAAAAAAAGAGTATTTTATGCCAATTAACCTAATTGTCAAAATTATGCCAATCTCTGAGAAAAGATTTCTGTCCAAAAAACAAACAAGCAAAAAACTTCAGAACAAAAAAGTTAATCATGAAATTTTATGGGATAGTATATTACTACTTAAAGTTTTACTGTAAATGTGAGGCACCTCAGAAGCATTTATCATAAAAGATATTTCACAGAAAGAATGGGTTTAATTTTATGAAACAGAAATCCAATTTTAGTTATGGCACAAAATTAGATAAAACACAGGATATTTCCTTCCTTAGGCGAGTAACTTAGTTGCATTGTGAGTAATGATGGGTAAGATGCAGGGCCAAGGAAAGGCTCTGCTTTTCTTCATAAGACACAATACTCTGCTCAGATTCTGGCCCTTCTACAGGTTCTCAGGCCTTCCTGATAACTCTTAGTGTTTGAAAAGAAAGGAAAATAAGGGATTTATTATAAAATGCAAGGAAATACAGTAATGCTTCACAGTAAGGCTTCCATCAGACTCTTCCACGACAAAATCATTACAGAAATCAATTTTACTCATTCTGTAACATCCTCTGGAACCCCCTAAAAAACATAGATAAATACAAAGAATTTTAAATAAATGTGAATAGTAAGGTTCTAAATAGTTTTTGGACAGGTCTTAGGAGAAATAACTACTAGGGAAAAAAACTTTTCCATTTACAATGCTCCTACCATTAACACATGATAAACTCCAGTGGGCCACATGCCACAGTTTATTTCTCACTTTGCTAATGTAATTTATCTGCCTCAAAGACAAGCAACACCAATAAAATATGTACGCTGAAAAAAAGATGCATTGAGCTCGTAAGAGATTCTAAATGGCTTAGGTTATAACTCTACTACATTGAAGGGGAAGGACCAGGATTGTGACATAGGAGACTCCTGAACTTCCCTCCTCCCATGGAAGTACCAAATGTACAGCTACACACAGAGCAATTCCCACTGAGAGAAATCCAGTCACTAGCTCAATGACTCCCACACATAGGACTGGATGAGAAAATACCCATACTCAACATGGGTAGGAAAGGCTGAGACATACTCTTGCCATAAACCCCACCCCCAGCTCAGCGCCATACAATCAGGAGGGAACCTCCAACTCCCAACTTTTCCCTGAGGAATCAAGGGTTTTCACCATACATGTAGCACCCCAACTTTTAAGGCTCCCACCTGAGGGATGGGCCCCCAAAACACCTAGCTCTGAAGGCCAACAGGACTTACACCCATGAATCCCACAGGACTAGAGCAAATAAAGCAGCAGCTCTAGGTGGGCATACAAGCAGGCACCTAGGCTGTCTCCCCAGGGCTCAGTGTTGAGTAAGCAGGCAGAAACACCCATCTCCCAGTCTTTCCCTGGAAGAGATTTGACTTCATACTTTAGAAGCTGCTGCCTGAGGGTCCGGCATCTAAGTAGAATGCATCTAGGGGTTGGCTGTCATTCTCCCTGGACCCCAAGGAAGCCAGTTGGCAATTCCCTCACTCCATTGCTCCAGTCCACTCCAACAATAAAGCCAGGTCACCAGCAGCTCTCTGGAAGGAACTGCTTTTATGGCTATCACTCAAGAGACAGGTAGATCCCTTGGCATTGACAGCCAATGGGGCTTGCATTCAGGAGTCCCACAGGACTGTGGTAGATAAAGAAGCAGTTGTTAATGGGTGTACACATAAGTACTTGCTGCAACCATCCCCCCAAGGTTCTGCACAGAGGAGCAAGCCAAAAACACCCATCTTCCAGTCTTTCCCTGGAAGGGATGTGACTGCATACTTTGCCAGCTTATGGCTTCTAATCAGCCTGCATCTAGGTGCTGACTGAGATCCTCCCCCTTAGGACACTGATGGGTCTTAGTACACCCTCTACTACTGGGAGCCACTGAGAACAAAGACAGCAACTTGGACTAGCTCAAAGATTTAAGAGGCAACCAGGAGCTTGGGCTGGGATGATTGACAAGGTTCATCTACACAAGACCAGTCTGTCAAAGACTGAGAGAGGTGGCTGTTTCATCTGACGCACAGAAACCAAAACAGAATCCAGGAAAATAAAGAAACATAATAAGTTCCAAACAAAAGAACAAGATAAATCTCCAGAAACTGATCTTAATGAAATGGAAATAAGTGATTTATCTGACAGAGTTCAAAATAACAAAGATGCTCACCGAGGTCAGGACAGCAACACATGAACAAAGTGAGAATTTCAACAAAGAGACAGAAAATGTTAAAAAGTACCAAACAGAAATCACAGAGCCGGAGAATACAATACCTGAAATGAAAAAATTCAACAGCAAACTAGATCAAGTGGAAGAAAGGATCAGCAAACTAGAAGACAGGGGGATGGAACTGATCTAATCAGAGGACTGAAAAGAAAAAGGAGTGTTAACCCTGTCCCTGAACACTGATGTTGTAGAGAAGTTCTATTACAAGTCTAGGCTGCAAGCAATGTTACCTCAAGTACTACAAACTGTTCTTAGAGAAAGTCTAGAAATTTACTAGAAATTTCAAGGAATTGTTTGCAATACCAAGATTTTGTCCTTTGCCTGTAGCTTCAGTTGCCCAGACCAACCGTAATTTGTTTTCCAAATATGTACATACAATCTACTCTCTATACGCGGAAATCCATTCACATACACACATGAAAGTCAACTTTTACTGAGAACTCAGTATGCAGAGACATTGTTGTAGAAGCTTCACCATACACTAATTCAACCATCGCAACAAGCCAATGAGGTGGGTACTATTATGCCTCATTTTAGAAATTAAAACCGTGGCATAAGAACAGAAATAACTTGCTCAGATGATCTCAGAGACAGGAAGCAACTGGGCGAGGATTTGGCATATAATCTTAATGACTATTACACTAGAATTGCTTTCCAAGAGAATACAATGTCTCACCATGTAAAGCAACTGCTCCAATTTTTCTCATGAAAATACTTATATCTATACAATATATACTTATATATCTTGGTGACATAAATCTGTCTGTTATAAGGATATGGATAAACCAAAGGGTCATGACAGATGGAGGCTTGGAAAACAAGAACACATCTCCAAACATCAATGAAAATGGCAATAAGATAACCCCTGGCAATTTGGTGGTTAGCCCAGTTTTCTCCAAACTTATTTGATTATGCATCTCTGTCAGCAAAAATAATTGCACATATGCCCCAATACAACATCTATATCTTTGTTCACACAGATTCCAAATGGTTTTAAGAGTCTATTTAATGATATTAAGAGTCTATATTTAGTCTTTTAGTAAAGAAGGAGCATCCAGAAGTAACTCCAAAAGTTAGTATAAATATAGTAAATATGAATGCTGTCAGTGACACTGACATTTTCAAAGATGTCAATGCATTGGTTACATTTCCTGCATGGCCACACTTCTTCTCAGTGTTCCACAGAGTTGGCTGCATGTTCTTCCTTGCTCAATGACTCTACCTATTTGGAAACAGGACACCAATATCCCCTTCTTACAGCAAGAAAACATACCAAAGGAAGCGGAGCCACAGCCCAAAGCAGCTGGCTCAAGAGCCTGCCACAAAGAAACAGTCCTTCCCTCCTTGAGGAAAAGCTTTTCACCCCCTGGAACAGAGTGGCATCAACCAGCCCAGAGATAAGTAGCTCAGAATGTCAGGGATCCCAGATTGATCAGTGCAAGGCTCAGGTCAAAAGTAGGCAGGAAAACCCACCCAGGCAAACAGGCAACAAACTGTAAGGCACATTTGAACTTGACATAGAGAGGAGACATCTTAATTTCCTGGTAAGGACCCACCTTCAAGTGAAGAATTTCCCAAGACAGTCCACCCAAGAGGCAACTCCAGATGGGTCAGAGCCAGCACGAGCTCCTCGTCCAGAGCAGGCAATGCTCCCGCCGTCAGGGCAAATGGGGTCAGCAAGGTCTGGTGGCTACTGGCTGTGAGGCGATCGGCTTGGGTGATCAGCAAACGAGCCAGCCTGCAGGCCATATTGTCCACATAGGTCACGGAGTCAGAGCCCATGGTCACAGGGGAGTAACCTTCCGAGCAGAGGCACACAGACACCGTCACCGTCTCCTGAAGCCTGTGGCCTGGATAACAAGATAGTGAACAGTTCACCCAGAGTCTGCAGAAGATGCTCTCCCAGTGTCCAAAGCTTTGGCCTGAGCATACCACACGCTCCAGGAGAGCAAGGCAGAAAGGAAATGTGGCCAATTATCTTTAAATGCTGCCAAGCCTGTGGGTCCAAATTAACACTGACCCCCATCTTCTTCCAGTGACTCCTGATTTTCAAACTGACCTTTATGAGCTCTGACCACTTCAGGGCTGCTTTCCTATCATTACCACTGTTATTTGGCATAGCTTCACCTTGTACTTCTACCCAACCATCAAATTCAAGTTTGTTGTCTTAAAGGCCTTTGCCCTTTCCTGTTCTGGCATTTCCTTCTGAGTCATACGTTTTTATATATTTATTTAGGTGATAGTTTTATAAGGTAGCACCACAAAGTTACACAAGCTTACCCTAGTTCCTCAGAGTTCTTTTGAACGTGAGTAGGGTGGGTAAACACTACTCAACAGAAACATTTTATTATATATATTGTTCACTGGCCCACCACCACTTCTGAGAATGGCTTTTCTGTCTTGTAGATGTTCTTAATACTTCTGTCGGGTGGTCACCTAATCCTGCTACCCGTCCCTCCTCCTTACACTCTTCTTCCATTTTACCAAGGTTGGTGAACTTCTACCCAGGTATGTTTTTATGTTGTCCTTGGCAGAATGTCCAGGAATTACTACCACCAAACCTCTGTGATCATGATATTAATAGCTGGACAGAAAAAGGGCTAACATTCAGCCACCACTGGCCCCTAAGCAAACGGCTAATGGGTGCAAATCATCTTTGCTCTGCCTTATCCTCCAAAGCTTTTCCCCAGAAGCTATGCTGCCAGGCTTCAAGGAATAAGAGCGTCCCAGGTTTACCAGGCAAGAGCTACTGCTATTTTCACATTATTGCCTTTTTAAAGTGGTCCAATGGTACAGCACAGAGCGCAGCCCCTACCGCCAGACCACACACGTCCACTATATACTACAGAAAACTGTTGTACATAATTCGGAAAGGTACCCTGGCAAAGTTGTATCCGGGAAAATGTAAGATTTAGAAATTTGAAACCGTCTGCAGTGAGTTTGTTAAAATCAAGGTAAGAACCCTCCCTTCTAAAGCAGGCCACAATATAATCAAAAAAGATTTTCTGTACCACACAAGGAGTGGGAATGAGGTTCACCCCTACATGCAAGTAAAGAAAAAGACAAAAGTTTTGATGTTAGGAGTGGCACTTTAGTTATTATGTTTATTCTTTCTCTTATAAGAGGCTGATAAAAAAAAGAGAAAAACCAAGAAAACAGGGCCAAGCTAAATGCAGCAAAAACATCAATGTAAATACCAAAGCAAAAGGGAGAGGCAAAAGAGACTAGCAGCCAGTCTAACTCTGTGCCATTAATGTGGTTTGACTTTTTTTTCCTATGAGGATGGGAGTTACTGGGCCTGAGAGAGAAGTGCTTAAAATTGCCCAGAGCCCCAGAAATTGCACAATAGATTGATTCAGTGACCAAACCCAGGTAGGTCTGAAAGGTCTTTGTACATCACTACAATTCCCTATGTCTGTGTCTGCATGTTTCCTGTCCTTCTTCCCACATGCAACAGATATACTACAGAAGCAGTTAGAAACATTTTTCTTTTAAAAATGAGGCCAGTCTTACCTATTAAAAAATTGAAGGTTCCCTCTATGATACAATTTAAGAAGGCCTAAGAGACCCACAGTTAAAACTGACCAATCAACAAACAAGAAAAACACCACAAACCCTCCTTTCCTAGAGGTAATGGCATCTTAATTGCACCTTTAGTCTACAGCTTGATGTCTCAGATGTACAACCCACATGCCAATGAAAATACAAAACAACTGTACCTGAGGAGGGGCTGTTACTTCATGATAACACATTAACATGATACATTAATTTGTCATCTGTCACCATGGTACTTGAAGACAGCTGGGAGAATTACAGGTTTTAGAATGTGAACATTTTGGTGGTGGGAAGAGACAGTTCTGGAAGCTGAGATCCAGGAGGGAAGCGTCTGGATGGACATGCTGCCAAGGAAGGAACCCCTGCCACCCAAAGGAGCAAAGCAGAGAGCAGCTGCTGGACTGACCACAGGAGAATGAAGAGAGAAAGAAGACCACTGTCAAGTATCTCAGATCTGCCTGAGCTGTCCTTGGCCACGGCCCCGGGACTGCAGGCAGCAATACGAAGACAGACTGTCTCCTCCACGGGATTGCATCCAGGGCACCCCCAACCTGGAGGGTAAGTCTAAGTTGGGCTGCTCAGGGAGCTGCAGACACAGCTGGAAGCGGCTCAGACGTGAGGTAACCCAGTGTGAGTGTTCTTTCTTACATACACACACTCACACACACACAAACGCACAAACACAAACGCACATTCTCGCACACACATACGCTCTCACTCATACCCATCCCACCTTGGAGCACCATGAAGATGCTCGCAGACAGGTTTTTCAATTGCACAATAAAGAGGACACCTCACCTGGAACGCTGGATTGGAGAACGTTATCCTCTGTGCGCTCTGCAATCACGATGTGTCTCTGATGAGATCCGTTATAAATGAAGTAAAACTCGGCATCTTTAGGAAGATAAACATTTTTGCCAAACTTCGCATAGACCGTCATCTGCCCCTGAAAAATGAACAAGTCAAGGTATCATCACACTTCCTCTTCCTGGCTCTAAGAAGCCACAATAAAAAGGGCCCCGATACAAAACAGGGTCCTTTGTAATGTTCATTTCATGTGGGCGAGCCCAAATATCACGAATCCTTCTTCCTAACGACAATGTTTTGGACGACAGGGCGATGTTTCCTGATCTATTTAAGTATGCGTTTCAGAGTTGGTTTGTTCTGTTTTTAAAATTGAAGAAGTTAGAGCATACAAAAGAATTTTTTTATTTACTAGATGTGCAATTATGATACTTTGTTGTATTTTATTTTCTTTGAATTCCTACTACCTGATGAACATCATTGCTTGTATTAATTTTTTCCTGTACCTGAGATGCCACCATAGTATAAAGCTTCAAAATAACTATTCTTAGCCATGTCCTTACACTGTACTGGACCACAGTGGCTTGTAAGAACCTTAATTAAATATTCACAAACATTGCCAAATAAACAGCACTATGTGATCCAACACTCGCTGTGCCCTTTCCCACCGCTGTTTCTCTTCTCTGAGGGATTTCTCTGACTTCTTTCTTATCTAGCCTGGCCTCACACTTTCTCTTGAAAGCTTCTGGCTGGCACAAAGCCCTGCTAAATATCCTGGTCCCAAGGAGAGGAGCTGCCAGCCTGGGTCACTGAGGCAAACTCTGAGGAAGGAAGGAAGGAAAGAATGAATGGGCAGCAGTATATATATAATGCTCCCCAGTATATCATAATCCAGAGGCGGTGTCTGGCGGCTCAGTCAGTGCTACAACCAAGGCAGCAGTGATGGATGAGCCTGCCAGATTGTCTAGGGCCTGGAAGGCTTCAAGGATTCGGGATGCTCCCTCCCCTCAACCACAAAAAGGCAATACAAAGGGGGCCTCCAGGGAGCAGGTACATACCACCCAGCTTGTGGGAGTGGCAGGAAAATGGAAACCAGGAGGTGGAAAGGGTCATCCACTTTGGAGGGCCTCCAGAGCTCAGCCCAGTGTGGAGAAGCATCTGGGCTTTTGTGTGCTTGCCCAACAAAAACAAACCCACTCTTCGAGAGTTCCTCAGCCCGTGACAGGAGAGAAAAGTGAACACAGAAAAGCCTCCACAGTCTCCTTAACATCTGTTTGCCTTTGATGTTAATTAGCATGGTATCCTTAGGATATCAAGAGGTAGGTCAATCAGGACCAAAAACAAAATCAGTGTGGACCTCCTCTTTCCAGTAACTACATGGTTGTTCTAGCTAAAATTTTAAAAATAAACAGGCTATGTTTTCCTAGTGGTTTGCAATCCATCACACACATAAAACATCATCTCGAATCCTTAATAGGAATAAATGCACATTGTGGAGTTCTGAAAAAAAAAACCAGTTCACAATTTTGAATTGTCCTTTCTCTGTGTGTGTGTACATGCGTGCACACACACAAACACATGATCAATAGAAAGTAACATGCCAAGAAAAATCTACCATACAATACCTTAAAAAAAAATGTTCAGGAAGAGGATCTGAAAAGCAAAAAACAATAACAAACGTCTGACATGACAGACAGAGGAAACTTAGATGAAATTCCATTTCCTAAAAACAGAAGAACAGCTTGCTTTAGTCATGTTCCCGGTTTCTAAAGAGACTGTTAATTATCCACGGACAAAATCTGAACCAACCTGTTGGTGATACATTTTTGTAATGCTAGAAATAAATTGTATAAACAGATCAAAGTTTTTCACAGATCACAAGGATATCTAATCTGTATCTATTCAAAATAACGATCATATTACTACTTTATTTGGTTAGGTGAACCAGGACTACAACTTATGAAAGTGTTTGCAACCCTTTTCAATGCAATACAACTCCAAACAGGAGAGTTTTATAATTCCACTATGCCTCCCTTTCAAGACCATATCAAGCTTTATATTGGTCAAAGAAGATAAATAGCAGTCAGGTCAGAAATAAGACATGGCCATTAAAGAGACAGCTCAGAAGTCTTAGCACTAAGAATAATATTCAGCAATAAAAAGGGTCTCTCACTTGCTAATCACAAAGAGATCAGAAAGATACGGTGAAGAATATTATGGGAGGAGGAGGGAGGGGATGATACAGGACACGGGTTCGTGCCCCGGTCCGGGAGGATCCCACATGCCGCGGAGCGGCTGGGCCCGTGAGCCATGGCCGCTGAGCCTGCGCGTCCGGAGCCTGTGCTCCACAACGGGAGAGGCCACAACAGTGAGAGGCCCGCGTACCGCAAAAAAAAAAAAGCTAGACAAAGCTCAAAGGAGATTTCGATAAAGCTACCAAGAAGACCAACAGAAGGAATGAGCTCCCCATCATGTGCTGAGGAACAAGCAGAGCATAAATGATAAGGCACAGGTGACAATTTTTGACTAAGATTGAGGACTTTGTAATCACTGTGGCCACTCAAAATCTACTTTTCTCAAAAGGCCACTAATTTTATTAATGGCAAAGATAAATTCCAATGTACAGATTTCCAGTGTGTCGCCATCATTTCCCCATCTGGATTTAACTGTATACTTTGTTTTAGGCAATTGAAAACCATAAATTTTTGTAAATGAATGTTGGCATCAATATCAGAATCATTCTGCTTCTATGCAGAAAAAACAGAGATGTGTTATAACCTTCCTGTCAATTCACTATATTCCAAATTAAAAAAAAAAAACAAAAACACTCAGCTACTTCACTGAAACTTCTGGAAACAATAAGAGGCTTAATAGGCAAAATTATCTTCCCAAATTAATCTGTAGATTTAATATACTCTAATTAAAACTGAAACTAAATTTGGCAAATGAAACTCAACAAGCTTACTGTAAAAGTTCATCTGGAAGAATAAATACACAAGACTAGAAACAAAAGTTTTGAGAGAGAGAATAATGTTTGAGCTGTGGGGGGGAGGGATCAGACCATCAGAATTCCATGGCAGAATTTCCTGCCTTGGAAATTATGTAATAATAAAGGTGGCATTTCCAATCAGTGGGGAAAGAATGAACTACTCAGTAAATCATTCTGGAACAGTAGCTATCCAACAGGAGCAAAAACATTCTTCACACCAAATACTTAAATTCCCAATTAATTCAATATTGAACATAATCCATAAGTGCATAAAATTAGAAAACTGTCTGAAATTTTTCATTTTTGAACAAAATGACAGCAATTAAACATACCTAAATTTCATCTATACTGACACCACCCTAGTTTATCAACCTTTTTTAATTTTTCCTATTTCCTTCCAGTCTTTGTTCAATGCACAGCTAATTATTACATAGTTATACTCATGGCATAAATACACATATGGTTGTACTTTTCGCCTATCAAAAGCATTTTCCATGTTGTTACAATTTTTGGCACCATTTTTAATAGCATTCCATCAAGTGTTTGATGTTCCATAATTTACTTAATCATTCCTCTATTGTTGTACATTAAGGGTATTTCTAGCTTGCTAATATTATAAAAACTACTACAATAAATACTTTCATGTGTATTGTTTTTATGCTTTAAATTACTTTTTTAGAGTAGAATTCCACAAATGAGGCCAAGAATGGGCACAATTGTCATGACTGCTTTCCAAAAATGTATCAACTTTCATTACCACCTGTGCTGGTCAAGAGTATCATTTTCATTCCAACTTTGCCAAAACTTTCTTTTTTATTATTTCCTAAGTTGACAGATAATAAACAGTTCCTCATTGATTTAATTCATATTTCTTCCACTGCCACTGAAATTTATTGCCCATTTTTATCAAAGTCTATTACTAAATGGTGCCAGCAATGTTAGTGGCCTGATTAAATTTTGATTTAAAGAATTCTAGTCTTCCCTCTTCTATTTACATCTAAGTTCACCTTTGCCATAGGCAGGTCAAAATTTTCACTTTCCCAAATGAACCCATTGAGCGCAACATCAAAATCATCCCCTTTCTCCTATTACTTTCTTGTGCCCAATCAAAAGCATCCAAACACTCCTATAAAACCACTAAAGGTCAGGTAACATGGAAAACAGGAATAACAAATGTAAGGTAGAAAACTCAACTAAGTATAATCACACTAAATATCTCTCAATCTAAGCACAAACAAAAAAAATTAGGCAAATTAAACCAACATTTTTTACCATCAAGTATCGCCCTAGAGAAATTCTTCTTGTAAAACTCATCAATAATTCTCAAAGATCAAACCTTCTGCTGAAATGCTGTTATCATGTATGGATTTCACCAAAGAAACCAAAGAGGTATTAAATGTATTTGCCACCATAAACTATTTCATCCAACTCTCCCAGCTCCTCTTCCAATGGCATTTAAAATGGAAATGGACAGTGACCTTGATGTGCATATTCTAAATATTTTTTCATTTATCTACAATGGTCTCTGATTCAAGTTCTCTAATACCCTGAATAACTTGGTGGCTGTATTATCTTGATCACTGAGTATTCTTGTACTAATGTTCTCCTTCCCTCTCTCCCTTTCTTCTCTCTCACTCTCTATAGACAATGTATCTGTGTATACTTTGTTAATAACAGCGTCATTTGCTGGACAACAACCTTAACTATGTAGTTTCTAAAATACCTGGCATGACAGGCAGTAAACAAATACTATAGTTTCAAATGATGACAATGAGAACAAAGTGTGCATCCTTTAATAGTGAGGTTTCTTAATCTGTGGCCACAGAAATAGTCCATATGGGTCTCAGTTGGTCTGCGAACCTCTAAAAATTATGAGCAAAACTGTTTATGTGCATGTGTGTCCAGTTTTCTAAGGAAAGGTTTACGATTTTCATCACATTCTCAAAGGCATCCAAAGATTCAAAAAATGTTATGAACCCTAGTCTTCGTGGTAACAAACAAAAGTGGGAACTTAATGAATGCTTTTTATTGATAATTGTCACCTTTTCATATGACAGGAAGACTGTTCTGTTTTCTAAGGTATTCTAGTATTCTACACAGCCTTTATATGGGATGATTTTTGATAGAAGTACAATGAAGGTAAATGCTAACTGACATTAAATATTACAATGAATGTTTCCTAATACATGCCATTAAAACCATTTTCATAATATAAATATAGCACGCTAAGTGAACTATCAAATTCGATTTTTTGTTTTTAATATTGGAATCTTGACCTCTTTATAGTAACCAAAAAAAAAAAAAGTTAGTAATTCTACCTAGAGACTTCTCTGCAGAGCACAGTGTGTTGAATGTTGTAAGATCCTTAAAAAATAAATTTTAAAAAGATGCATTGTCCCATGTCATAGGTAAGTGAATAAAAGTACAGGTACTAGTTAGTACCAGCACTAAGAGGATCCCAGAGCCAGATGAACAGTATTGGGCTTCTAGCTTTCTGCCCCACCCTCTAAGTTATACTACCTTTACATTCCTCAAGCAAAATTCCAAAGAAAGGGCTGTGGGCACAAAATTTTTTAATTTCTAATTACTGTATTCAACTCAAGTATTTCTTTAAAACAAAGTTTGAAAATGCAAAAATTATTTCCTATATGTTGTGTACACATATATAAATGCATTATCTATAGACATACATATATTATTTTATACGAACAGTATATAAAGTGATTTCTCATGTATTTTCTCATCTTATTCCCACAATAATGTCTGGGAAGTATTATGATGATTTTTATTTTATAAATGAGAACACTGATACTACTCTCAGGTCCAGTGTGTGGCAAAGCCACAAATCAAACCTAGATCTTCCTGTTTCAGGCCCAGCACACTTTTCTCCCCAACATGTCACGGTACAAACAGTAAGTGCTCAGGTATTAATTGATTTATCTACACCTTTACACTTAACTCAACATTTATTTTATGTACTGAATACAAGGATTCTCATCCTGAAACCCATGGGTAGATGTGGGGTGGAGAGGGAATGGGAGGTAGGAGAAATGTTGCTTAATCCACATGAACATACATGCACAGTTTTAAGCATTCATCTGGGGAGAGTGTCTGTCTTTTAACCAGAGATTCCTAGGAGGGTACAAGGAGCATATCATTCAAAAAGGTTAAGAACCGCTGATTTAAAGCATCTTTCGTACAGTGTAAAATATAAAGATCATTAAAATTTATTATCCAAACCAAATCTAAGTCAACAAAATTCAGCTGAATATAAATTGGTTAGATCCAGGGGAAAATATCACAATGTCATTTTTTTTAAGGAAGGTAAACCAAAATGAGCTAAAAGACTTATATAAAATGTTTCTTCAGAAATAGCCTTTGGGATAGGAATGGCTTTTTTTTCCCAGACAGGATGAAATAGAGCAGAACAGGCCAACATTCCTGCTGATAACAAAAAAATAAAGACTGAAAAATTAAAAGTAATATTCTTAAAAGCATCAGAAAACTATGGAAATGAGAATAAAATATAATAAAAACTCTGGAAAGGGTAGAACCACTCTGAGAGGTTACAGAAGCTAGAAGACAATGGAATGGTATCTTTAAAACAATGAAAGAAAGTAAGTGATGACCTAAAATTCCCCACCTAACAAAAATATTCTTAAAAATGAAGTTGAAATTAAATGTTTAAGACACATACGGAGGTAACTCACTGCCAGCAGGCCAGCACTAAAATAATTACTAAAAGAACTTATTCAAGCAAAAGTAAAATGATCTCAAACAGAAACATGAAAATACAAAAGGCAGTGAGGGGACTTCCCTGATGGCACAGTGGTTAAGAATCCGCCTACCAATGCAGGGGACACAGGTTCGAGCCCTGGTCTGGGAAGATTCCACATGCTGTGGAGCAACGAAGCCCATGGGCCACAACTACTGAGCCTGCGCTCTGGAGCCCGCGAGCCACAACTACTGAGCCCGTGTGCAACAACTACTGAAGCCCACACACCTAGAGCCTGTGCTCCACAACAAGAGAAGCCACTGCAATGAGAAGCCCATGCACTGCAACGAAAAGTAGCCCCCGCTTGCCACAACTAGAGAAAGCCCGCGCACAGCAACGAAAACCCAATGCAGCCAAAAATAAATAAAATTTAAAAAAAATAAAATTAAATAAATAAAAACACTATGAACTATAAATTTTTTTAAAAAAGAGGCAGTGAGGCACAATGGAGTAAATATAATTAATACCTAATGTACAAAATAATAATTGAAATGTCATGGAGTTTAAAGTATTTGTACAACTACAATGTCTGACTACAGTAACATACAAGGGAAGTGGAATTAGAGTATCTAACAGTTCTGGAAAAATGTTAAAAGTAATAACTTACTATATTTATAATATGTCAAATCTACATGTATGTTGAGAGTAACCACTAACAGAATAGTAAAAGAATGTATAGCTAACAAGTCATAGAGTAAAAAATGAAATAGAAAATAAATAATCAAAAACATAAGACAGGAGAAAATAAGAACGTAAAACGTGTCAAATAGAGAGTTATATGATAGATATAAATCCAACTATATCAGCAATTATATTAAATATAAACAGACTAACTGATCCAAATACAATACTGAGACAGTTAGGTATGGATTTTTAATTCAAGAACAGTTACAATACATATATGTTGCTTACAAGAGACACACTAAAAATAACACAGAAAGTTTAAGTAAAAAGATACACTATGCAACACTAACCAAAAGAAAGCTAGTATAGCCAAAGCAATATCAAAGTAGTTTTTAAACCAAGACATATTACTAGAGAAAGCGGAATTTTTCATCATGAAGTGTAAGTTAAACAAGATGATACAGTATTAAATCTGTATGCACCTAATACAGACATAGCTTCAAAATATATAAAAGAAAAATTGACAAATCCATAACCACAGTGGGAAATTTTAACATGGCTCTCTCAATAGCTGATAGAACAAGCAGACAAAATTGACAAGGATATAAAACATCTGAATTACACAATTACCAAGATTACTAATCAAAAGGAAAAATTACCATAATGTACACAGTAATATTTATTTAAAAGGCATCCATTATCCAAACCTCTGCATTAAACTCAGTTAAACATAGACACAAGCATAAAAAATTCTTGACGACTTTCACATTTGGTACAAATGATTCACCACTATAGAAATGAAATAGCCTTTGTTTCTGTAACACAGCTAAACTGAGTGAAAAACAATTCATGACGAAGGTCAGTAAATAACTCTAGATTCCTCACAAGACCAGAAGCAGGCTTTAAAAAGTTGCTTAGCTTACTTCCTTGTAAAATCACTAACTTACTCACAGATTCCATAAAAACATAGAACTCCTAGAAACTGAAAACAAAAACTGACACTTCAAGTAGGTCATACTAGGAAATATACTGAGTTGGATATAAGAATACTTAAACTATAATCTCTACCCTTCCATTATCCCAATATTTCTTGAGGAATAAATGTCCTGCATTTGGTTCCAAAATAATCAACTGAAAAAATTAAGAATGAAGCAAAACGCTGTTTAATAGTTGGATATCAGTGGGGATTTTAGTCAATAATCAACTAAGTGTGAGTTATCACTGAGACAGCCACCCAAAAATGCTAATTCTGCTCAACCCTACATTGAAGAAAATCTAGTAAGTTCATTAAGAATGGTTATGGTCCACTCTTCTCTATACCTCTCAGACATACCTGGGCCACGGAATACTTTATTAGAAATATAGACAAAACTGACAACATGTTCAGAGGAAAGTGACAAGGATGCTGCAGGGACACAGAAACCATGCTGTCATATGAGGAACAATTGAAGGAACTGGGACTGTTTTGCCAAAGGAGAAAAGACTCATGATTAAACGGTCACTGTCACAAATATCTGAGGGTCTGCCATGCAGACAAGGGATTGCACATGTTCTGCAGGCCCCCAGGGGAAAGCATAAAACAATGGAGGGAAGGACAGGGCACAACACAGAGTTCAGTTCCACAGTGAGAGCCTTCTAAGGATCAGAGATGTCCAAAGATGACTTGGATTACTTCAGCTTAGGAGGAATAAGCACTACCAGGATATGGTGGCTTTGATTTTTGTTTTTGTTTTGCTTATTTGTTTATTCTAAGAGAATGGGGCTAACTATCTAGACTTGAAAGTCTAGAATTTGTCACACCATGTATATAATTCTACATTAACAGCTTCAATATAAAAAAAAATGGGAGGTCTAGATAAGTGGTGTTTGGGATTTGTTTAATTTCTCCCTTATTTTTTTGCTTTGGTTTATTTCCTAGCTCCTTGGATTGATGATTAGTTTATTTTCACTCTCTGCATTGGTGGTCTTCAAACTGAAATCAGGGAACCACAGGTTCTAATGGAGGAATGTTGGGACTTTACAAACTTTCCTTTTAAATTTCATTTTGGAAAATATGTTTTTAATTATATTTACATCTAAAAAGATTGCATTCACTTAAATGTATTATCTACCAAAATTTAATACACTGGAGAAGACCTGAACTGCTAGGCTAAGTCATTGCTCTCATTGAATTAATAAATGTAATAAATTTGAAAAATATAGTTATGATAAAGTTTGTATCAAGTTTATACATCATTCTCCATAATACTTTGTGTGGGGGAAAAAAAATTTCTCCTTCAAAAAAAAAAAGTTTCAGCACCTCTATTTAGGGTCTCTAAGGCCCCTCTGACTCTAGGACACCCTCTGCTATATAGTCTATATTGGAAAATAAAGTCCTATTAGCTCATATGATATTTCATAGCTCAAGCTTTACATTCACAACACGGTAAACACTACGTTTCCCCAATTTCATATTCAGGTTGAACCCATGCAGACAGTAATCTCACATGGTTATTTCTAACATTTGAAGTCTACAGATTTATGTCAAACCAAGTGGTGTCTGAAGGTCAGTGTAGGTCACCTGACAGGACTGAACACACCATACCAAAACCAAGACTACCAGTAATACAAGGAACCTTAAGTCTCCATAAATTGATCTCTCCTAAACAAAAAACTGTGACATGCCACCTGTATTCTTATTTCAGGGTAGACCACAGAGCTCCTGCATTCCACAGGAAATCCCTCTCATTTGGGCACAAAGGAAAGGAGCCCTTTGCCCCTCTCATCTGGTCAGCTGTGCCAGAGCACCCCTTCTAACCTCTATCCCCAATGCACACAGGCACACACTCACGCACACACGCAGAGAGAGACACACACACAGGCCATTCTTAAATAAGAGCGTGGAAGATTCTTCAGAGTAATGACCCATGCAAGATAAAAGAATCAGAGAATCCTCACTAAAAGAAGCATAGGTTCAGAAATTTATAAAATATACAGCTGAAAGAAACGCATCTGGATCAAAACCCTGACTTCACCAGTGAGGAAACTGAAGGCCCACAGCAATAGGTGACCTGTTCTGGGTCCCATCACACAGCAGACCTCAGGCCAGAGCCCATGTCTTCACCCTCCATCCAATCCTCTTCCCACTGCTCCAAGCTACAACCTCTGACCCCCAACTGAATCCTACTCCTCCCCGAAGGACTGGGAAGAATCTTTATGGAAACAAGTTAGGATCAGAAGCAAACTCTCCCGATGTCCCCTACCCCCACTACATCCATATCCCTCCATCCTCCTGTCTCTTCGCTTCCTAGACCCCCATCACCTTTGTTCAACCAAAGAGCGCTCTCAGGGCCTGCTGCTCTTCTCCTGACTCTTTTCCTTCTCAAATTGGAACAAATGCAGGTAAAAGCCAGCTCAGTCAGAGAATGGGAAGCATGAAGCCACAGAAACCAGAGAAGCAGGACAATGAAGAAAGAGCATCCGGAGACCAAGATCAGCCTCAGCTCCCACAGAGTGGATGGGAAGCGAGGAAAGAAAAAGACTCAAAAGATGAGGGCTCAGTGGGGAGGGAAAGGAAGAAACAGCAGCAGCGGCAGGCTGAGGAGGGATGACAACGGAAGAGGACAAATGGCTAGAAAAACAAAGCAACGTGGAATTTAATTGAAAAGGTCAAGAAAGATAGAAAATAGATAAATGAAAATGGGCAGAAGAAAGACAAATATCCACCCTACCAGGAACTACAATCTGGAAACACCTTTGTAAAAAGAAGGGAGGTGGAGGGAAGGACCTAAATTTTGGCGCCTGCAAAGAACATTGATCAAAATCAAGAACTAAGGGCAAAAGAAACACTACAGAATGTGTATTTTTGTGACACATCATCAAAGGGGGAGGGTGTGTTTTCAAACTACTCACATCCAACTACTTGTCACTACCCCCACTCTAGTAATTCCATCTTTCCTATGTCATGTACAACAATGTAGGGAGAAGGGAGGACACACTTAGAGATTGCTTTCCCATTCTCCCTTAGAATCGACAATGGCTTTAGAATGCAAGAGCCCATTTTTCTGGCCTTGCCCTTTTTTGCCCCTTACTTAGGATTCTCTCTGAATCTTCAGGTCAACTGTTCAGGGTTCTTAGCCAGTGAAAAACCGTACCTACATCCAGAACTGCCATGTTGGCTTCATCAGAGGTACCATTCAGCCAAAAGTCAATTGGAGTCTCCTCCCTCTTCCTTACTCGGCACCAAGTGCAGCAGGACCAGCACAACATTTGGAGCAACACACACAGAGAACCAATCCGAAAAGGCTGAGCATGCAATTAATCTTGTTCAGAATAATACCTTCCACCTCCCTCGTGCTTCACTGTTCACAAGGCGTTTGTGCATGCTACCCCACTTGAACCTCACAACCCCCAGAGACACGGACAGATGAGAGACTGGCCCATGACCCACCAGGTAGCCGGAACCAGCCCCTGTGTCTCCCCATACATTCAGGCCTTCATTCCAGATAGGTACTGAGTGTCGACTAAGTGCTGTGGCTAAAACAAATCACCTACCCCAGGGGTCCCCCGCACAGCAGGAGGTGAGTGGCGGGCAACCGAGCGAAGCTTCTTCCGTATTTACAGCCGCTCCCCATCGCTGGCATTACCACCTGAGCTCCGCCTCCTGTCAGATCAGTGGTGGCCTTAGATTCTCATAGGATCGCAAACCCTACCGTGAACTGCACGTGCGAGGGATCTAGGCTGCGTGCTCCTTATGACAATCTAATGCCTGATGATCTGAGGCGGTGATGCTGGCACTGGGGAGCGGCTGCAAATACAAATTATCATTAACAGAGAGGTTTGACTGCACAGAGACCATAATAAATCAATTGCTTGCAGGCTCTTATCAAAACCCCATCAGTGAGTGGCAAGTGAAAACAAGCTCAGGGCTCTCACTGATTCTCCATTATGGTGAGTTGTATAATTATTTCATTACATATTGCAATGTAATAATAATAGAAATAAAGTGCACAATAAATGCAATGCACTTGACTCATCCTGAAACCATCCCCCCACCCCTGTCCGTGGAAAAACTGTCTTCCATGAGACCAGCCCCTGGTGCCAAAAGAGTTGGGGATCGCTGACCTACCCTATCATTCTAGTGGGGAGACAGACACAATGAACAAATAAGTAAGCCCCTGATATGTGAGCGATTAGGAAGACCCAATAAAAATAAGGCGGGGTAAAGAGAGAGATGTTTTAGATAGGACAGTAGTAGGATATTCTAATAGAGACCTGAACAGAGTAAGAGAGTGAGCCTTGCGGATGTGAAAGAGCATTTCAGGTTGAGGGACCAGCAGGAGCAAAGGCCCTGAAGTGACATGTGCCTGGAGTGTTTCGAAAACACCAAGGAAACCTGCTGGTTGAAGCAGAAGAGGAGGGAAATGGGAGGCAAGGTCAGGGGTAAGTAAAGGCCACTGTGAGGACCTGGGTGTTAACTCTGCAGTGGGAAGCTATTGCACAGTTCGGGGTAGAAAGGTGACAAGATCAGAACTTCATTTTAAAAGGATCACTCTGGCTGCTTTGTTGGGAATAGACCACGATGGGACAAGGGGGGCTGAAACCAGAGAGGCCCACTGCAGGAACCCGGGCAAGAAACGACTGACATTTTCTCCCCTCTCGTGGAGGTTCTTCCAAGAGCAGGAAAATACACCAGTTTCCCAGGAGACAACACCCTTATTCAGCTCTGCTTACCACTGACTGCAGCAGCCCCAAAAGCCCTGTGCCACTGAGAAGATGGGGCCACAGGGCAGAAATGGACACTTTCCATTGTGTGAAAGTAGGCAGTTATTCCAGGGCCCTTGTGAAAGTGCTGGCCTGAAACCCCAGTCCTTCCTTCCATTTCTTACAGACAGATGATGGACAGATGGGAGGAAGAGAGAAAGAACTCCCATTTACCCCTCTGCTGGCATTTATCAATCAGCAATTTACAAATTCAGATGACCAAATAGTACTTACGGTCAAATGGCTTTTCAATCTGAACATGAAACAGCTTTGATCACTCGCTAACTCTAACCCAAACTTCTGTGGTATATAAACTTCTGGTTTTTCATAGGGCCAACTATAAACATTCAATGGACAAATATAACCTAATATGCTTTACAAACCTTACTGTGACAGAGCCTAGTTTCAGATACTTCACCATCGTTCAAGCCCCCACCATAAAGATGTTATTGAAGTCATCTCAGGAAAAAGAGTCAGACGTTGTTTTAACTCACGGTGAATATGAAATTTCTCACTCCTGGACATGGAAATTCAATGTGAAAACAGTAGTATTTACCGATTTATTCACTGAGGTTGCTTAGGAACCCATAAGGATAAAAATGGCCATCACAGGATCCCTTTGTGTTTTAATTTATAGTACCGGGCATTTGAACGTACCAGGCACCATGCTAAGTGAATTATCTCATGAAATCCTTACAACCACCCTTTGAGGTAGAAACCATCACCCCCATTTCACAGATGAGGCAACCAAGGCTTTCAGAGGTAAAGTACTCTGACCACAGTGATCTGGAGCAGATTCAGGTGCAGAATCTGGAGGTTCAAGCCCGTCTCTGCTAGGTAGACTCTGCTTCCCACCTAACTGCTGGCACATCCTGCCACTGTGCTCAGCACTGCATCACCTGGAAGCAGTGCCTGGCCCATTGCATTGACTGACAGTCACCCCAAACATAACTCAATGGGGTCTTAACAAGCTACATATGAATGTACTTTGAGTACTTAGAAGAAAAGACTCGTGTTCTAGGAACATGAATATTGTGACCACTTTTGAATTATTTTATTCTCCTTTCTCCCTTCATACAACAAATACCTGATGTGTGCCAAACACAGATGGTAGGAAGAAGACAAGACCTGACCCTTACCTTCACAGAGTTCGTGGTCTGGTAGGCAGAGAAAAGCTTAAACACCCAAGTTAGGACCAGGGGTCCCTGCAGAGATGGGAGCAGGAGTATCCAAGTCCGCCTTGCAACACTGGAAAAGACTTCCCAGAGGACGAAAGGGACTTTGTCAATGGAAGGGAATTCCAAGTAAAGACTGGGTATAGAACAGTTCCTGGGGGTTTACTGCGGCCGGAGGTGGAGAGCAGGGCCAGAGGGGAAGCTGGACATGAAGGCAGAGGCCAGCTCACAGAGGGCTTGGAGGACAGGGATTCACCCGAGGGATTCTGAGCAGGGGAGGGACACATCAGATCTGCATTTGATCTAGGGGACAGAGGTGGTCACACCAGAAAGGACACTGTGGAGGCTGGCCTTTCTTGGAGTACAGTCTCTTTCACAGTACCCTATGGCTCCATAATTTCTAAAGAGTACTTAAGATAACCCTAGAAGGTAGAAAAACATGGGTTTGGGTCAACACAACTGACCAGGTAGACAAGAGACGCTGGTCTGGTAATGCTTTAGAGCGAGGAAGGCAAAGGTTGGTTGTGAGGCCTCTAGGGTTAAGGCAGACCTGGGTTTCAATCTCAGCTGCCTCAGCTACCTAAACTGTGAAATGGGGATAAATACAGAACCAACCTATCTTATGGGATAGGTAGGACTAAATGAAGTCAAGTGTACTGATACTTGCCCAGCACCTAACACTTAAGTGCTTAATAAATAAATTAACTAGGTGTTAATATGACAGTACTAAAAACATTATTAGTTAGCATTCTTAGTTCACTGAAGAAACATTTGTTGAATATCTAGTGTGTGCCGAGCTCTCTCCTCCATTTGAAGGTACAGTGTCCTCATTCTGCAGATGAGGACAGTGTACCCAAAAGGCTAAATTATTTCACCAAACTTACGATGACCCTCTCCAATTCCTCTTAGAGGCAGCAACAGGATCCAAAGAAATAAATGTAGAAAGGTAAAATTAGCACTATACATCCATTTAAAAAGATTTCACATTTTATCAATGAAAACTCTCTCTACTTCAAAACAGTCTACCCTCTAAACTGCAAGGAAAAAAAAAAACAAAAAACTAAAGCCATTTTTATCCTCAAGATAATTCACTCTAACAGTCTGGCAAAGTAATATCAGTTATTCATTCTTCTGGACCTGGACACTACTACTGTCTGTTTACAGGTCAACAAACAGAGCACTCATTTTCGAGGATCTTAACCAAATATCTGGCAAATTCTGGGTCCCACGGGACCTAGATTTGCCTTTGTCACTGACCTATCCTTTTTTGTCTAGGTCTAGGCAGTATCTTACACACAGGACTCAAAAAGGTTAAATGAAAAGAAAGTCCATTTCTGTAAAGCAAAAGAATCATTTTGTACTGTTCCACTATTCCACTGTGATCTTTCATATACCATTTTTTTCTTAATCCAAAGTAAGATAGTTTCATACTCCATTCATCAAGTATTAAGCCCTTATTAGAATACATTCCACACACTGTTCTAGGAACAACAGAGACATGAGTGAACTGAGCAAACCCCTGACTGCATGGAGAAAATATCAGATAACGCTGAATGATGCCAAGTGCCTAGGGAGTTATTTTAGACTGGGCAGTCAAGGAGACCTTTGAGAGGCAGGGCATGGAAGCTGAGATTTGAATTGCAAGATTTGCAAGTTATTTTAATGAAAGAAGAGAAAGGAATAAGAATGGAGTGAAAGGGAAGGAAACAAAGAAGGATAGGTCAGTGAAGAAAGCCAATCTGTTGGAAACAATCAATGAAGGCTTTGTCCCTAGGCCCAAACACAGGTCTGAAGTGATGGGGAGCTGCTCCAGCGCCTTACACTGGGTAACAGGTAAGTAGGAAAGTAAACCTGGCCACTGTTAACAGAGACACCCTGGAAGCTCGCTGGTGTAACACAATAAAAGTTCATTTCTTGCTCACATAACAACCCCACGCAGATACTGCTGCTTGGGTGACTCTCCTCTGAGTAGCTTTCCAGGGACCCAGGTTCCTGCCACCTTGTGGCTCTGCCACCGGCAACACTTGGCTTCCAAGTGACCCTGCTCTAATCCAGCCTGAAGGAGGAAAAAATATGGACCGCCACAGCTGTCCAGGCTTGAGCTTGGCTCCTATCTCCTGTCCCATTCCACCGGTAAGGCCTCAGCTACTGAAAGTAACTGGAAAATATTGTATAGCTGTGTATCCAAGAGAAGGTTTGGTTACTGGCTTAATCTCTGCCACAGGCTCTGGCACAATGAGTGATTCCTAGAGAACATCTAAGAGCTAACAGTGTCACTAAGTCCCAAGCTCAGTTTAATGAAAATTGAATACCACACTTCAAAAAAAAAAAAAAAAAATCTAAGAGAGGCAAGAGTTGGGGATTGTGTTGAAAGTAAATGATGGCTCAGCAATGCCATCATACTCACATGGCTATTTTCTTTTCTTTTGAATATTTATTTATTTATTTAGGCTGCACCAGGTCTTAGCTGCGGCACGCGGGCTCTTAGTTGCAGCATGTGGGATCTTAGTTGCGGCATGCAGACTCTTAGTTGCAGCATGCGAACTCGTAGTTGCAGCATGCATGTGTGATCTAATTCTCTGATCAGGGATCGAACCCGGGCCCCCTGCATTGGGAGTGTGGATTCTTACCCAGTGGACCACCAGGGAAGTTCCTCACATGGCTATTTTCAAAAGCACATTCTGCCTGCCCCTGTCTGTGTGTCTTTGTCTCTGTCTCTCTCTCTCTGTCTCACACACACACACACACACACACACACACACACACACACACACACACGCTCTCCCTCAACAATTTTACCCCAAACATAGTGCCAAAAGTTATACTTCTGCAAGTGTCCCTTAATTTGGGAAAAAAAAGGAGCTGGGAGAGAACAGCTTCATCAATAAAGAATTGATTACATAATAAAGGAAAACTGCATTATTTTAAACGTTGTTCCAAATGATAAAGGAGATTTCTGACACCGAACATTAAATCATGCCACTTAGATATTACTCTGAAAGTACAGCATGCACAACTAATAGATGCTAAAAGTTTTCCAGAGGTACACGACTTTATAATTTACCTGTCAGAGAGGCACAACATTAATTCTCATTCCAGGACTACTCTATCCTTTAAAAACAACAGTTCAAAGAGGAGTTCGTTGGCCACGTGGTAACTGGGGGCTCCCCTGAAGTACACGACAACACAGAAACCTGTCAGCTACTCTGCTGACTGTGCCAGTGTCCTCAGTGCTTCTTCAAACCCAAATGAGCGCTCAACATTCCACAAATCCTTTCTCTGAAAAATTCTTTAATAGCCAAGCAAAAGCATGCCCCCAAGACTTATGATGATTTGTGTTTTTAAAGACATCTGGCTAACTGAAGAAATCCTTAAATGAGAGTAAGCCCTGAAGTTATCTCATTCCTAACAGGATAGACAGACTGTTTGGGTTTTTTTTTTTTTTAAGTTTGTACCTCTTAATCCCCTACCCCTCCAATGCCCCTCCCCCCGCCACTGGTAACCCCTAGTTTGTTCTCTATACCCATGGACAGACTGTTTTTTAACTGGTTATACCCTCCTTCCAAATTACACACCTCCAAAACCTTTTGACCATATAAGGAAAGCACATGTAACTCTCCCTAAGTCAGTGTAAACATGTTCCCAATAATCACAGAAATTAAAGCATTCCCACTGAAACCCAATTCGCTAAATTTTGAGCATACGGAGCACACAGTTGCTAAAAATGGACTATTCTTGTCATAGAGAACATCAAGAGTTTTCTACAGTTCTGGATGAGAGATCTGCGGTATTTTGTTTTAAAGCTTCAAGGCAAGGAAGGGGAAAAAATTAAAGAATTTCAACGGATTACTACAATAAAAACAATGCAGTTCAATCATACAAACTGTTCCAAAGACATCCAAGATGCTGGTCTTTAACTATTTGACAAAAGACTCAACACGGACTAAAAGATCAAAAGATTCTAAACTGGTGCTTAATTTTTAGGGTAACCTCAAGAATTGATTTCTCTTTTTCAAGTCTAAAGTTTTAAACCACTGAAAACATCAATCTTTAAAGAACTTCCTCTTCATAGCAGATACTTTTAACCTGTATTGATAGAAGGTTACATCCATTATAAAGTCAGCAGTCCACTGGATGTGTTTTCTGAAAAAAATACTTTCATTTCCTTTATTTTGCCTAAAAGGTACCTACTGATGCCAAGTAACACTGGAATCAGCAAGGTGAGCAAGATGTACACTGTACACCACTGTTAGGAAATACATTTAATCCTTACAATAACATTGCAAGATAGGTTTTGTAATTCCTATTTTATAAATGAAGGAAGTGAGACTCAGCACAAGGTAGAAGGTCACGGCTGGGACTTGGATTCAGGTCTATCTACTGCTTGCTACTATTTCAAGATCAAAACAATTATTATTCCATAACTGGTTTGTAGGTATTTACATGCCCCCAAAAAGACAAGCCCCTAACTCCTGAAGTTCCTCTCTGAAACTAAAAAAAATTAGCCCACACAATTTGGGTGAAACTGGCTGCTTACTGTAATGTGCTCACCTTATTGAAGAGAGGAGAGTATTTGCCTCCATAATAACAGAAAGCAGCAGCTCGCCTAACGTGTGATCAGTGACCAAGCAAACGAGAAACTGAACACATTCTGACCATGTACTGAAATAAAGGGTGAGGCTATAATGAAGAATACAAATTAAAGGATGATGATCTAAATGACTTTTAGAAACAGAAAACCTGGAGAATGAAAAATGTCCAACAGTTATTCAGACTGTTGTCCTACAGACAAGAAGACCCAGCCAACCAATCTGAATATTTCAATGGGTTTGACAGTAGATACCTAGAGTGAATACTGCAGCTCCCTGAAGCAGAATCTGCAGACAGTCCTCCTTTACCCCAGGGGATATATTCTTGAAAATACAATCAGCACTGTGCATGGTCATCCTCATTATTAGAGCATCACGTATCACCATCCCTCCACTGATCTGCCAAGCCCGGTTCTAACTGCTTTCAACATATTAACTCATGTGATCCCACAACGAGCCTTCAAGGTAGGTGTTCTAGTATAATCCCCATTTGACAAATGAGGAGAATGAGGCAGAAGTGCTTAGATAACTTACTCAAGGTCACACAGCCTATGAGGAGGCTGAGCCAGGCAGTCTCTTAATAGCTAAGTCCTCAAACAGATGCCGTTCGGCCCACTGGCAATCCTTACACGCTCCTCCCCTGAGGCCAAAACATGCCTCTAGCTGCACATAATTGTGGGTCAATCTCACCAGGTTGTGGCAATATTTATGAAGCCCTATATAATGTCCAGGGCTTTCTGCCATTTCCTAATTTTCTGCTCATCTTTCTTCTCCACTTCTTTGACTGCACCTTGAACTGCTGTAAAATTCACATTTTAACACCAAGCACCATACTCTTCTTTTGTTTCTGGAGGCAAGTTCACACACCTTTGGTCAACCATCCTGCCTCAAAACTGCTCCTTTAGGGGCTTCCCTCGTGGCGCAGTGGTTAAGAATCCTCCTGCCAATGCAGGGGACACGGGTTCGATCCCTGGTCTGGGAAGATCCCACATGCCGCGGAGCAACTAAGCCCATGTGCCACGACTACTGAAGCCCACGCGCCTAGAGCCCGTGCACCGCAACGAAGAGTAGACCCCGCTCGCCACAACTAGAGAAAGCCCATGGACAGCAAAGACAACCCAACACAGCCAAAAATAAAAACAAACAAATAAATAAAGTTATTTTAAAAAACAACAAAAAAACAAAAAATAAAATACTCCTTTAAAACACAAGAAAAATGGTGGAAAGAACAGCCATAGAAAACAAGACTTGCAGAACACACTTGCCAGAGTTGCTTGGCAGCTCACTCCCTGCCTGGTCTCATCAGGATTTCCCAGTGGGAACCTTCCCCTTGTCTACAACTCTCAGGACCCTGTGTTCAGCGTAGGGTGGGCACTAGTCTCTGTGGCTAAGAATATTCCTTAGCATTCTGAACAAGAGGGGAAAATATTAACCTTTCCACTTATCTTAACTCTACATGATAAGTACAAAGAAGGCTTTGTAGTACATTGTACACTGCACTTTTTCCAATATTTCATAATTTAAAACCGTTTGAAGTTTTTAGTAATAGATTTATATATCACATCTGACTTGAAAGAAAAATCGAATTTTCAGACTTGCAAAGCTAAGGAGCTGATCCGAGATCTGTAGAGACGCCACAAAGGGAAGCCACCAATTGTGACCCATGATTCGATAGCAACTGGCCCAACCATTTCTTTACTGCATTGAGACAAAACAAATAATTGTTTTAAGACTGAGAAGCTTTCCCAAAACCAAGCAGGGCTCTATCCTGTTCTACATGTTTACTACTGGCTTCAATGAAGGCATAAATGTCCTTATCAAATTTACAAATGGCAGGAGCAAAGCTGGGAGGGTCAGTGATTATAAATCAAGATTCAGAAAGAGCAGGGCTGGGCTTCCCTGGTGGCACAGTGGTTGAGAGTCCGCCTGCCGATGCAGGGGACACGGGTTTGTGCCCCGGTCCGGGAGGATCCCACATGCCGCTGAGCCTGCGCGTCCAGAGCCTGTGCTCCACAACTGAAGAGGCCACAGCAGTGAGAGGCCCGCGTACCGCAAAAAAAAAAAAAAAAAAGAAAGAGCAGGGCCAACACTAACAAGATGAACTTCCCGACTATCAATGAAAGTATTATACTTAGAGAAAACTCAGCAGCCTCACAGAGGACAGAAGAGGACCAGATAAACACCACTGATGTGAGAGGATCTAGAGGTTTAAGATGGCAGCAAGCTCAGGACAGTTAACAGTGTCACACAGTTGCCCAAGCAAGCTAAGACCACCTGAGACTGAATGACAGTGTCCAGAACAAGGGAGGTAAGAGCATCATTTTCCTCTGCATGAGCAGAGCCTGCCAGAGTTTTCTGTTTAATTAGAGGCACCATGTTTTAACTGGATGGTGAGAGCAACCAGGGTGATAACAGCTCTCAAACCCACATCAAGTCAAGAAAGGCTGTTGAAATTGGGGGTTTACTCTGGCAAAGAGAACACTTAGTGGGGAGGCATGAAAGCTGTTCTCAAACTTTTGAAGGATTATGTATAAGAACAGAGTTCGCATACAATGGCTCAGGGACAAAACTAAAACCAATGAAGAGAATTACCAAAGATAAATTTTAGACCACAATTTAAAATTATTTATAATAATTTAAACTGTCCAAATATGGACTCTCTTCTTTATGAGGTAAAGAAGTTTCCACCATTAGAAGTGTTTAAAGAGGGTAGAGGGCCATCTGTTCCTCCTGTCAGAAAGAATTCCTACACCTAAGATTCCATAATGAAAATGGCTCAAACTTGCACTGGACTTTTTCCCTTTGCTGATACTCAGAGAATCACAAAAGCACAGAGTAGAAGTGGTCACAAAAGATTTCATGCACTCCCCCTAATTCTGAGGAGAGAGACAAATCAAACGCAGCACAAAGATCATTTTAAAATTTTTCCTTTATATGTCTCCAAGAAAAGATTTCCCTATCTTCTTAGCATTGCCATAGTCCTAGCTTTTCAGGAAGTTCTTCCTGGTGTCTAACTTGATTTTCTCCTGCTCCAATTATACTAGTTCACATGGATTCCAAAATGGGCTCTGTAATGATCATGGCAGGAAAACATTTGACGTAAGAACATATAAATTAGTAAAGAAAAAATATTTCCAAAGAAAAAATAATAAGCAATGAACTTGTAAATGTTCCTAATCTCTAAATGCCAAATGCCATTCAGAACAGTTCTAAAATCCATTACAAGACTAGTTGACATACTTTCATTTCTGAGTGCGAACAATGACCTCCTTGTATAAGAGCTCTGCTGTTCTCTTCAGACCCAGCTTTCCATCTCTAAGCAGAAAAAACAAAACTGAAACTTAATGAGTTTAGATTAAAATCACTCAAAACTGAGGGGAAACTACAGTTGGGTAGCAGGAATACAGGACAGCCTTCAAAGGCTAGTGACATTAAGTACTTACAAATGCCTCGCTCGCTTAAAAGGTATTAAAATCCAATTAAATGAAACATGTCATTTTCTCCTCTCTTTAGGAACTAGATAAGTTGCCCAAGTACAAAGCCACCTTGAAACACTGCTTAGCATAGGATTCCGGCTGCCCTTATTCCTAACTACTTACACTGTGCTTAGTAAATACATCACATACTGCGTTGATACACTCCTGCGCCAAACTAATTTGCCTACTAGTGAACCAACCAATTTCCCATTAAGATGCTTTAGTTCCCAATTAACTGGAAGGCATACATTCTAGACTCTCTTTAACTGCTTCTCTAACAAAGATAAAACCAAAGCCAAGCTCTAGATCAACTCTTTTAAAAGAAATTATTGTTCCTACTACTATTGCTGAGTTTTAGATAATATGTCCACAAGCAAGATAACAAATTACTATCTATATAACTTGGATTTTGTTTAGAGGTTAGCTGGCCATACCTAGTAGACTGGGAATTCAGAGCCCAGATGCTCCAGAGGACTTCCTTTCCATTCTCAGACTAAACCATGGGCTCCTCCGTTCTGGGCTGGCAATGAGTCTTTTCCCCTATGCGAAGGTGCACTGGTACACATGCACACTTTCTTCCCTGGTTAAAATGTGAAGGGTTTGGGCTTTGCAATCAAGCTCATGCCAATGGGGGAAGAACTCACATTGTCCAAGTCAGTCACCTTGGTTACTAGATTAACAATTGATTCTAATTTAGTGCTTTCTTAATTAAGAAATAGGTATCCTGAAGTTGAGGCCTGGCAGAAGAAAGGGTGGGTGCTTAAGAAAGGGTTGCCAGATATCCAAAATGGTAAGCAAGTCTTTAAATTCTTCTCAGATCCTTTTTCTGCTCCTCATTACCCAGCCAAATATCGTTATTCTACTCTTTAGAGAACCACAAAAATACACCTGACATGCCTAGGGCTTTGCAAATCAGGCATGTGAATGAATGGACGTCTCCTCACAAGAATACACCTGGTCTTCCCAAATAGCAAACTCACTGATTATCTCAGTACAGAGACCCCGCCTGAATCAGTAATGCAGGTAGCATATTAAAAAAAATAATAAAGATCTTTAGTTATCAGCTGGTTATTTACTATATGATAGTCTCTAACCTCAATTTCCTAATTTACTTAAGAAAAATAGTGCAAATTATCTAATGAAAGTGAAAAATGATAATATTCTTACAGTCACCATTTAAAGCATTGTTAATAGCTGCTGAGTTTACCCAAGGGGGAAAATAAAGCAGAATGGACCAAAATTTTATTCATACCCACATTCCTCAAACCTAAAGGGTACAGCCACACACAGGCAATCGGACATATTAGTTTCTAACTGTTCTTAAATAAATTTGCATGATATAGTGCTATGCAAATATGATTAGGCCTGTGCAAACATCTACAACTAATAATTCTAAGTTCCTCTGTACCAAAATACCTCCTATATCAGTCTGCCATGATTTATGATACTATCTTCAAATTTACTTCTTGGATATTACTACATTATTAAAAATTATGATAAATAATATTTAATGATACAAAAATACTTGTGAAGTAAACAATAGGTCACAAAACAATAGATAAATAACAACCATTTTTGTTAAAGTAAATTGTGCACATACCCAGATGAAAAGGACAGATATACGGCATTAGGATTTTTTTTAACCTTCTTGGTCCTGTACTTTTCTATATTCTTCAAAATTTCGACAATAAACATGTATCGCTTTTATAATTAGAAGAAAAATTATAAAATATAAAGTAAATTTAACAATCACCTTTGATAAATATAAACTTACCATGTCACCCAGCAATCCATTCCTAAGTATTTATTTAGGTATTGTGTGAATTTACATTCATATAAAACTCGTGTATGAATGGTAAAAGCCGCGCTAATAGTAATCCCTGAAAATTGGAAATACCTCAAATATCCCTCCATGGACCAACAGATGAAGGGCAGTATCTACACACAAATGGAATACCACTCAGGGATACAAAGAAACAAACTATTGAGACATGTTACAAATGGATGAATCGCAAATGCATTAGGCTGAATGGCGAAAGCCAGACTCAAATGGCTACCTGCTGTATGAATCCACCTTGTATGACATTCTGCAAAAGGTAAAACTATAGGGAGGGGAGCAGATCAACAGTTGCCAGAGATTGGGGTTAAGGGAGGAATTAACATCAAAGGCGCAGCACAGGAAATTTTGGGGTAATGGAAATGTTCTATAGCTGGATTGTGGTGCTGTTTACAGAACTGTATACATCTGTCACAACTTAGAACTGTATACTAAGAAGGCTGAATTTTACTATATGCATATTATACCTTAATAAACTCGCCTCAAAAAAAACCCAAGAAAAACCCAACTGAAAGTCTATTCACTTCCAGATTATGTTATGGTCTTTGCAATTCTTTCTCCAAAATGCATCTATGTTTCCTTAAAAAAAAAAAAAAAAAAAGTAATTTTTTTTAAGGATTACATAATCATCACATAGTAGGCACAGAATTCTAAAGGAATGGGACCCAGAAAAGAGAATTTTTAATAGGAGTGAGTAGATTAAATAAGATTCAGAACACTCAGGCCTGTCTGCAATGCCTCTCTGCCTGGCAGGGCTACCTCTGTGGGCTGCTGGACAACCACCAAGGGATTCCAGAGCTGGAGAGAAGATACTTACAAGGGACTGAGGATAGAAGATACCATTTTCCAGCCGAATACTTTCAGAAGGTAGCCGAATGCAAACTCTGGAATCCACTCCAGAGAGCCAGGGCTTTGGCTGGAGTTGAGCACTTCTAATTTCCCTCATGCCCAAGTCAGAACCATTTCTACAGTGATTAATGCATGACTAAGCAGTCCCCAGGCCAGTTTGGTTTGCTCAATTTAGGGCTTAAAATGCCTGCCACACCTCCGTGATATTAGAGAAGTGCTTCTGAGAGGTGTCAGAGGAGATTTAGAATGCCTTCTCTTCCTAGGGATTTGGGAACAAGGAACTTTCTCCTGAGCTTAGTGAGGGAACTGGGTTTTTGTTTTGTTTTGCTTTGTTTTTCTTCATTTGGAAGAGCACACAACTAAGCCTTAACTGATCCTCGTTATGAGCTTCAAGGACAATAATTAGACCAGAGACGTGCAAACTGGTTTTTATAAAATAAGAAATTGTTTTTCCAAAGAAACATCCTTTCTCTCCAAATGGAAGAGAGTAATAGCCATGGTTCTTGTGTATGGAGAAGACAAGGGAGGACAGTGTCCTGGGACAGGTTCAGGAATAATTATTGAACAACAGTCACATTCATCTCTTTGCTAGACACTTTGAAAATGAGTAAAACTTTCTTAAACTAGAATGTAGACTGAAATATATCTTCATATTTTCATATAAGAAAGGGTGACTAGCAAACTAATGTTCTTTGGCTAATTAAGAGATTAAATTATTCTTAAGGCCTCAAAGGACTATCTACATTAAAAAAAGAATACCCTAATCTGTTCATTAAACCAGATCACCAAAGAATGGTTACTTTAAAACTCGACTGGGCTTCCCTGGTGGCACAATGGTTAAAAATCCACCTGCCAATGCCGGGGACACGGGTTCGATCCCTGGTCTGGGAAGATCCCACATGTCGCGGAGCAACTAACCCGGTGTGCCACAACCACTAAGCCTGCGCTCTAGAGCCCGTGCACCACAACTACTGAAGCCCGCGTGCCTAGAGCCCGTGCTCTGCACGCAACAAGAGACGCCACCTCAATGAGAAGCCCGCGCACCACAACGAAGGGTAGCCCCCGCTCGCAGCAGCTGGAGAAAGCCCGCGTGCAGCAACGAAGACCCAACGCAGCCCAAAAATAAATAATTAATTAATTTAAATAAATAAATAAAAGGCTGTTTGGAAAAAAAACTTTTAAACTCAATTACCTTGTTTTTTAATATACACCCACACAGATATACACACATGCACATATATAAGCACATATATACCTACACATATAACATAAACATAAAATAATATAAGATATAAAATAAACAATATATATACGTGTGTATATATAACATATAAAGAGAGCTGGGCCATTCTGTTCTAGTCATCCATTCCACAAACTTTTATTGAGTCCTTCCAGTCTGACAGTCCCAGGATATCCATTAAATACCTGTGGAACTGTGGATACATCATTTATCATCTCTGAGCCTTAGAGAGGGGAAAACCATACTTAGCACACTGAGTAAGTCATGGGAATTAGATAAAAGGTTTACAAAAGAGCACAGTGTCTGCTATGTAGTGGATATTCAAAAATACTAACTCTCTCTTTTTCTCTCTCCCTTCCTTCTGAAAAGCTTTTGTTATATATTCACAATGTTTCTCTTTAGCCTACTAAACAGTTTGGCATAGAAAGAAGCTTTTCAGTCTCTGAGTCCACATATGTCAGATGTACTTCTGTGCTGCTTAATTATTTTTCAATTATCAGTGAACAGCAGCAAAAGACCATAACTGTCAGGCTCCCAGATGTGATCACTGGACACTGTGTGTGCACCTGAGCATCTGCTTGGGTGGATTCTTCAGGATCTGTTGTTTTTACTTCATTCTGGATCCTCTGTCTCAATAAATATTCTAGGTTCACCAACTATTCCAATAAAGAATATACTTTATTCTAAGTATGTAAACAGGTCACTGGTAACTGCAGCGATGCACCTTTCACAGTGGGAAATATTTGGAAGCTCTGAGCACAGGAAGACAGAGCATCTTTCAGTAATGCGATTTATATCCTTAATATAAACTTTATAATATTCACAAAACCTTAGAGTTCATATTTTCCCTAGAATTAGGAAATATTAAATATTAGGTATTTTTAAGCCAAATTCATTTAGCTAAAACAGACATTTTCTTCAAGCCTTCGGAGCATGGATGTGACCACAGACAATGTTGGAAGAAACTGCAACATCTGGGATTGGCCAGTTATGAGAGAAGTGGTGTTTCCATAACAAAGTGAACTGAAACAAAGGGAGGCCCACGCTCAGACTCAGGGTGGGTGGATGGCCACCTGGGGCCACAGAGCTGTCCCACAAACACTGGGTGAACAGGACACTGCTGCTGAGTAATAGAGCTGGACACACCAGAAGTAAGCGTTATCGTCCCCCAACTTTACTCGACCAAAACAAACACAAGCAAAATCCAGGCCCCCAAAGGTTAAATAACATGTGTAGAATCCTACTGCTTGGGTAGACAACATGGGTAAAAGAATACTGGATCTCAAAACAGGCCCTCAGCACTCAATACTGTATACTGACAAGGTCACTAGACAGATTTTTCATCTAATTCTCAAGACTTACCATCAAAACACAGAATGCAATAATTCTCAGTCAACCGTGACAGTTTAGGTGATGACATTAACTTAAGGAATAAAAAAGTCGGGTGCATCACAACGTGTCATTAAAAAAAAAAGAAAAGGCTCTCCTTGATAGCAGTTCTTAAGGGCAAGTGAATCAAATTCAGATTGGTATTCATTTTCAAATATGCCTATAGTTTAAAACAGAAGAGATTATCTTCCTCCTTCTTTGTAATAAATGAAGCGGGTAACACCTCAGCTTTATTCAAGCATCTACTGGGCTATGGAAGCTGATACCATATAAGCATAGGAAGTGGCAACTCTGATTAGCGCATGTCACCACTCAGTTACAGGACAGGGTGAGGCTTCTTTGCAATGCCAGCATATTTTTGTGAAACAGATTCACAAAATGATGCCCAGATAATTTTATTTGAAAACTCAAGGCACTAACTCCTAGGAGGTGACCACTAGGAGCTCCGTTAATGGCTCCCTAAGAAAGTGACTAGCATATTGAGATAGTAGTGCTCTGGCCTGAAGGTACATGGAGTCTGCACCCCCAACACATAATTATACTTTGGGTGTTCTGTGACCTATAGTTAAAACTCTGTTTTTACAGCAAATAATGGCTTTAAAATAACATTAGAAGTAACAGCAATTTTAAGGTGCTGCTGACATTGCACCTTTTGGGTTTTGTTTACTTTCTTTTTTGTCTGAACAGCATCCAAAGCTCTTCCTATTTTTAGCAAGTCACCCATTGTGTGGGTCTCGGTGGCAGGCAAGACCCTACCTCACAATACGGAAATGGCTATTTCCTCTGCTGCTCCTTGGCCATCCTATGACCTACACTCAGCTCAGTGAGTCCCGTTCCAGGCTCTGAATTTGGAGCGAGTGACATTAAAGACCCAGAGTTCATAGAGATGATTCATGGCAGCAGCAGGGTGCCTGCAAAGGGGAGGCAGCCACACTGTCCAGAGTGGCAGCAACACCAAAGCCACACTCCATCAGGGACAGGGCAAGACTTCAACCGCAGTTCCTGTCTCTTTTCCAAGCTTGAATTTCCAGCCACCTTACAATTACTTTATATTTTGCCTAAATCAGAGTACTATAGCTTGCAGCTAAAAGCTCTGACTCACACAATGGGAGAAATGTTTTCCCGTGAGTGATAAGAAATGAGTTAACCTCATGAATTAGCATTCACTTTGTATAAGGAGTGATCATGAGTTGTTGGTAAAGATAATATAACTAAGATCTCACTTCTTTTCTATCTCAACATATTTGTGCCTTGCTAAAGTTGTATTTTTTTTTAGCACAGGGTGTGCTAAAAATGTTCTGTCTCCATCTGGGCGATGATGACACAAGTATATATTTGTAAAAATTTACCACATGTACTCTTAATATTTGTGCACATGTAAGTTTACCTAAATAATACACGTACACACAGACATACAGACATATGGCCTAGAAATTGTGTTGATGTAGATGTTATTATACTGATGATGAAGCAAACACAAAGAATGTCTTCAAATAAATTTTGTACATACTATCTCCTTTGACCTTGGACTTGCCTGGACATTCTATTCTGCTGACAGAATTACCACTGGACACATTTAATGATATTCTTCAGTGCCTCCTAAGGATGGGCATGTCCAGTTCTGGTTTCATTCCTCATCACACCTTCAAACACTTTCATCAAAATTCTCAGTGGGGTTCCAGCCGAGAGAGCTGAAGTCCTGCATCCTCCACTTCACTGTACCTCAACTGTATTGACACCTCACTGCATCTCAGTTGCCATACTTAGAGACTGACTTCTTCTTCTGCAAGATCCGCCCTCATGCTTCCTTTTCTAATCAAGTGACCCTGCTCCCAGAGATGATGATGATCATGACTCTGGGCCAGTCAAGGATGCCAGCGCTTTACATGGCCAAGTACTATTATTCTCCTCACTCTACCTATGAGGACCCGAGACACTTGGGTGTTAATAACTTCCTTAAAGTGCTAACACAGGAGGACCCGCTCGACCTGCATCTCCCAGCTCACCCGTCTTCCTTAGACCTAAAATTCAGCTCGTGCTCAGTCTCTTCCTTTTCCTCATTTTCCCTGGTGAGGAACAAATGATTTCCCTTTAAAGACATCCATTTGCCATTTCAAATTCTGCATACACATGTACACATGCACTCAAGGCAAAACAAAATGCCCAATAAAAGAGGAAAAGAAAGTTCAACCCAGAAGCTGTATATATAATTACTCTGTATTCCTTCCTTCAAGATGAGAACAACAATATTTACACCTTACCACGAAAATTTCTATGGTCTTTTCCAAGTTACAAAAGTCCATCTTACAAACATAACATGTATTCAGAATGACCAAACCCTTGGCTGATCCGCCCCTTCCTCCAAAAATACCATCATGTTTCCCTTCCTCCAGACTTCTGAGCGGTGGTAATGTTCACGAACATGTCAAGATCACATCTCAAATAGTTCGGCCAGAAACTTCTGTTTGTTCAGAACTAAAGTCAACAGGCCTGGAAAGACGCTAACAGCCTAATTGTTTCTTCCTGTGCCCTTACCCTACCACTCACTGCCCCTGAGTCAACCCTCACTCGTCCCAAGAGGCAAGGTAAGTTGTATCAGCAAGAAAACTACAGCAACTAGGATTTGACACCTAGCCCTGGATCCTCAACACCAGGTGAACAGGGTGGGGTGGGGTGGGGGTAGGAAGAGGGGAAGGAGAAGAGAAGGGGGAGGGAAAAGGAGAGAAGGGGAGAGGGAGGGAGAGAGAAAGTGAATGAAAACAAAGAAGAATTTTACAAAGCAATTATGAAGAAAGCAAAAGAGAGAGATCAAGAGGTCCTAGAAGAATGGCTGGATGCATTTGAGAATATATGTTGGAACTGGTCCCCTAGGATTTGCCTGGGCAATAGGTTTCCCCAGCCTGGCACCTGGGAAACAGGTTTTCTACACTAACTTAAAGAAAGGCATTGTGAAGAGGTTAAGAATTTTTTTCACAATAATAACTGCTTCATCCAATAATACATTTTCATAAAAATTTGGCTTTCATATAGTTTCATTTTCTTAGGGCTATTGCATTTCCCCCACCTGTAAGTAAAAGTGAAAGGAAATATAATTATATTTGGGGAAACCACAATAAATAGTGATTTTTTTTAAAAAGCCCTCTCAACAAATGCTCATTATATTTATATTTAAATAATTATACTCAATAGATCAATAAACAAAGAAATGATCTCCAATGCCAGAACAAAATTTATATCATCACACAAATCATTTATTTCCTTTCATTTTTCCTCCAAAAGGATTGAAAAAAGGGCAATTTATGAACTAGGTTAAGAGCCTGGAATGCAAGTAGTGGGGCTATGCCTCTGTTCTGCTAGTTTAATGAGGACATTTCTATTGTTCTATGTATAATGGAAGGCTAATAATTTCAAGGGGGAAGTTCAATGCACTTTGTGCTTGTTCCAAATACTTATTTCCCATTTCTCCTCACTGGTTAACATGCACGCAAAATTCTATGCAAATTGAGCCCAGGCTGGCTGGAACTTTCGGACGCTGCCCTTTGGAGAAGACCGGCACAGCTTTAGTAAGAAGATATATACCTGCACTGGCCCTGGAATGCACTTTAGATACCAAGCCACTTATGGAAGAGAAGAAAGCATCCATCTCAGCAGGAAGTAGAGAAAGGCAAACAGAAATCAAGAGATCTAACACTTTCACTTCAGTCAAAAAAGTGGACTACCTGTATAATCACAGTAGTACTTATCATTTTATTCCTTCATATCTTATATGAATAAAGAAAGAATTCTTAGTTTGTATATGTGGAATCTATTCCTTCAAATAAAAGTGGAATTACACTAGCACCCAAACCTGACAAAGACATTACAAGTGAAGAAAACTACAGACCACTGTTCCTCATGAACATAGAAACAAATCCAACAAAATATTCAGAAACTAAATCCAGCAATACATAAAAAGAATAGTATATCACAACCAAGTGGGGTTCATCTCAAGAATGCAAGACTGGCTCAACATTCAAATACCAATGTAATTCACCATGTTAAGAGACTAAAGAAGAAAAACCACATCATCTCAATAGATGCAGAAAAAGTATTTAATGAAATTCAACATCTCTTGATAATAAAGACTACTCAGTGATAAAGAACAAACTATGTTGGACACAAGCACTGTACTCTAGTTGGTAAATCTACAGTCTCACAGGAGTACAGGTTAGCAATTACAAGTGTACTAAGTTTGAACAAACAAGTAAATACATGTAGTTAACAAAAGCCAAGTTACTCACTGTCAAAAGAGTTATAAGCAAAGGGTGAATACTAGAGTAAGCTTGTGGTGCTGGACTGTAGACAAAGGTATCAGTATGAACTCATGTTTATTTTAATATATATGTTTGTATAAATGGGTTAGTGTACATACATACATTTCCAGGCTTTGTCCACTGAGAGGACCTAGAAGCAGTGATACACCAGTAGCAATGAGCATACCTAGGTGCCCAGACCTTGGTTTCTAAATACTATTCTCCAATAAAAAGGAACCAAGGCTCTTTGGAGAAATGGCTGAGTTATGGAAAATATAAGATCAGCCTGGAGCATCTTATGGTGCCAAAAAGTAAGGAAGTCCCCAACAACAACAAAAAAGAGATGAGAGCATCTCAAAGAGACACAGGAACCAATCTGAAAGAGCCCCTGATGTCCAAAGCTGGAATAACTTAAGCAAATAATAAGTAAATAATAAGTAATAAGTAATAAGTAAATAATAAGTAAATAATAACAATAGTATTTGGCTATAACCCAAAGAACCAAATTAATATCATGAGTCCATACTGATATGAACCTCCTTACAGAAGAACTCCAATAAATTAATATAGAAAAAGTGAGGGAAATAGAAAGCCGCCAATAAAACTCCACGGTGATAACTGCTGCAGGAAGATACATGAATGAATGATAAAATTTTAGCGGGAAAAACAAACACATGAAAGGATGCTCAACATCACTAATCATTAGAGAAATGCAAATCAAAACCACAGTGAGGTATCACCTCACACCGGTCAGAATGGCCATCATAAAAAAATCTACAAACAATAAATGCTGGAGAGGGTGTGGACAAAAGGGAACCCTCTTGCACTGTTGGTGGGAATGTAAATTGATACAGCCACTATAGAGAACAGTATGGAGGTTCCTTAAGAAACTAAAAATAGAACTACCATACTACCCAGCAATCCCACTACTGGGCATATACCCTGAGAAAACCATAATTCAAAAAGAGTCATGTACCATAATGTTCACTGCAGCTCTATTTACAATAGCCAGGACATGGAAGCAACCTAAGTGTCCATCAACAGATAAATGGATAAAGAAAATGTGACACATATATACAATGGAATATTACTCAGCCATAAAAAGAAACGAAATTGAGTTATTTGTAGTAAGGTGGACGGACCTCTCTATCTGTCTGTCATACAGACAGAAGTAAGTCAGAGAGAGAAAAACAAATACCATATGCCAGGCACGGTACCCAGGACTCAGCAATGACAGGCAAAGTCTCTGTTCCCACAGCTGCCATTCCAGTGAGAAAACAGATGAATTATAATATATGAACTTTAACAGAATCTATTTTAAGATGTTATATGGTTCCGCATGGCCCATTTAACTGTGACACACAGAAATCAAAATCACTTTCAATGTTCTTTTGTTGGTTGGTTGGTTGGTTGATTTTTAATGGTCTTCACTTGAATAGTCTACCTCAGAGGCTAAAAATAACAAACTGGATTTCATCTGCTTCCTGTCTGAGCTATTTCTGACCCACTCATCAAGGAGCCCTTCTGAAGCAGCGTGGCCGCAAGGTGTGCAAACACCCAGACCCTTGGCTGCCTCAGCTCCACTCAGAGTTTTGGCAGCTGCTGGACCTTCTCCGCAAGCATCCTGGGATAAACAGTTTATTCTACCTCAGTGGAGTTCACCACCACTAAAAGCAGCAGTCGTGAGAACACTACCACACCCCTGGCACTCCCAAAACTTGGGTCTAAGGCTGTGGACAGGTGCACACTGGCATGTGCTCATGTGCCTACCAGTAAGCCACTGCATTCACTGCCAGCACCACTCCTGTCATTGGAAGCCAGCACCTGAGATGACAGCATGGTCTCTAAAAACCTATCCTTCAAACTTCTGAGGAGACCTTCAAGACGGCAGAGGAGTAAGATGTGGAGACCACCTTCCTCCCAAAAATACATCAGAAATACATCTACATGTGGAGCAACTCCTACAGAACACCTACTGAACGCTGGCAGAAGACCTCAGACCTCCCAAAAGGCAAGAAACTCCCCACGTACCTGGGTAGGGCCAAAGAAAAAAGAAAAAACAGAGGCAAAAGAATAGGGACGGGACCTGCACCAGTGGGAGGGAGCCGTGAAGGAGGAAAAGTTTCCACACACTAGAAGCCCCTTCGCGGGTGGAGACTGCGGGTGGCGGAGCGGGAAGCTTCAGAGCCATGGAAGAGAGCGCAGCCACAGGGGTGCGGAGGGCAAAGCGGAGAGATTCCCGCACAGAGGATCGGTGCCGACCAGCACTCACCAGCCCGAGAGGCTTGTCTGCTCACCGGCGGGACGGGCGGGGGCTGGGAGCTGAGGCTCGGGCTTTGGAGGTCAGATCCCAGGGAGAGGACTGGGGATGGCTGCGTGAACACAGCCTGAAGCGGGCTAGTGCACTACAGCTGATGGGGAGGGAGTCCGGGAAAAAGTCTGGACTGGCCAAGGAGGCAAGAGACTTTTTCTTCCCTCTTTGTTTCCCGGTGCGCGAGGAGAGGGGATTCATAGCACCACCTAAACGAGCTCCAGAGACGGGCACGAGCCGCGGCTATCAGCATGGACCCCAGAGACGGGCATGAGATGCTAAGGCTGCTGCTGCAGCCACCAAGAAGCCTGTGTGCGAGCACAGGTCACTCTCCACACCTCCCCTCCCGGGAGCCTGTGCAGCCCACCACTGCCAGGGTCCCATGATCCAGGGACAACCTCTCCAGGAGAATACACGGCACGCCTCAGGCAGTTGCAACGTCACCTGGCCTCTGCCGCCGCAGGCTCGCCCCCCATTCTGTACCCCTCTCTCCCCCAGGCCTGAGTGAGCCAGGGCCCCCTAATCAGTGGCTACTTTAACCCTATCCTGTCTGGGCGGGAACAGACGCCCTCAGGCGACCTACATGCAGAGGCGGGGCCAAATCCAAAGCTGAAACCCTGGAGCTGTTCGAACAAAGAAAAGAAAGGGAAATCTCCTCCAGCAGCTTCAGTAGCAGCGGATTAAATCTCCACAATCAACTTGAGGTACCCTGCATCTGTGGAATATCTGAATAGACAACAAATCATCCCAAATTGAGGAGGTGGACTTTGGGAGCAACTGTAAACTTGAGGTTTGCTTTCTGCATCTAATTTGTTTCTGGTTTTATGTTTATCTTAGTTTAGTATTTAGAGTTTATTATCACTGGTAGATTGGTTAATTGATTTGGTTGCTCTCTTCCTGTTTTTTAAAAATATATAGATTTTTTTTTTCCTTTTTCTCTTTTTGTGAGTGTGTATGTGTATGCTTCTGTGTGTGATTTTGTCTGTATAGCTTTGCTTTTACCATTTGTCCTAGGGTTCTGCCTGTCCAGTGTTTTTTTTGTTTTTTGTTTTTTTGTACAGTTTTTAGCACTTGTTAGATTGTTGGATTTGTATTTTGGGTTGGTTGCTCTCTTCCTTCTTTCTTTCTTTCTTTTTTTATTACTTTTTAATTTTTTTATTTTAATAACATTATTTATTTACTTATTTTTCCTTTCTTTCTTTTCTTCCTCCCTTCTCTTCTGAACCATGTGGCTGACACGGTCTTGGTGCTCCGGTCGGGTGTCAGGCCTGTGTCTCTGAGGTGGGAGAGCCGAGTTCAGGACATTGGTCCACCAGAGACCTCCCAGCTCCATGTAATATCAAATGGCGAAAGCTCTCCCAGAGA
>NC_041221.1:74980507-74981405 GCF_002837175.3 Physeter macrocephalus | reverse complement strand
AATAAAGAAAAAAGAATGAAAAGAATTGAGGACAGTCTCAGAGACCTCTGGGACAACATCAAATGCACCAACACTCAAATTATAGGGGTACCAGAAGAAGAAGAGAAAAAACAAGGGACTGAGAAAATATTTCAAGAGATTAGAGTTGAAAACTTCCCTAATATGGGAAAGGAAATAGTCAAGTCCAGGAAACACAGAGACTCCTATACAGGAAAAATCCAAAGAGAAACACCCAGAGACAGATATTAATCAAACTATCAAAAATTAAATACAAAGCAAAAATATCAAAAGCAGCAAGGGAGAAGCAACAAATAACATACAAGGGAATCCCCGTAAGGTTAACAGCTGATCTTTCAGCAGAAACTCTGCAAGCCAGAAGAGAGTGCCAGGACATATTTAAAGTGATGAAAGGGGAAAACCTACAACCAGATTACTCTACCCAGCAAGGATCTCACTCAGATTCGACAGAGAAATTAAAATCTTTACAGACAAGCAAAAGCTAAGAGAATTCAGCATCACCAAACCAGCTTTACAACAAATGCTAAAGGAACTTCTCTAGGCAGAAAACACAAGGAAAGGAAAAGACCTACAGTAACAAACCCAAAACAATTAAGAAAATGGTAATAGGAACATACATATTGATAATTACCTTAAATGTAAATGGATTAAATGCTCCAATCAAAAGACACAGACTGACTGAATGGATAAAAAACAAGACCCATATATACACTGTCTACAAGAGACCCACTTCAGACCTAGGGACACATACAGACTGAAAGTCAGGGGATGGAAAAAGATACTCCATGCAAATGGCAATCAAAAGAAAGCTGGAGTAGCAATACTCATATCAGACAAAATAGACTTTAAAATAAAGACTATTACAAGAGACAAAGAAGGA
>NC_041221.1:74979994-74980353 GCF_002837175.3 Physeter macrocephalus | reverse complement strand
CACTTTCAACAATGGACAGATCATCCAAAATGAAAATAAATAAGGAAACACAAGCTTTAAATGATACATTAAACAAGATGGACTTAATTGGTATTTATAGGACATTCCATCCAAAAACAACAGAATACAATTTCTTCTCAAGTGCTCATGGAACATTCTCCAGGATAGAACATATCTTGGGTCATAAATCAAGCCTTCGTAAATTTAAGAAAACTGAAATCGTATCAAGTATCTTTACCAACCACAACGCTATGAGACTAGATATCAATTACAGGAAAAAGTCCGTAAAAAATACAAAACACATGGAGGCTAAACAGTACACTACTAAATAACCAAGAGGTCACTGAAGAAATCAAAGA
>NC_041221.1:74979180-74979771 GCF_002837175.3 Physeter macrocephalus | reverse complement strand
ACATAGTTTTGGAAGTTTTAGCCACAGCAATCAGAGAAGAAAAAGAAATAAAAGGAATCCAAATCAGAAAAGAAGTAAAGCTGTCACTGACTGCAGATGACATGATACTATACATAGAGAATCCTAAAGACACTACCAGAAAACTACTAGAGCTAATCAATGAATTTGGTAAAGTACCAGGATACAAAAGTAATGCACAGAATCTCTTGCATTCCTATACCCTAATGATGAAAAATCTGAAAGAGAAATTAAGGAAACACTACCATTTACCACTGCAACAAAAGAATAAAATACCTAGAAATAAAACTACCGAAGGAGACAAAAGACCTGCATGCAGAAAACTATAAGACACTGATGAAAGGAATTAAAGATGATAGAAACAGATAGAGAGATTTACCATGTTCTTGGACTGGAAGAATCAACATTGTGAAAATGACTATACTACCCAAAGCAATCTACAGATGCAATGCAATCCCTATCAAACTACCAATGGCATTTTTCACAGAACTAGAACAAAAAAATATCACAATTTGTATGGAAACACAAAAGACCCCAAATAGCCAAAGCAATCTTGAGAAAGAAAAAATGGAG
>NC_041221.1:74966944-74978608 GCF_002837175.3 Physeter macrocephalus | reverse complement strand
ACACTCCTAACACCGTATACAAAAATAAACTCAAAATGGATTAAAGACCTAAATGTAAGGCCAGACACTATAAAACTCTTAGAGGAAAAGCTAGGCAGAACACTCTATGACATAAATTACAGCAAGATCCTTTTTGACCTACCTCCTAGAGAAATGGAAATAAAAACAAAAATAAACAAATGGGACCTAATGAAACTTAAAAGCTTTTGCACAGCAAAGGAAACCATAAACAAGACCAAAAGACAACCCTCAGAATGGGAGAAAATATTTGCAAACGAAGCAACTGACAAAGGACTAATATCCAAAATTTATAAGCAACTCTTGCAGCTCAATAACAAAAAAACAAACACTCTAGAGCCTGCGAGCCACAACTACTGAGCCTGCGCTCTAGAGCCAGCGAGCCACAACTACTGAGCCTGCGCTCTAGAGCCCGCGAGCCACAACTACTAAGCCTGCACTCTAGAGCCCGTGAGCCACAGGTACTGAAGCTCGCGCACCTAGAGCCCATGCTCCACAACAAAAGAAGCCACCGCAGTGAGAAGCCCACACACTGCAACGAAGAGTAGCCCCCCGCTCGCCACAACTAAAGAAAGCCCATGCGCAGCAACAAAGACCCAACACAGCCTAAATAAATAAATAAAATTAAAATAAAACAAAAAATAAAGTACAATGAGGTATCACCTCACACCAGTCAGAATGGCCATCATCAAAACATTTACAAACAATAAATGCTGGAGAGGGTGTGGAGAAAAGGGAACCGTCTTGCACAGTTGGTGGGAATGTAAATTGATACAGCCACTATGGAAAACAGTATGAAAGTCCTTAAAAAACTAAAATTAGAACTACCATACGACCCAGCAATCTCACTACTGGGCATATACCCTGAGAAAACCATAATTCAAAAAGAGTCGTGTACCACAATGTTCATTGCAGCAGTATTTACAATAGCCAGGACATGGAAGCAACCTAAATGTCCATTGACAGATGAATGGATAAAGAAGATGTGGACGTAGAGAATGGACTTGAGGACACGGGGAGTGAGAAGTGTAAGCTGGGACGAAGTGAGAGAGTGACATGGACATATATATACACTTCGAAATGTAAAATAGATAACTAGTGGGAAGCAGCCACATAGCACAGGGATATCAGCTTGGTGCTTTGTGACCACCTAGAGGGGTGGGATAGGGAGGGTGGGAGGGAGACGCAAGAGGGAGGAGATATGGGGATACATGTATATGTATAGCCGATTCACTTTGTTATAAAGCAGAAACTAACACACCATTGTAAGGCACTTATACTCCAATAAAGATGTAAAAAATAAAAAAAATTTTAAAAAAACTTCTGAAACAGTCCCAGAAATCACAATCCCTGGAAACTTTGGCCAGAGACTATATTTTCCCTGGCGCACAGCAGGCACTTTAAGACTAGGTCTCCTCCGGTGGGCTTCTCTGCGCCCCCTTCCTTTCCCATCCCCTAAAATCAATACCTAAAGTCAAACAGCCAACTCTTCTTCCAGAGGCGTGCACACTCAAGATTTGGAGAGAAGGGTTAACCTAGCTGGGAGAGTGGCCACTAGGTGATATTCATCCATAGAAAAATTGGGAAGGATTATGCTGATTGCAGTGTTTATGATGAGTCCAGGCAATAAACATTGACCGAGTGCTTACTCTGCAAGTACCATATGCTGCTTAACACTCACCTCAAAGGTCACATAGTTAACCCAGATCTGGAAGGACAGAGGTATTGGGTAGGAACTGTGAAGTTGGTACTGGTCAACAGAGAAGGTGGGAGCATTGGCTCAGTAAAGCAGGTTGTTAACTGAGCTAGAACAGAGTGGGGAGGGGTGAACTCAACGTAGGAGGGGGCAGGGAAGGGTGTATCTTTAAAGTTTTTTTAATAAGCTGCTTTTTTTTTTTTAACAAGGAGGCTGCCTTGGTTGCTTCTGTCCTCACATGTCAATGGCTTTCAATAGATAAGACATCTTCTGCTTGTTTTAACTGTTTTATGAAGACAAAGTAACTCATAGGTTTAAATGCCACCTAAGAAAAGAGGTCACAGGCCACAAGTAGAAGCATCTCAGTTCTGAAATGTTTAAGTACTTCAGTCCCCAAAACATTAAATCCTTCAACATACTCATAAAAGTCCTCTACCTACCCTACCCAAATTGTGTTCTGTGTACATGAACCTCCTGTCTTCTCCCACTGCCTCTGTCAAATATTAGCCAATGGCAGTGCAGGAACCCCAGGATGCCAAGATGCACGAGATGATATCCCAGTGAACCAGATGTCCTGACACTCTGCTGGAGGTTGCGGACTCATCTGGGAGTTCTTTTGCAATAGTCCCTGAACCTTCTGGCCAGTTACAAATCCCAACCTGAGCGATTTAACAGCTTTGTGATGAGGTGAAATGGGGCCTTCCTGGGGACACAGAGCAGTCTTCACTTTGGAGTTTCAAACTCTAATGGCACACTTATTGAGCAAGTCAGAAAAGAACAAAGAAAAATTCAAAGGAAAAAGGAAATCAAAATGCCTCCTGCCTAAATCAGGCCTAAAAAAATCTGGCAAATAAAGGTGATCACGTGGCCGAGATAAAAGGCTACATCCTACTTAAAGGAAAACAGAGGGGTGAGGAAAAAGTAAAACTCACTTGCTCCGTTAGAATGAAGGAAAACTGATTAGCCAAAGCCAACTCTGGAAGAAGTTAAGGTCAACATGTAGAATGTCCTTCAACAGAATCCTCCCTCCTCTCAGAACTCAGAGCCATCTTCACCCTGCCATAAAGCATTGCTTGAAAATGACCTAGAATTTGTTTTCCCGACTGCCAGAAGCTCTTAAAAGTGCTACAGCTCTAGTAACCCTGTGTGGTCGCTGGCTCCTAGCATGTGAAGTTTGTTATACCATGATTATGTTTCAAGTTTCCTCCTGTAGTTTCTAACTTATTTTCATCTGCATTTTTTCATTTTAAAAGCCTTTAAAAAAAATAGTAATAATCCTCAGTTGGTTCACAGCCTGGCTTACTAACTCCAGGCTGGCTGGATTTGCATTTGGAAAGGCTATCTGGGTTTTCCCATAAGGCAACCTCCAAAGAGAAAGAAACTGAAGCAGTTCCCTTTTAACAGGTAAATGGTGGGGTTTTTTTGTTTCTTTTCTGTTTTCTTGTTTTATTTGGTTTTTAGGTATTTCCAGAAGGTTCACTGACCTACCCTGGGTGAGTGGACCCCTCCCCAATCAGGGCCTTTAACACCCTGTGGCCAACACAGTAACACTCATCAGTCTACTGGGGAGAAGCAAAGATCTCCCAGAAATCTACCTTAGTCAAGGCAGGAAATGTCCTAATTGCCTTCTCCCATTCCTTCCTGTCTTAGTCCATTCAGGCTGCTATAACAAAATACTATAAACTGGGTGACTTATAAACAACAGACATTTATTTCTCAAAGTTCTGGAGGCTAGAGAGTCTAAGATCAAGTCGCCAGCAGAATCGGTGTCTGGTGAGGGCCCACTTCCCCAGTGATGTCCATCCTCCCACTGTAATCTCACCTGGCAGAAGTGGCTGGAGAGCTCAGTGAGGTCTTTTTTATAAGGACACTAATCCCATCTATGAGGGCTCGACATCCCAAAGGCCCCACCCACTAACCCCACCACACTGGGTATTAGGATTTTAACATATGAATTTTAAGGGACATGAACATTCAGACCATAGCACCTCCCCATACTCCTGCCCACACAGACACCCATGTTAAGTCACTTATTTTAAATTCTCTTTTAAGCCAAGATAACCATGGAAAGTCAATGTGCAGTTTACATATACAGGTAATATTCACAACACACACACACACACACACACACACACACACACACACACACAGACTTTTGGCAAAGAATGAGTACAATTTTAAGACTTTTCAATTATTGAAGTGTGAAAGGAAAAGAGGCAAGGTCCATAACCTGACCTCCACCAGTGCCTTGAAGGTAAGCAGGTGAGCACAATAGACATCTATTTAATTAATCACCATTCTGAGTCACCTGCCCTCCCCATCCTCCCTGGGGCTTGAGAACCATCCTAAGTGCCATCCCTCAGGGAGTCCTGTTCCCACAGGAAACTCCCAAGAGGAACCAGAGTCTCTATTCTTTCATACCTCCTAAGGGCTTACCTTCTAGGAGTCAAAGAATCAGTGAAGTAAGGATCAGAAAACCCCAACCCCCCCCAAAAAAACTCTGGATTTGGATTTGCAGGCATTATAGAAATTAATTATTCTCTTAGACACCATTCAGGCAATTTGACCTAAAGTCGCCAATTTAACCATAAAACATGTAGTCGCATAAAGTGGTTGATCTTTCCCTGCTATGTTATATGACAAATGACTTTAAAATAGAGACCATCTCCTCTCTAAACTCCCACTCTCAATTCTGGCTTTTTAATTGGATTCACATAACTTTTTAGATAAATCTATTCTATTTGAACTCTCAACTTTTCCTACCCAAAAGTATTTAGATAGATTATTCTTTGCTATCTGAACTCACCACATAAACTCTTATTATCTCAACTCAGGATCCAAATATATTAAGATCGTGAAAAATACCTATAATTTCAGAGTGATGTGTAAATTAACTTTAATCTCACCCTGAGGTAGAATGAAAACTGGTCGCAATTTGAAAGGTCTGAAGGACCCTAATCAGTAATCCCTACTACAGGGATAGCTGCATAAACATTTCAAACCTCTTTATCAAAATCTATACCAGACCACTTTACATCCATGAGGATGGTTAGTATCAAAAACAGAAAAGTGTTGGCAAAGGACGTGGAGAAATTAGACTCTTCGTGCAGTTCACTACTGATAGGAATGTATGAGGTACAGCCAATGTGGAGGTACAGTTTGGTGGTTCCTCAAAAAATTAAACATAGAATTACCATGTGATCCAGCAATTCAACTTCTAGATATATACACAAAAGAACTGAAATCAGAGACTTAGAAACTAGTACATCAAAGTTTATAGCAGCATTATTCACAACAGCAAAAGGTGGAAACCACCCAAATGTCCAGCAAATGAATGGATAAACAAAGTGTAGTGTACATATACAATGGAATATTCCTCAGCCTTAAAAAAGAACACAATTCTGACACATGCAATATGGACAGACAGGCTTTGAAAACATTATGCTAAGTAAGTCAGAAGCAAAAGGACAAACATGGCATGATCCCATGTGTGAGGTACCTACAGTAGTCAAATTCACAGAGACAGAAAGCAGAATGGTGGTTGCCAGGGGCTGGGGAATGGAGGAATCGGGAGTTATTGTTTCATGGGTAGAGGGTTTCAGTTTGGGAAGATAAAAAAGTTCTGGAGATGGATGGTGGTAATGGTTGTACCATATAAATGTACTTATTGCCACTGAACTGTATACTTACAAGCAGATACAGTGTTCAAATGAGTTATGCATATTTTACCAGAATAAAGGGAAAAAGTCTGTACCAGGGACTATAAAAAGCTATCACTAAACACCTGTTGGAACAGCTAAAATAAAACATAGTGGCAATGCTAAATGTGGACAAGGATGCAAAGAAGTTGGATCTCTCATACACTGTAGGCGTGGATGTAATAAGGTACAGCCACTCCAGAAAATAGCTTAGCAGTTCCTTTAAAAACTAAACATACACTAACCAAACAACCCAGCAATTGCATTCCTGGACATTCATCCCAGAGAAATGAAAATTACATCCACACAATTGTTCATAGCAGCTTTATTTATAATAACCAATATGAAGCAATCGAAATGCCCTACAATAGATGAATGGTTAAACTGTGGTACGCCCATACCATGGAATGCTACTCATTAACGAAAAAGAATAAATTACTCATACGACAAGTTGGATGCACTTTAAGGATATTATGCTGAGTGAGCCAACCTCAAAAGATCACATGCTATATGACTTAATTTGCATAACATTCTCAAGATGACAAAACTATAGAGATGGAAAACAGATCAGTGGTTGCCAGGGGTTAGCAATGGTGGAGGGAGGTGGGTGGTGGGTATATTAATGTACCATAAGTTTATCTACTCATCTGTGTTAGCTGAAGATACTTTTATTTTCCACCATGAAAAAAAATGCTTCACAAATTCTGTATTCTTTATCAAGGGCCCCATGCAATTTAACGGGTCACTGTCCCTCCCAGTGACCTCAGTTTCCACTGAATGCACAATGGCAGCTACCCACAGAAATTCCACCAACAAACTGTCACATATTAACTGATACCCACCACAATTTAGCTGATATTCTTCCCTGTTTTGCCTACAGGGGGAAGCTTACTATCGAATTCAGTCAGTAGTTTTGACAAATATCATCTATTTTCATGTTTAATCCTCTACCACTCATGTATAAATACCTTTTCTAAATTCCAGAACACACAAAGATGTATAGGGTGCTCACAGTTCAAACAAATCTAGTTGATAAAAATCTGAATTCAAACATACAATCTAGTGTGATCATCAAGAGTATTTACCATTGAATTTTATTCAGTAGGGCACTCACCTGCTAAAACATTATTTTATTTGTGTAACTTTTCCAAAACACCTTTATTAAAGAAGAATACAGTGAAGGTGTAAAGAACCATAAAGTCACAATTCTAAATAAAAGTAGACAACTGATTATGAAAGCCAGTCTTGGACTTCACACACATAGTCATTCAAGTCATGTTTGTACCACTAATCCTTTACATTCCAATCCATGCAAAGTGTTTTCAGTTTCTTACCAAAATATGCATTACCCCATTTACACAACATTTTATTATGAGTTTAAATGGCAAGATGTGGGATTTCTATTTGACCTACAAATTTATGGGTGGCTAAGTACACTTAAATCGATCAATGCTTTAATGATGCAACTTTCTTAAATAATGTGCTGAGAAATCTCTGCTGAAAATGAATACTTCAGAAACCATTTCATTTTTTTCTGTGGATTTTTTGGTATCTGTTCTCAAGGGAATACAAGAAGCTATGTTTCTTCTTTCTAGAAAGTCACTTTTAATAACTACAGCCATACTCTAAACAATAAATGATTATGCCAGATGCTTAAATGCATTTGGTTTTAGTGACCTAGATTTTCAAATTCTCTCCCATGCTCACCACTTCCCACATCCCAGATCTACCAGGGAGTCCAGCCCTCGTCTACATGCTGCTCCACAGCCTGGTCACTTCAAATTCCAAGTTGGCACAAAAGTCTTTGGAAATTCACAGAAGATAAAGTCTTTAACGTGATCTATACCAGCAACTGTTTCTAAAGTGCTTCATGAGATTTCCCCCTAAACTTCCCTCTCTAGTGTATCCCCTTCCCTATTACTGATCTTCACAAAAGGAGGAAGGTTTAAACCAGACAAGTCTCTGGGGAAACATGGAAACTTGATAGCCATGTACGCTCAAAGGGTTCCCACATAGGTGCTACTTGTTCCAGGAGTATAACTATCACTGTTATTCCGAAGATGTCCTCCTGTCCCCTCCCGGGCTCGGGCTGCTGATTCTGCCCTCAATAGTTCCACTATCTGTCAGAAAAGACTGAATGATGTTCTCCTCTATATTTAGAAGAAAAGAGTGCAAAATTAAGTATGAGAACATGGAAAACACATGGGTCATCATATAATGCAGTAAAGCAGCGTCAGGAGACCGGGGTTTCAATGCCTGCTTTGCCCCCATTTGAGGTGTGATCCCCAGAACCTTCCTTCCCAGGCTCACCTCAACCCTCCCCTCCAATCAGATGGCTCTTACCAGTGCATGCACCCTCTCAGTCAGCACCCTCTCTTTGGGCCACTCTTTTCCTGCCTGTCCCCTGACACTTATCCCTCTCAACCCAGGATGCTTCTCCTCTGAGAAGCATTCCTTGAGGCCCTCCGGGAGTTTCAGGAGCATCCTCAGTTTGTCTTTATCCAACCATTCATCACAGGATCACTAAGCGCTTTCTGTGAGTTTACTCTGACCTCTCCACTAGTGAACTGAGGGCAGAGCAGCCTGTTTTCTCCATGTTTGTACACTGTGTGCCAGAGGTAGACTTACCATAAGGCTGATGAAGGTTAGGCTTAGGGCTCTTGGTTCATGAGGCCTCTTCCAAGGCCCTGGGAGGGCCTGAAGCATCATGTTCACACAGTTGGTTTGGTCTAGTCTATAATAGTAAGGTAATTTTTAAAATGGGATAGAGTTTGATCTGTACAAGCCTGGGGTGGTCACCATGACAGAGGAAAACAACAACATGGACTACTGGGAAATTTGCTTGTGATCAGGTGTTTACCCAAAGTGTGTTGGGTGAAATTTTATAGGAAAAAATAATTGAGTGAAAGTATTCCACATTCTATGCTGGAGGTCGGGGTAGGGGGGATACTTTAACCACCATCAGTGAAGTGTGCCCTCTCTTTTCATTCGTGTTCCCCAGACACACGTCCCTTCCTGCTGGGTGACACTGGAGTGGCTTGAGGGCATTTTCAGGATCTGGCTAAGAGGAATATTGGGAATATTTTTTAAATTTATGGGATTTGTCAGCTTTTACAAATTTTGTAATTTCTCATCATACTCACTTTCAATCTAATTTTATATTTTTAGTTTTATATTCCTTCTCTGAAAGAGGAAAACTGCAGAAGTTTCAGACCCCACAAAACCTTGATCTGTCCCTGCTTCTACCTCATATAGTACTTGGCCCATAAAATTTGTCATGGGAATCAGTGCATGCAGGAATGCGCTCAGGGCAAGTCACTTAACATCTCTGAGTTCATCTCCTCTGCTAAATAGTCACATGTGGTGCTAATGAAATACCTCACATGTAAAAACATTTTGTAGGGCACTACAAGGCGCTCTCAACAAGTAAGGTAGTAGGGCCATGATTTTTTTCCCCCCAAAGACATGGAGCATAATAACTCTGAGTATTGGGTGATACTAATAAAGATGCCAAAGAAGGTTGGGGTGGGGGTGGAGTTCGTGTGACATGGTCCATAGATCATCTTTCCCGAGTTAGGGAACTCTTCAGGTATCTTCTGTTAGAGAAGGCAAGCTTTTCACTCCCTACTTTATCAGAACTTCCTCACTGTTAAATTCTAATTCTCAGCTGGGAGTTGTCTACCTCACAAAGACTTCCTTAATTTACAACATAATTTTGATACAGTCCATATAGTACCTTCCAAATTTAGCTACAATTCAAACTCTGGAACATGTTCCCCCCAAACCTCCCAATTTCCTGACCATCGTGAGGATAGCTCCCCATCTTGCTTGACCTTCTTTCTGACTGTTTGTGCACCTGGAGAACAAAAAACTAACAAGACTTTCCCCATCCCCAAATAGGGACGGTCACATACCTACTGGGAAAATGTACATAACAATACATTTGCTTATTTCTATAAGCAAACAAAACTAAAGCATGCTCCAGGATGAACACAGAACATTGTTAATTGAAGGGAACTAAATTAGAACCAGGTATTCATTCAACAAATATTTATTGAACATGGCACTGAACTGGTATTGGAAAGTCATTGGACAGAAAATTTAAAATCTCTGCTGTCCTGGTGTTTACAAGCTAGAGAGAAGATACATTAAACAAAACAATAAACAAAACCCCCTCAAAATGTAAAATGTGGAGTGTCTAGAGGACTTTGAGAGTGTGACATTTGAGCTGAAACCTGCACAGTGAGAATTATACAAAGGGGGAGGGAACAAGAGTGTGCCAGGAAGAGGGAATAGTACGTACAAATGTCCTGGGGTAGGAAGACGTATGACATTCATGAGGAACTGAGAGGAGAGTATGGCTGGAACTCATGGTACAAGGAGTCTGTACAATCTCACAGATGTGACCAAGCACCATCTTTAATTATCAACCATTTTGTCAACTGGACCCACCCACCCAGTGACCACATCCATTGTCTAGAACACTCCTATAAAGGATCAGAGAGCAAGCTTGTCTCCCCCTTCAGTGATTCTCTAGAAATTCAATCAGTAAACATTTACTGAAAGTCCACAGTGCACTAGAGACTGCACTCAGTATTTCGATATAAACAAAGGGTAACAGTCTGTGTTCATGGGATAGTTTGGTATAACTGAGAATGCCCTGGACTGAGAGTCAGAAAATCTGGGGTTGAAATCCAAGTTCCAAAAGAATTCAGCTGGGTGGCCATACCTCACTCAGTTCAGTAAGAAACCCAGATACTGCCTCAGATAAATACATGTTAATGAAGGAACACCACCCTGCTTCCCTGAACCTCAATTTTCTTATCTGTAAATGGAGATAATTCCTATCCCACAGGGTTTTGGAAATTAAATAAGAACTCATTAAAGAGTATACTGTATAGTGTTTAGCACATAACAGGTTTATTAGAAATGTTTGGTTTTTAAGCTATTTCATTGGAGCCAAGGGTCTACTTTGCCCCAAATGATTTGCCCTACTTAAGTGTGAATCTAGTATTATTTAATGGCAATTTAATTTTTCTAATTCATCTTTTTAAACAGGGAGCTGTAATTCTCTCTGAATTAACCTCACCTTTGGAAAGCCCAGCGATTCATGCCACAGGCTATACCCAAGGCACCAAGGGGTAGCAATACACCGATTGTTGCCAACATACCCAGGAGATAAGAAACAGCTTCCAGAGGGCAGACAGCAGAAGCAAGAAGAACTACAATTCTGCAGCCTGTGGAAGGAAAACCACATTCACAGAAAGATAGACAAAATGAAAAGGCAGAGGACTTTGTACCAGATGAAGGAACAAGATAAAACCCAAGAAAAACAACTAAATGAAGTGGAGACAGGCAACCTTCCAGAAAAAGAATTCAGAATAATGATACTGAAGATGATGCAGGACTTCGTAAAAAAAAATGGAGGCAAAGATAGAGAAGATGCAAGAAATGTTTAACAAAGACCTAGAAGAATTAAAGAACAAACAAACAGAGATTAACAATAAAAACACAAAAAAACAAAAAACAATACAACAACTGAAATGAAAAATACACTAGAAGGAATCAATAGCAGAACAACTGAGGCAGAAGAATGGATAAGTGACCTGGAAGACAGAAAGGAGGAATTCAATGCCGCAGAACAGCATAAAGAAAAAAGGAATGAAAAGAAATGAAGATAGCCTAAGAGACCTCTGGGACGACATTAAATGCAACAACATTCGCATTACAGGGGTCCCAGAAGGAGAAGAGAGAGAGAAAGGACCTGAGAAAATACTTGAAGAGACTATAGTCAAAAACTTCCCTAACATGGGAAAGGAAATAGCCACCCAAGTCCAGGAAGCACAGAGAGTCCCAGGCAGGATAAACCCAAGGAGAAACATGCCAGGATATATAGTAATCAAATTGACAAAAATTAAAGATAAATTATTGAAAGCAAAAAAGGAAAAACAACAAATAACATACAAGGGAACTCCAATAAGGTTAACAGCTGATTTCTCAGCAGAAACTCTACAGGCCAGAAGGGGGTGGCAGGATATATTTAAAGTGATGAAAGGGAAGAACCTACAACCAAGATTACTCTACCCAGCAAGGATCTCATTCAGAACAGAGAAATCAAAAGCTTTACAGACAAGCAAAAGCTAAGAGAATTCAGCACCACCAAACCAGCTCTACAACAAATGCTAAAGGAACTTCTCTAAGTGGGAAACACAAGAGAAGAAAAGGACCTACAAAAACAAACCCAAAACAATT
>NC_041221.1:74965546-74966540 GCF_002837175.3 Physeter macrocephalus | reverse complement strand
TGAATGGATTAAATGCTCCAACCAAAAGACACAGGCTCACTGAATGGATACAAAAACAAGACCCATATATATGCTGTCTACAAGAGACCCACTTCAGACCTAGGGACACATACAGACTGAAAGTGACGGGATGGAAAAAGATAATCCACGCAAATGGAAATCAAAAGAAAGCTGGAGTAGTAATACTCATATCAGATAAAATAGACTTTAAAATACTGTTACAAGAGACAAGGAAGGACACTAGATAATGATCAACGGATCAATCCAAGAAGAAGATTTAACAATTATAAATATATACACACCCAGCATAGGAGCACCTCAATACATAAGGCAGCTGCTAACAGCTATAAAACAGGAAATCGACAGTAACACAATAATAATGGGGGACTTCAACACCTCACTTACACCAATGGACAAATCATCCAGACAGAAAATTAATAAGGAAACACAAGCTTTAAATGACACAATAGACCAGATAGATTTAATTGATATTTATAGGACATTCCATCCAAAAACAGCAGATTACACTTTCTTCTCAAGTGCACACAGTACATTCTCCAGAAGAGACCACATCTTGGGTCACAAATCAAGCCTCAGTAAATTTAAGAAAATTGAAATCATATCAGGCATCTTTTCCAACCACAACGCTATGAGATTAGAAATGAATTACAGGGAAAAATACATAAAAAACACCAACACATGGAGGCTAAACAATACGTTACTAAATAACCAAGAGATCACTGAAGAAATCCAAGGGGAAATTTTAAAATACCTAGAGACAAATTACACCAAAAACACGATCCAAATTCTATGGGATGCAGCAAAAGCAGTTCTAAGAGGGAAGTTTATAGCAATACAAGCCTACCTCAAGAAACAAGAAACATCTCAAATAAACAATCTAACCTTATACCTAAAGGAACTAGAGAAAGAAGAACAAACAAAACCCAAAGTTAGTAGAAGGAAAGAAATCATAAAGATCAGAGCAGAAATAAAT
>NC_041221.1:74964903-74965298 GCF_002837175.3 Physeter macrocephalus | reverse complement strand
GACTACTACAAGCAACTCTATGCCAATAAAATGGACAACCTGGAAGAAATGGACAAATTCTTAGAAAGGTATAACCTTCCAAGACTGAACCAGGAAGAAATAGAAAATATGAACAGACCAATCACAAGTAATGAAATTGAAACTATGATTAAAAATCTTCCAACAAACAAAAGTCTAGGACCAGATGGCTTCACAGATGAATTCTATCATTTAGAGGGCTTCCCTGTGGCGCAGTGGTTGCGCGTCCGCCTGCCGAAGCAGGGGAACCGGGTTCGCGCCCCGGTCTGGGAGGATCCCACGTGCCGCGGAGCGGCTGGGCCCGTGAGCCATGGCCAATGAGCCTGCGCGTCCGGAGCCTGTGCTCCGCAACGGGAGAGGCCGCAACAGAGGGAGGC
>NC_041221.1:74962799-74964514 GCF_002837175.3 Physeter macrocephalus | reverse complement strand
CATGAATATAGATGCAAAAATCCTCAACAAAATACCAGCAAACAGAATCCAACAACACATTAAAAGGATCATACACCATGATTCAGTGGGATTTATCCCAGGGATGCAAGGATTCTTTAATATATGCAAATCAATCAATGTGATATGCCATATTAACAAATTGAAGAAAAAAAACCATATGATCATCTCAATAGATGCAGAAAAAGCTTTTGACAAAATTCAGCACCCATTTATGATAAAAACTCTCCGGAAAGTAGGCATAGAGGGAACCTACCTCAACATAATAAAGGCCATATATGATAAAAGCACAGCAAACATCATTCTCAATGGTGAAAAGCTGAAAGCATTTCCTCTAAGATCAGGAGCAAGACAAGGTTGTCCACTCTTGCCACTATTATTCAACAGTTTTGGAAGTCTTAGGCACGGCAATCAAAGAAGAAAAAGAAATACAAGGAATACAAATTGGAAAAGAAGTACAACTGTCACTGTGTGCAGATGACATGATACTATACATACAGAATCCTAAAGATGTCACCAGAAAACTACTAGAGCTAATCAATGAATTTGGTAAAGTTGCAGGATACAAAATTAATGCACAGAAATCTCTTGCAGTCCTGTACAGTAACAACAAAAGATCAGAAAGAGAAATTAAGGAAACAATCCCATTCACCATTGCTACAAAAAGAATAAAATACCTAGGAATAAACCTACCTAAGAAGGTAAAAGACCTATACTCAGAAAACTATAAGACACTGATGAAAGAAATCAAAGATGACACAAACAGATGAAGAGATATACCATGTCCTTGGACTGGAAGAATCAACATTGTGAGAATAACTATACTACCCAAAGCAATCTACAGATTCAGTGCAATCTCTATCAAATAACCAGTGGCATTTTTTACAGAACTAGAACAAAAAAATATTAAAATTTGTATGGAGACACAAAAGACCCTGAATAACCAATGCAGTCTTGAGGGAAAAAAACAGAGCTGGAGGAATCAGACTCCCGGACATCAGACTATATTACAAAGCTACAGTAATCAAGACAATATGGTACTGGCACAAAAACAGAAATAAAGATCAATGGAACAAGATAGAAAGCCCAGAGATAAACCCATGCACCTATAGTCAACCAATCTGTGACAAAGGAGGCAAGGATATACAATGGAGAAAAGACAGTCTCTTCAATAAGTGGTGCTGGGAAAACTGGACAGCTACATGTAAAAGAATGAAATTAGAACACTCCCTAACACCATACACAAAAATAAACTCAAAATGGATTACAGACCTAAATGTAAGACTGGATACCATAAAACTCTTAGAGGAAAACATAGGAAGAACACTCTTTGACATAAATCACAGCAAGATCTTTTTTGACCCACCCCCTAGAGTAATGGAAATAAAAACAAAAATAAACAAATGGGACCTAATGAAACTTAAAAGCTTTTGCAAAGCAAAGGAACTACAAACAAGACGAAAAGACAACCCTCAGAATGGTTGAAAATATTTGCAAACGAATCAACAGACAAAGGACTAATCTCCAAAATATATAAACAGCTCATCCAGCTCAATATTTAAAAAAAAAACAACCCAATCCAAAACTGGGCAGAAGACTTAAATAGACATTTCTCCAAAGAAGACATACAGATGGCCCAGAAGCACATGAAAAGCTGCTCAACATCACTAATTATTAGAGAAATGCAAATCAAAACT
>NC_041221.1:74937327-74962115 GCF_002837175.3 Physeter macrocephalus | reverse complement strand
CGGAGCCTGTGCTCCGCAACGGGAGAGGCCACAACAGTGAGAGGCCTGCGTACCTCAAAAATAAATAAATAAATAAATAAATTAATTAATTAATTATATTTAATTCAGAAATTCAAAAAAATAAAAGATGAGAAAAGAAAAATAAGAAAAGCAACAGCTTCCAAAACGGTAGCTTAACCCATAAAGTGAAACCAAGCCTTAGAATATTGCCAAAAAGATACCTAATGTACAGCTTTCTAGTGTTGTAACCTACATACAACACTGTATCCCATCCCTACCTGAGGCTATTCCTGGTTATGGAACTGGAGCAGCTTGGGCAAAGTTCTGCAAATAAGAGAATGAAGAAAGCCCACCAAGATAGAGAGGGGTCTTGTCTCATTAGAACAGAGAGAGGATATGGCTACAAAGCAAGAGACAAATGCAAGATGATAACTCATATCTGAGGGGGAGAGTAAAGTGTTCAAAGTTGCGAAACAGGCATCTCTGAAGAGGCTAAAGGCAGCAATCCAAAGATCAATTAGAATCACAGCAGAGGAGAGAAAAGAGACAGTCGTGACCATCAACACGTCTTGATGAGGATCAAGTGCAGAAGACAGTAACAGAGGAATAAGGAAAACTCCGATTTAAAGCCACGGTGCCTGGGAGAATGGGGGTATGGTAACAGAAATCAGGAAGTTAGAAAGGGGGTTGGTTTAGAGGAGAACTTGAAAAAGTTTTTTTAAATATAACAGTCTGGATTTGAAGCCAAGGCTGGATAATTGAGTGGAAAGAGCAAACGGGCCAGCTGGAAACAGAAGATGCAGAAGGTGCAGAGGTCAGGAGGAGGGCCCTCGTGTGGGAGTCTTCGTGGAGGAGCCGTGGTTGAAAAAGCAAGGAGAGATAAGCTGCCTAGAAGAGAGGAGAAAGGAGTGGGCCCGGGGAACGCCCACATAAGCAGATGAGAAGAAAGTTCAATAGACAAAGAAAGAGTGCAACTTGAAAGAGGACCAGCGGAGTTTGAGGACACTGACAATACATTTTTAAAGTATAAATCAGATCAGGCGACTTCCCCACCGAGACTCCCACACCGACTTCTCATTTCATCACCTTGGCCACAAAGCTCTCCGTGAAATGACCTCACCCACCTCTCTGACCTGTCTCCTCTCCTTCACTCAGGATACGCCAGCCACATTGGCCTTTTGCTGTCCCTCAGATACATGAGGTTCATTCCTACTTCGGGGCCTTTGTGCTTTCTGATCCTTCTACTAGAAGGCTCTCAGGGGATCCTGGTTCCTAAACTATCAAATCTCTCACACACACACCATTCTCTACCATATCATACTGCTGTATTGTCCTAACGCACACTACTAGCTGAAATTCTTACGTCTTTATTTGTTTACCTACTCATTGTCTGTCTCTCCAACTCTGAAGTGGACTCTGGCAGAGTGAGGTCCTAGGACCTTTTCTGTTTCCCTCTCCACTACATCCTTAGTGACTCGAAGAGTGCACTGCACTACATGGGGACTGAAGAAAAAACCTTAGATTAAGCAAGAGCCAAATTACTGCCCTTCGTGAGTGAGTCTAGTTTCAGAAAAACAAACAAACAAACAAGGTTAAAGCCAAACTACATCAAGTTATGGAGAGGAAAAAAGGCAGGAGTTTGAGACAACAGTATTCAAACCAAACAGCACACGCCCTCAGGGGTGAGGGGAAGGAATTGTTGATAATGTAGAATCTCTATATATCACACCTTCTAGAAGAACTGCCTTTCCAGAATGTGAAAATAAAACATTTTTACTGCTTCACACCTCATTTCTTCTACTGAGGGTTCTCCCACAGAAAAATCTGACCCATACTCGTCATGCCTAAAATTCTTGCTTAAGATGGTAATACATCTTTTACATCAAATAGAACAAAAATGTTAATTCCTGCGAGTTCTATGTTAAAAAATACAAGACTGCACATTACCCAAAATTGTGAGGGCTGCCACTGAAATATGGGAAGAGAGACAATCAGACTTTAAGAATACTTGGTACTTAGGTACCCACAGCCCCCAGCCCACACCAGCAAAGACATTCCTTCAAATATGCTGAGTGCTGGGGCTAATTCTTCCTGCAGTTTCCTGCAGTTGTACATTTTACCTTCAGGCCTTTTCACAGAAGTCTGTCATCTCATGGTGACAACAGAAGAGGGCATCATAAAGTGCCATTGTGCTGAGAGGAAAGAGCATTGTTTCTTTAAGAATCTGGACAGGGAGGAAGCTAAGGGAGGATTTATGTAATGTCTCTAAGTCAAAGGTTTTGCTAGAGTCTAAGAAGTGGTTTTTCCCCTCCCTGCCTGCCAGAACCATCAAGCAATCTCTTGTAGCAGCTAAGGAGCTCAAGATATCACAAGAACTGACATCTTGTGGCTGCTGGCCAGGCAGAGTAGCTACCACGGTCCTCCTGCTCTGTGGCTAGAACAACATGCTGCTTTGGAATTGGTTTGCCCCCTCCTTAAGGAAAACAGGAGAAAAGGCAAAAAGGTAAAAGCAGGACCAGGCAGAGAAAGATCAGCCAGGAAAAGGTCAAGCTAAGTTGGTAGAAAGTAAGAACCACCAAGGAGAGCTGACTTCAGCCAGCCCAGCTCAAACAATGATGGAGGACGCCACCCAACAGGTAGAAATTAGTTGAGATGCTCATGCTGCCATGTTTAAGTCAAAACACAGGTAACGTTAGTATAATTTCCTAAAAACAAATTTGCACAAAGTAAACGTGTGATCCAGAAGTTCATCTCAGGCAAAAGCCCCTCCTGATTCCATTCTCAAAGCCAGAATTAGCTGTACTGACATGTGCTAAAAGATACCCTCGCCTGTGTCCTGACACCCGAACTAGTGAAATTTATATTAAGTTGAGCTTGAGAGCTTGATGGCACAAATGACCATCAGTTACCAGGCCCAGCTTTTTGTAAGCAAATGAGCTTTAGAGGGTCAGGGTTGCCTAGACTTAGTTACAAGCAGCATCCTCCAGCAGGACAAAAAAGTGTAAGAAAAGGGAGATATTTTAATTGAAAGTCCAAGAAGTAGCACCATTCTTCACGTTGTAAATCTCAAAGGAAGACTGCAGGGTGGCAAAGGACAAAATGGCTACCTGGCCAATGGGGAAATGAAGTGGCAGAAGCAATGCAATGGAGAAGGTCATTTTGATTAGCCGGTAAAGGTGGGAAAATCCCAGGCTTATCGTGGATCTGCCTCTAACAAACTTTCTGAGCAGATAAATGTTATGGCTTCCAAAACATCATTTACAAATCCTGAGTGTCAAACCAGCTGAGTTAACTAGTCAAATAAGTGACTCTCCTGCTCGGAACTTGAATTTCCTCATCTGCAAAGTGCAGGTGGCCAGGCGAAGGTCTCTAAGGTGCCTTCACATACTAAGATTCCAAGTTGATGGTCAAGACAGGCTGATCACAGGCGGCCCATGAGGGGACACAGAGCCACAAGCAGAGAAGGGGCAGCATCTGGAGGACAGGATTTCCTTCAACAGGAACCAGAAGCCAGAAGGAATCTGCAGGAAGGAGGTGTCCGCCAGGTGAGTGCAGAACAAAGCAACCAAGTCACTTGCAGCCTCAATAGGAAACTGCCTCCCTGGGTCCTGTCCTAGGGTCCCCCCTCCAGAAGGCCGGGGCCTAGGAGAGTGTACCAAGCCCCAGAAATAGAAGTGGTTGAATGGAGGAGGTTTAGCTCAACTACGTGAAGTGATCAGCAAACATCAGATTACCCCTTCAATTACGTACAGTAAGCCCAACAGCAACCAATATGCTTGGGACCAAACTCAGCAGGATACTGTGACTCAGAACAAAAGAATAACAAACACAAAATGCTAAGGGAAAAGGGAAGCCATTTAGATCCAGCTGGCAACAAGCTACTGAAGCTAAAACCCCATCGTCCAAACAGTTATACAATCTGCAGCCTCAGGAGAAAGAAATGATTACTCCTCTCAGTCAACTGCTACGATTAACACATCTAAAGGGTGGAAGAGAGCAAAAGCCCACACGCAAAGTTCCATAGACACACCCTTTGCAGATGTTGTAGAAGTCTCCATGGATTAGATGCTCATATTAGCCAGAATCCAAGAAACAGCAGAAATGAAACACCATGGCAAAAAAAAAAAAAAAAAAAAAGATTAAAACAAGGGAATTTTTTGAACTTTTATAAAATTTAACACAAAATTTAACATGCTACCTTTCCACAGTAAAAGTGAGTTTATAACTCTCAATTCATAATTATCACAGTTGTTAGGGCTAAAGAACTAGATATTAAATATATCTTAAAGTCGCTGAATAAAATGTGAACTCTTATACCTCATTTGCAAAGAAATCATTAAAATTTGAAGTATGTACATCCTGCATCCAGCAATTCCACTCCTGGGAATCTATCCCATAAAGATGAAAGTATTGATAAATAAGGACATATGGACAAGGATGTCTAGTGAACACCCATCCACAGAGAAGTGTCTTGATCCACACCCATTTATTAAATAGAATGAATTAGAGCTACACCTGACAACTTGCAGGAATTTCCATAAAGTAATGCTGAGTTGGAAAAGATACAGAAGTTTATATAATATGATCCATATTTCTTTTTTTTTTTTTTGGCTGCACCACGCAGCTTGAAGGATCTTAGTTCCCCAACCAGGGATTGAACCCATGGCTCCTGCATTAGAAGTGCAGAGTCCTAACCACTGGACCACCAGGGAATTCCCTCCAGATTTTTTAAGTGGTTTTATTAAAGCTTGTATCTATATATATGTATGTGTAGGGTTGTATGAGCACAGAAAAATGTAGAAATATATACACTAAGTCAATGATTCTCAAACATTAGCACACATCAGAATCACCTGAAGGTTTTGTTAAAACACAGATATCTGGGCCCCATGCCCAGAGTGTCTGATTCAGTAGGTCTAGGGTGAGGTCTGAGAATTTCTATTTCCAACAAGTTTCCCAAGGATGCTAATGCTGCTGAGAGTGACTGCAATAGGTTTCAGCAAGAGTTACCTGTGGGACAGGAGTAGAGATATAAGATGGGGGGAAAGAATAATGGGGATCTATGCAAGATAACATAAACAGCTTTTCTCTATGATTCCTTTTATGGATCGTGGGGGGGTGTGGATGTGTGTATAGATATGCAAAAACAAATTCCTGAAAGGACTGTCATCAAAACACTAACGAAAATTCTCCCAAAGGTGGAATTTAAAGTGATCTTTCTCCTTGGTAATTTCTTCTTGGTAAGTTCTTATTTTTTTTTTTTTTTATAATGAGCAAGTGTGATTTAAATAATCATTTAAAATAAAGCTATTGGGGCTTCCCTGGTGGCGCAGTGGTTGCGCGTCCGCCTGCCGATGCAAGGGAACCGGGTTCGCGCCCCGGTCTGGGAGGATCCCACATGCCGCGGAGCGGCTGGGCCCGTGAGCCGTGGCCGCTGAGCCTGCGCGTCCGGAGCCAGTGCTCCGCAACGGGAGAGGCCACAACAGAGGGAGGCCCGCGTACCGCAAAAAAATAAAAATAAAAATAAAATAAAGCTATTTTACTGAGGAGAAAAGAATCTTTGGAAACAACAATTTCACAAGGAAAAGCTCTTCTGTTTTGTTCACAGCACTGAACTGATATTTTTGGAAAGATGAATGCTAAGTACACATTATATAAAAATAAAAATATAATTAATGTGGAAAAGGAAGTTCTTGAATGAAGTACATAAGTACATGTGTTTTATAACCTTCCTTAATCCACAAAAACTTAGAGAAAACTCAATTTAAAAAGTAATCAAAAATAAGCTCCAGTGGAATATAATCTGGAAAAGAAACAAAAACAAAAAAACACTGAATCACTTTGCTGCACACCTGAAACTAACACAATACTGTAAATCAACTAGACTTCAATTTTTAAAAAAATTCAGCAAAAACATACAATTTGGCTTACAATCGCTTTCTCTTTCAAAATTCAATCAGATACTCAGTAAGCAAAATCTCTTTTCAAGCTGTATATGCATCATTTCCTCTCTTTATATACAGACTAGAAAATAAAATAAGACTAAAAACAACCTAAAATAAAAAAATAACTTCATGACTTCAAATATAGGACTTAAGTTCCCAAGTGGCGTCCATTAAAGAGTGTTAAGCTAGAATACAAGTATCTTAGATCAGTTATAATAATTCTAATTTACATTTTTCCAGGCTTTCACATTTCTCATTAGCTTCTTCACTACAACTCTTTGCTAGCTTAAAACATCTCCTCCTAAAACCATGTTACCATTCTATCTAAAAATTAAGCCTAGACTTCAAACCAGACGGCATGCCTCTGCTACCTTTTCTACTGGGAACAAACAGCCTGGCCTTCCAGAGCTGCTTCCTTTAGTGCCCCTTAAAGTATAGATGCAGGAAGCTGCTCAGAGGCTGAAAATTGTATTTGTAATGCTTATATCCCTAAGGTTTGCAAATCGATATTATAAACTCTTTGCTACCAGTCTTGCCAACTCCTGCTTCTTCTCTAATCTTATTATAGTACAGTGTTTCTCTTTTCCTGCAATAGCAACTCAGTGGACCTCCATGGCTCATTTTAAAAATTAGCATAAGTCTGTGGCTGAGTTCGGGAATATTCCTGCATTCCCAATACTAAGATTGTCTCCTTCCTAAAGATAAGCAAACAGAAATGTTTGCCCACCGCCCCCCCAAAAAAAGGAGAAAAAAGTTTGCCCCAAAACAGTCAAAAAAATTTAAAGCACACAGAATCAGAGACTGCTTCCCTCCCTCTAAAACAGATTCCTGGGAGATAGAGGAAAAAAAAATTAAGTTCTTGCTTTGTGCTCACAGTAAAATTATGTGGGCATAAGAAGAAACAGGCCAAGATTTGAAAATACTACACAGAAACTAAAAACAAAGTAATGGTCTAAAACTGTTCTGGCAAGTAGGAAATAAACTTAACAGTACAGAAAACTTATGTAGAAAAGAAAACATGCTACCAGAATTCAGACTAAAAAAAAAAAAAAAATGGCTACAACAGTCTAACCCTAGAATATCAGCTATTCTAGAAGGGGCAAACAATACTGAAAGACAAAAGGATAAAACTTTAAAAAAGAAGTTGGAAGTTTTCATGGATCCAAACAAAAGGTATGAGGGGGAGAAACAAATACTTACATGGAGAGTTTTTTTTTTAACATCTTTATTGGAGTATAATTGCTTTACAATGGTGTGTTAGTTTCTGTTTTGTAACAAAGTGAATCAGCTATACATATACATATATCCCCATATCTCTTCCTTCTTGCGTCTCCCTCCCACCCTCCCTATCCCACTCCTCTAGGTGGACACAAAGCACGGAGCTGATATCCCTGTGCTATGCGGCTGCTTCCCACTAGCTATCTATTTTACATTTGGTAGTGTATATATGTCCATGCCACTCTCTCACTTATTTGTTTTTCCCTTTCTGACGTACTTCACTCTGTATGACAGTCTCTAGGTCCATCCACCTCACTACAAATAACTCAATTTCGTTTCTTTTTATGGCTGAGTAATATTCCATTGTATACATGTGCCACATCTTCTTTATCCGTTCATCTGTCGATGGACAGACACATCCATAGATTTTTCTAAAGGTATAAAGAATCTATCATCTGTAGGAAGGATTCTCTATAGTGACCCAAAAGTAAAAAGAGAAAAACATTTTAACTAAAAAATGTTATAAGAGATTAATCAAAACAGGTTATAATCAAAGGAACAAAAATATCACTTACAGGATCCACTTGAATGAAGTATCCTTTTGTGAAGGTTAGGTAAACGTTGGGGAATAATTACTATCAATTTTTTTCTCCATGATTATTGCCCCACTATGTGATTTAATTCTTCTTGAGATAAACCTTGTAATTTATATTTTTAAAGCCTGTCTTGGGACTTTCCTGGTGGCACAGTGGTTAAGAATCCGCCTGCCAGTGCAGGAGGCATGGGTTCCAGCCCTGGTCCAGGAAGATCCCACATGCCATGGAGCAACTAAGCCCATGCGCCACAACTACTGAGCCTGCGCTCTAGAGCCCGTGAGCCACAACTACTGAAGCCCACATGCCTAGAGCCTGTGCTCCACAACAAGAGAGGCCACCGCAGTGAGAAGCCCTCACACCACAACAAAGAGTAGCCCCCGCTCACCTCAACTAGAGAAAGCCAGTGTGCAGCACCAAAGACTCAATGCAGCCAAAAATAAATAAATAAATTTTTTTAAAAAAACCTGCCTCAAAAGATTTTGCCTGTGTATAAGCATACAATTATGCTTAGTATTATTTTATAATTAAGATATCATCTCAATATGTTATGGAATCTTCATAATTTCTAATTTTGTTTGGGTTCTCTCTTAATCACACTTACCAGAGTTATCTTGTTTTTCCAAAAGAACTAGTCATGACAGGTAGATAGAATTGCTAAAAGTATATGAAAGCATCAAAATTAAGAGATCCAATGTATCAGTCAAATGAGAAAACACATCATGTAAATAAAGCCCAAGAGAACCTTCAATAAAATTCTACACAGATATAGATAAAACTCTGGAAGAAAATACACCAAAAATGTCAACAGTGATCATTATGAATAACAGGATTAAAGATGGTTTTGATTTTTGCATATATTTTTAGATAAGTATATATGAAATACAATAAATATGATAAAATGTTAAGAGTTTATAAACCAGATTGCAGTTAACTAGGAGAAACTAGAAGTGAATATTTATGAAACCTCTGAAGACAGAAGGTCACAGAGGGGGTCTGCCACAAGATACAGAAACAAGTCAGAGTCTAGTTTGTGTCTGCTTTGTTTATGTGTTACTTATTTGATGAAATTTAAGACTTGTTTTCATTATAATACTTCCCCACTGACCTCTTCCTACATGAGATCAAATGGTCACATTGGCTTAGGTCAATTCAAAAAATATTGACATAAAACATCAAGTGAAAAAAGCAGTTTACACGCATATATGTATATATGTGTCAATTATGTTAAATATATAATGTATTTCATCTGAGATACCAGTTATGATATGCATTTTATATTCCACTAAGAGACAAAACTGCAAAGTGTGACATAATGTGAGATTTTATACTTATTAAAAGAGCTCATCTATATTTATAGAGACTTTACCACATTTGTCATGTTGCTCTTTCCATGTCTTTCTATACACACAGTAACTTTGCCTTTTTAATGCCAAATCACAGTGAAATCATTTTGAAAGCAATTAATTCATATAGTTCCAGCAAGGCACATAAGTAATCTGAAATGACAACAACATGAACCATTGTGACCAAGGTCACACATGCATAGGTAATGACAGCTCCATCATGATATCTGCTAGGATACACAGTGAAGTAAGAGCATCTCAATTTCAGAGATGTAAAATGAGAAAACTGTACCTTAAAATGGATGAAATTATGAGTGACTTATTTTCTTAACACTTTCTGTATTTTTCATTTTATTCTAATTAGTATATGTTATTTGAAAATTAGAGAAAAAAATTTTGCTCTCCTTTGGTCTATTTAAGTCTCTTCCCTCAGTAAGCAATGTGTATTGACTCTTCCCTAGTCTGGTCATAATCTGGTAGGTCTGAGTTAAAATAGCTGTACCAGGATGTTGATCAACTACAAGGTTTTGAAAGCTGGAGGCATAACCCTCCCAGACTTCAGACAATACTACGAAGTTACAGTAATCAAAACAGTGTGATACTGGCAAAATAAAAGACATATGGAGCAATGGAACAGAATAGAGAGCCCAGAAATAAACCCACACACCTATGCTCAATTAATCTTCAACAAAGGAGGCAAGAATATACAGTAGGAAAAAGAGAGTCTCTTCAGCTAGTGGTGTTGGGAAAGCTGGACAGCTGCATGTAAATCAATGAAGTTAGAACACTCCCTCACACCCTACACAAAAATAAATTCAAAATGGCTTAAAGACTTAAATATAAGACATGACACCATAAAACTCCTAGAAGAGAACATAGCCAAACATTCTCGGACTTAAATCGTAGCAGTGTTTCCTTAGGTTAGCCTCCCAAGGGTAAGACATGACACCGTAAAACTCCTAGAAGACAATATAAGCAAAACATTCTCTGACATAAATCATACCAGTGTTTTCTTAGGTCAGTCTCAAGCCAACAGAAATAAAACCAAAAATAAACAAATGAGATCTAATCAAACTTATAAGCTTTTGCACAGCAAAGAAAACCATAAATAAAATGAAAAGACAACCTATGGACTGGGAGAAAATATTTGCAAATGATGTGACTGACAAGGCCTTTATTTCCAAAATATCCCAACAGCTCATACAACTCAATAACAAAAAAACACACAACCCAATCAAAACAATGGGCAGAAGACATAAATAGACATTTCTCCAAAGATGACATACAGATGGCCAGCAGGCACATGAAAAGATGCTCAACATCACTAATGATTAGAGACATGCAAATCAAAACTACAATGAGATTATCACCTCACACTGGTCAGAATGGCCATCAAAAAGTCTATAAACAACAAACGCTGAAGAGGGTGTGGAGAAAAGGGAACCCTCCTACACTGTTGGTAAGGATGTAAACTGGTGCAGCCACTAGGGAAAACAGTATGGAGGTTCCTTAAAAAAATAAAAATAGAGTTGCCATATGATCCAGGAATCCCACTCCTGGCGTATATCTGGAGAAAACTATAATTTGAAAAGATACATGCACCCCAATGTTCATAGCAGCACTATTTACAATAGCCAAGACATGGAAGCAACCTAAATGTCCACTGACAGATGAATGGATAAAGACGATGTCGTATACACACACACACACACACACACACACACACACACACACACAAAATGGAATACTACTCAGCCATAAAAAAAGAATGAAATAATACCATTTGAAGAAACATGAATGGACCTAGAGATTATCATACCAAGTGAAGTAAGTCAGAAATAGAAAGACAAATACCACATGATATCACATATATGGAATCTAAAATATGACACAAATGAACTTATTTACGAAATAGAAACCGACTCACAGACAGAAAACAAACTTATGGTTATGAAAGGGGAAAGGGGTCGGGGAGGGATAAATTAGGAGTTTGGGATTAGCAGAGACAAACTACTATATATAAAATAGATAAACAACAAGGTCCTACTGTATAGCTCAGGGAACTATATTCAATATCCTGTAATAAACCATAGTGGAAAAGACTATGAAAAAGAAAAAAATATATGTATAGATATGTATAACTGAATCACTTTGCTGTACACCAGAAACCAACCCAACATTATAAATCAACTATAATTCAATTAAAAAAAAAAGAAAAACTACCAAGTTTTGTATCCTCATTAGACTTGTAGATCTGTTTGGTTTGACATAGGAGAGCAGAGTGGAATGAATAAAAAAAAAAAAGACTTGGGAATACTCTAAATTTAGCCTTAGACCAGTCTTTTTTTTTTAATCGTTAATTATGGCTGCGCCATGTCTAACTATCTATAATACATTTTATAACCTGCAAATCACAATCGAGAGAGAATACTCCAGACCCCTGAGTAACCCAGAAGGCAACTTTTTCATTATTCTGAAATCCATTTATTTTATCATTTTGTCTTTCTCCAGAGAACAGAGTGGGGTATGTGTAAGGGGGAGGGAGGTGACAGCAAGGGAAGAGGTGGAAGGGAGAGAGGGAGGGCCACCTGGGTAGTGAAGTATGTTAAGGGGAAATGAATGAATATATTTTAATTGATTTAAGATTCTGACTAAATTTGTTCCAAGTTCTTGATATTCTGTTCTATTCGGGATATATCTGAATTGAGGTCATATACTTATTCTAGATCTAGTACTCTTGGTGTATTTCTCTTTTTTTTTTTTTAAATTTTTTATTTTATTTTATTTTTTTGGTGTATTTCTTGAGTTGATGATTCAAAGGCCACTTGAAACCCCAATTCCCATACACACATCCATGCCCACCTGCCACCAAACATAGGTTCCAAGGAAAGAGGTTCTGCCTAAAATAAGGAAGGAAGAGAAAATCATCTGCCATTTTCTATGTGGGGAGACAATCGGCTCACTTCCGTTACACCCAGTAACTGTTCTCAAGATTGGAATCCTCTCTCAGCCCAGAAGGCACATCTGACTAGGAATCTCACCAGGCAGCTCTGTCACCCAATCCCCCACCTACTCTATGTATGTCCCAGCACTTTTCCCTTTGAATTCCTACTTCAGGATTTTACCTGATGCAATTGTCACTGAACCTTCTCCCCAAAAGAGATACACACAGAAAACATTCTTGGCTATTATCAGGATATCATAAAATAATGTGTTCAAAAATCATTCACATAGATGAACTCAGTATTTCTGAGTCCAAAAGTTATACAGTTAAGCATTGGTGGTTAACGTGGTGAGCAGAGCTGCCTTCCAGAAGTTATACAGTTAAAAGTTACTCAGGAAAATATAATTAAAACCCAGACTTTGGAAACAGGAGCCAACCAGTTTTAAAAGGCTCCATGCAAAGGCTTGAACTAGACAGTTATGTTGTGTGTTGTTTTTTTAAAAGCCCCAACTCAATAGCCAACAGAACATTTCTTCCCACTTCAGTCACAAGGGGTTTCAAGTTCAAGAAAGGGCCACTTAGACCTGCAGCCCAATGCTTAGGCACTTACATAAAGAGGTACTTCGCTGCAGTTCAGCTCCATGGCTTCCGCATCTGCAATGAAAATAATAGAAGTGAGAGTTATTGTAGGAGCCCTGTGTGACCAACCAGCAGAGCTGCCCCCTGCCCTTTAGTTAACATCGTAGAAGGAGGAGTAACCCACTAGATAGGACAACTGCAGAGACAAAATTAAGAACAAAGGAATAAGATGCTCTCCATATAAAATATCCTCCTCCCTTTCTTCTTTCACATGAAGATCCACACATAAGGAAAACCTATCACCCCAAACGTTATCCCACAGACTGCTCCCAAATAGAAATTATATTTCAGGAAGCCAAGAAAGGCCAACATAAGCATGTTGCAAGTTTTGCCTTAGTTAATCACTTAGATATAGGCTACTCTGAGGTCAAAATTCACTCTTGGCTGGACGAGGCAGGAGCCTGCGGAGACAAGATAGTTCTAACACCTCTTGGTGAGGGCCAGAGAGTCCAGTCTGGAGGGATGCAGCCCGCTGTCACGCTAACCAACCTCTCCACCAGGTGCCCACATCCCATCTGTACCCGGAAACCAGCTAGCAACTTAGGCAAAAGGAGCATCCTTTAAGAAAGGTTCATTGAACACCTTCAATGGGCTCAGCATTAAACAAAGATGACCAGTAAATGGTCCAGCCCTCAAAGAGCTCACAGCTGAATGACAGAGACCTAAAGATTGGAAGAAAGTGAAGAGTGGGCTGCATGAGAACTCTGAGTAGGGCAGACAAGGAGACTCACGGCCCCCATCACCTTTCCCCTCTCCACCCACCCACCTGCATCCTCTGGGACAGGGTTCTGCTCACCAGGCCAAGCCTGGCTCTGGTCCCCAGGCCACAGCCAGCTGCAGTACTTTGGGGATGTCTCCTAAGAAGGCAGACACATAGCAACCTGAATTGTGACTCTGAGTACAGTAACCCCCAGAGGTCACACTTGACCTGGAGGAAAAATATAAAGAATTCTATTTTAATTTACTTTTTAAAAAATCATTTCGCTCAAGTTTTACTGATAGTTCATATACATGCGGACACTGGCACCCTCCTAGGTCACAAGTCACATTCCATGAGTCATCCTGAGAAGACCGAAGGTCACACGAGGCCAAGGGGTTGACAGCAGAGCCCTCCTCGGCCCACATTTTCAACACTTTGTGCCCTGTGGCAGTTCATGTAGACCCACGTAAATGGGCTTATGGGTTATCATCATCAATTTGTAATGAAACTAAGCTCACAAACTGGATGAATGGCTTAAGGAGTCCAAGAAAGAAAGTTCAAATTAAAGATAATACTAACCACAAGAATGACAAAACTGAGACTCCCAATCCCAGTATGAATTGTTCATCAGCTACACTATGAAATAAAAATTATGACCAATCCAAGAGCACTGAGTAGAGCCCCTCAAGATTCAAAATTATCAAGAAGGCATTTAAAATATTCATGTGTATCCACCAGCACATGTACCATGACCCTCACACTAAATGTACACTGTGTCTCAAGACAGTAGCCATTTTTTTCAACTATGTTCACAGTCATGCCATTCACAATTCCAATCCTTTACAAAATTTCAGTAAACTTGATAATAAAATTAGAAGATCCTTTAAAGATTTCTACCTAATAGCAAAAGAAATGAATGTGCTCTATAGCAAATGCAGTGCTAAGAAAAAAGGCTGAAATCCACAAAGTAAAAAAAAACCAAAACCTAAAATGCTTTCCTTTATGAGCAAAACTTTCAAAACTTAGTATTTTAAGAAGCATATTAGGACATATTAAGCTGTGTGGGAGGCTTGCCATACACTTAGAAGAAAGTACAGATGGTATTAGATTTTTGTCTGATAAAATACACTAAAAAACAACACCACTTTTGGTGAGAATATGAAGACATTTTGAAGAGTGAATTGCTTCTTTAATAAGTAATGATCTACAGGAAAACTGTTCGAGTACAACCACTGATAGGGTAGCTTCTCAGATAAGTTTAAAAAGCACATACACAAAATTCATCCACTGTGTCATTCATGAGTGAGATACTGCAAAGAAGAACTTGAAGCCAAAGGCACACAGTTCAACAGGATGTCAGTGTGGTTAACTTTATAGAAATAAGACCTTCAAACATGGTCAAATCTTTACAATTGCTGTAACAAGATGGGAAATGACCATAAAAATCTTTACCACATTAAGGTATGTTGGTTATATCGCAGCACAGTACTTTAAAAAGTTGCCAAACATGTACTACCTAACTTTCTAACAAAAATAGAAGTGTTCCATATTTGCTGGGTTTTCTGAGATGAAAACTGGCTGTTTACAGCAGATCTTTTAAAAATAGTTTTCAAATAAATATCCTATCCCTTCAAGAAAGGGGTGATATTTTAATAAGTGAAAAAGAAAATGCATCTGAAAAGAAACTCAGGTTATGGACAGTATATACCACCGTAAAAACATTTTGAAAAAGTATTTGCACCTTTCCATTTTGTAATTTTGTTGCAAAAATTATTTAAAGTTTGCCACCTACAAAAGCCCTCATACATGCATGCTTTAAATTTTTGGAAAAAGCTTTCTATTTTTTTTAATCTTTCCAAATGTTTCATGGGTTTTATATTCTTTAAATGCAACAGCTTCTGATTAATTTGCAGGAGGAATGATTGACCTCATGGAAGATGGGAATTTATTAGCCACATTTAAACTCTTGTACAATTGTTGGATGGGGTTAAAATATAAATCCCCTTATGTACAAGTACAGCCAACACTCACTTCTTCAATTAGAATCTATTTATCATAATATGGTATCTTTTTCAGCTATGACACTTCAAAATCAATTTCAAAGTAAACAGCACTTGGAACCAGACATTCAAGCTGAACTGAACACAGCATTAAAATTATTAAGCAAAGGTTTTCAAAAGAATGACACATTTTCATCATATTACTCTCACTGGCATGTATTACATGTCAATGTTTTTAGTGAGTGCAAAAAGGGCTATTAATAAAAAAAAATCTTACTATAATGTTTAATCCTTATAGCTTTATAGATTTCAGATATGTGTTAGAATATACACTGTTACAGTAATATGTTTTATTAATAAATACATTAAGTAAGGGATACATGTTAACATATTATACTTAAGGGTATATACACGTCAACATTTTGAAGCTCTGCTCTATAAAGTAAGCCTTTTCCCCTACTTGTTAGGCTACTTTTCCCAATTGTTTTCCTCCAGGTTCAGCAGACAAAGGCACGACCAGTGGAGTGTGGGGTGCTCACCAGCGCCTCTGGAGTTCTGTATTTATACAGTGAAAAGGCCCACGTGAGCCGAACTGGAGTGCAGAATCCAACCTCACACAACTTTGTGAAGGATCCAGGTTCTCCACCAACGCCATCAAATGCCTGTCTCAAATTTGAATTATAATCATCTCAGGCAAAAGGCAAAACATCAAGGGCTAAACAATACGTTGTTTATATTTCACCTGATATTTATAACAACTCATTTTATTATTCCTGCCTACTCTACCTTTTACCACTTTTCAGTAAAGAAATTTAAGAGCCATTCTGAGCAGCAGTTATTTTGTTTTTCAGAGAAACTACTTTTCACTCCTTGAAAAAATACACTAAAAACTAAAGTTCCGGGGCTTCCCTGGTGGCGCTAGTGGTTGAGGGTCCGCCTGCTGATGCAGGGGACGCGGGTTCGTACCCCAGTCCGGGAAGATCCCACACGCCGCGGAGCGGATAGGCCCGTGAGCCATGGCCGCTGAGCCTGCGCATCCGGAGCCTGTGCTCCGCAACGGGAGAGGCCACAACAGTGAGAGGCCCGCGTACGGCAAAAAAAAAACAAAAAAAAAAAAACTAAAGTCCCCACAGTTCTCAACCTCTGTTCCAACACTTCTAAAACCCCCTCAGGATTTCCTACTTAAGTTGTAGAGAACATAATTTGCTGCCAATATATTATATCCTCAAATAAAACCCGCGTACGGCAAAAAAAAAAAAACAAAAACTAAAGTCCCCACAGTTCTCAACCTCTGTTCCAACACTTCTAAAACCCCCTCAGGATTTCCTACTTAAGTTGTAGAGAACATAATTTGCTGCCAATATATTATATCCTCAAATAAAACTTCAAACCAAAATAGATATTAAAAACTATAGTCTCACTTTTCTGTAATTAATTCCTCTTTTATAGCAAAGAGCAGTAAGTTCTGTGCTCACTTGCTGAGCTGCATGGCTAAATATGGCTATGCCTCCTTTTACATCAAGTTTAATGATAAAAAATCTGTGTTTGCTAATAAGCAAGTCACAATTGCCTAAGTTCTTCACATGCTGTAGCTTTTCACTATATAAGTGAAGTATCATGCACTCCACTCCACTTCCTAAAGCTTGAGTTCTCCACCTGCAATTTCAAAAATTGAGACTCAAGTACTTTTTTATTGTACTGTATTTTTTAAAATGTTTATTGGGAAAGTAAAGAGCTAATACATTTCTAGTCTTGTTGGCAGACACCATGGAATAATTTGGGGTCTTAGTACAGAGTTTTTAAGTTTGCTCCCAACAGGGGAAAAAAATCTTATGAAAAGATCATCAAGACATAAAAGATTCAATATTTTAGATATTTATGAAGCATACATAATATTCCAATATCTCTGGTTGCTAGTTAACACTAAAGAAAAATATTAGACTATTTTCAACAGGTGAAAAGAATATTTTAAATTTAAAACATAACATTTAACTAATACAGAAAAAAATCAGTTCTTTGAAGTTCTGGGTTTCTCATGTTTTTGCATCTAAATGAAATATTCTAAGACTGATTCAATATAAAACCCATGACTAATTTTGTCTTTCAACATGCTAAAAGTCATTGGTGTGTATGCCTCTCATACAACTTATTAACAGATAATGCTCAAATATTTGTCCATATTATAAATAACTACATTTTGAAGGCTAATGGTGTGTCAGGCACTGCGTTAATTATTTCACAAACATCATCTCAGAGAATCCTCATGGTAGCGTTGAGAAAAATGTGGAAGTCCTAGTTATCTAAATCTTCATTTACAAGTCACTCCAGTTACAAGGTTAACTGAGGAGCAAGTTACCTAAACAACAATACTTAAATGAACTGACCACTTATAGAATTACAAGCAAAAACCTCCCTTGTTCATTCTTTACCCCACCCAATGCTAGCATCTACTCTCTAGCCATTTCATCTTGAACATCAAAAAAAATTTTTTTGTAGTTGTTTGTTCAGGGCTTGGTATGGTTACCAGATATTATAGCTAAATACAAATCAACTCAAAATAAAACTGGAAATCTTTTTTAAGCATGAAATAAGGTTAAATAAAATTGAGAAAAGAATTTGAGTACTGGAGAACTTCAAGTCATATACAAAACTATCAATGAGAATGTGACAGAGATCCATTAACACGTAAGAATTAATCATAATGAGATAAAGGCTTAAAGATAGTAACTTCAACGTTAAAGGAATAGCAGCACCTTCTCCCCACCATAGGAGAAAATGGGAGACGTTCTTGGGTATTTCTAATAAAAATGACTCCCATAATAATGCTCTGAAAATCAAACGTGATGACATGGATGTCCTACTGTGCTATCAGTCGTGTCAGAAAAAAAGTCACAACCTCCTCTAATTAACCTCTCACACACACATGATTCACCTTATGTTCATTCTAAGAGTTAGCAGAGTTAAAAACTCAGCATGCATTAGGTCACACTGAACAAGGCTGTGCTGGTATTCGAGCAGCCACTCCAGAGCCTGTAATTCTAGCCGCGATGCTCTGCTGCCTTTCAGCCAAAGGAATAAACTTTAAATTTTAAAAATATTTTCATAATTTTAATTTCATTTTCAAAAACTAGAACCCCAGGCAAATTTTTTCTCCACCCTGTTACCTCTGAATTGTGGTCCCCATTTCAAGAAGCTTCACTTTAAAGGGCTTTCCTGATACCTGCTCTCTTCAGATAGCAGGACCTCCAGCACCCCTGTTTCCACTTCACAAGAGCAAAGAAAAGCTCAGCAAAGTTGTGCCACTTGGTTGAGGATGAGGCCAAGAGGCTAGACATGGCCGAGGCATGTGGATCCAACCTGTCTGAGCCCAGAGCCCAGGCTCTCCTTGGCCTCAGCACAGTCCTTCTGTAACATTACTATGGTCTGAAAGAGCAATTTGCTTGGCTAAAAGGCTGCAAAAGCCTCACAGCTAGGAGTACGGACTCAAGAACAGGCTGCGTTTGAACACCAGTTATACCCTGTTCTAACTGTGTGACTTTGGGTCTGTTATTTACCTCCCTGGGCCAGTTTCTAATGTGTCAAGTAGAACTAGTAACAGTACCTACCCCCTAAGATTGTTGGGAAGATTAAGAGATTTGATAGAGAAAAAAGAGAAAACACTTAACGGCCTATCATAAGCACTCAATAAATGCTAGCTGTAACTATTTTTATTATCACTGTACGTTAAGCATACGCAAAGGATTTTTTAAAACATTTGAATCTTTATTTAATTATTCAGAACCTCTATATATGAGACTGATCAAAATGATTCAGGAGTAATTGGGGTGAAGATGGTCTAAAAGAGGCCTACCCAGCTCAGCCTCATCCTGGCAGCCCCAAGGAATCCCCAGGCATCGGGAATTCTGAAGAGCACTGTACCACATCAATATAATACTGTCAAGCTCCAAAGAATTGTATTTGACTTTATAGAACCAAATATTCCCCCTACAGTTTGAAAATTCAAAGGGCAGAGAGCAATTACTATTGGGGTAATTCAATTGCTACCTCAGTTTGAAACCTTCTGCACTTAGAGGGAAATGTTGATTCATAGCTCCTTTGTGAACCTAGGAGTGTAGAATTTTAATTGTATTTCACAATTCTTATACTAACAGGAGGAGGAAAGAACAGTTAAATGGGAGGTAAGGCCAAGTCTAAGTAAAAACCTTCAATGGCAGCACAATGGATGGGCAAGAAGAAAGCATTTTAGAATTAAACCTACTGTTTAATACACAACGGTGTCTACAGACCTGCTTCAGACTGGAGTTATCTACCTGAGTTATGCAGGTCTAAGCAGCTTTAAGTGAAAGAGTAGAATTATTTGGTGAACTCGGTGTGGGGAGATGTCTGAAGATTAGAAAGCAAGCAACACAATGACCATTCAATGGGATCTCATTAATTCAAACTACTGGGGGTGGGGAGGAAGAAGGGGAGCCAGTCAGTCTGAAATAGTACAGCCTAAATTAGAGGACATTTGCAAAGTACAAAGAGGAGCGGGAGCTAGCTGCTAACAAAACGTTCCGCCAAACCAGTCACACTTGCTGGTATTTCACAGGATGTATTTGCACACAAAGTGATTAAGCCCTTAAAAGCTTTTTATAAGTCAATTGAACATACCCGTACCATCTCACTTATGCTATTAATCCGTTTAGTGTATCCTTCACAGTCAATGCAAAGCTCAATCACTCAAGTATCTTGGGCAAGTTACAGCCTATCAGGGCATCAATGTCCTCATCAGCAACAGATCTCTAAAGTTCCTCCATCATGTCAAAGTCAACTCACTGTCACTGTGTGCACAACACTATGCAGGCTGTCATGGGAGGGATATTAAAATATATAAAATATAAAATATATAAAATAGTGCCCCTATCACTGATGATAAAAATAGCGGCATCACCAAATCTTGGAAAGGATGTGGAGAAACTGAATCACTTACACACTGCTGGTGAAAGTGCAAAATAATATAGTCACTCTGGAAAACAGTTGGGCAGTCTCTTAAAAACTAAATACACGCTGCCACCAGCAATTCCACCAATGGGTATTTTCCCCCCCAAGAAATAAAAGTTTATGTTCACACAAAAACCTGGACACGATTGTTCATAGCCTTACTTATAACAGCCAAAAACTAGAATCAGCCCAGATGTCTCTTCAATAGGCGAATGGTTAAACTCCGTTGTCTTTGCGCACACTTACATATGTACATACATAACTCAGCAAGATATACTACTCAGCAATTAAAAGGAGCAAACTATTTATTCAACATGGATCAATCTTCAGGAAATTATGCTGAGTGATGAGAGCCAGTCCCAAAAGGTTACAGACTATAATCCCACTTATATAATAATATTTTTTAAATGAGAAAAATTAATGGACAACAGATTAGTGGTTGTCGGGGTGAGAAACAGTATTGGGAGAGGTGAGGAGGGAAGGCAGTCGTGACTATAAAAGGGCGACATGAGGGATCCTAGTGGTTTCAGAACTGTTCAGTATCTTGACTGTAGTGGTGAACGCATGAACCTACACACGTGACAAAAATGGTACAGAAATTTAAGATCACACGTACTAGTGAATATAAGTAAAACTGGAAAACCTGAATAAGATGGGTACATTGTATCACTGTCAACATTAATTGAGCTTATTATAACAGTTTTACAAAATGTTACCATTGGGTACAGGATATAAAGTTTCTCTATACTGTTTCTTACAACTGAATGTGACTGTACAATTATCTCAATAAAATTGTCAATTTGAAAAGTCATGCTAAAATTTATGTATGCTAATCAATTTTCTCTCTGGTGGTGGCCATCCCCCCACCCCCGGCCCGCATTTTCCAATAATATTGCCATTGCTTAAAATATTTTTAGAATTTCTTTCTCAGCTTATGACATGTTTTGATTATTTTGTGTGGCAGCAAGGCTTTATCCTTAGGAATAAATTTGAAAACTTAAAATGTCAAAAGAAATTCAGAACTATGTTAGAGAAGAAACATGAGTGAACAAAGTAGGAAATACTATTTATGGGCAAAAACAAAGTAACTGCTAAGTCAAGAAACTGGTTCTCTTTCGTGGAGTCCATGGGCTGAATTTAAGGTTGTGAGATCCAAGATTAAAAAATCACATACTTCTGGTTGAAAATCCCTTCTAGAGGCAATGCGAGGCCAAAGAAGTGTTTGAAGTGAGGCGATAACCTACCTAAGGTTGCCTTGTCATGAGGCTGACCCAAAGACTGCTGAATAGGCTGGAGAGAGAAGAAAGTAGAGGCAGAGAGAGTAGCTGGGGGAAGAGGTACATGGAAAATTCTCCTGATACTAAGAGTCATTTCTACAGAGAAGTTAACAAATCTAACCAGAGGTGGCAGCCACCACCTCCCCCATGGCTTTCATCTGTATTTCAGGCAGCAAACTGTGGCTATGAGCCACCGTCCTCTACCTCCCCATTCCCAACTAGGCTTTATACAGTCTTTGTAGGAACAAAAAGGTACTCTCTGCCCACCACCCATAAAAATTAAGACATTCTTAAACCAGAAGAGCTAGACTAGTGCACCCAATTCTAGACTATAAAACTAGTGGACAAATGTGTAAAACCTGGAGAAATTCTAGAATGATGCTTTAATGTTTAGAAATATGACCTTAACAGTTAAAACAAATGAGGTTTAACCTTAGAAATATAGCTAGTCTCTAAACGTTTCATTTAGTTTAGCACATTTACTCAGAACTTCCTATAAGCTTAGTACTCAGTTAAAAAAAAAAGTATAAATGTCTCCCTTCAAGTGTCTATCAATCCGTTTGAAAAGGGCATACCGATATGAAATAGGCAAATAAGCTAGAGGACAGACAACCAAATACCAAGGATAACATAAACATTCACTTACTCTACAAATATTTATTGAGTATCTATTATATCCTAGGCACTGAGGATACAAGGATGAACTCTGTCCCAGAGGAAATGCCAGCGCAGTGAGAAAAAGGAAAACAATGGTAATATAAAATATGTGTGTGAGATTCTGTGAACACAGGGAAGCAGAAATACTCAAATCAGTCAGCAGGTGAGGTATCGGGCATGGTTCCCCAAGGAAATGAGGCTTAAGCTAAGACTTAAAGAATACATACTACTGCTTTTAACTAGGGGCATTCCTACCCAGAAAGGCATTTGGCAATGAGGGCAGAGCATGTCTGGTTTCTTACCTGACTGGGTTGCTGGGGTAGGAGAAGAGCAGAAGAGGGGACGGAGCTGCTACTGGCATTCAGCAACAGGAACCATGGATGCTGAGTGTCCTATAATACTGGATCAGTCCTGCACAAAGAACTGTCCCACCCCAAATGCCAAGAGCGAGCCTTGCTGAAAATCACTGAGACAGACAATAGATGTTCACCAGGTAGACCATGAAATGGGAGGACATTTCAAGCAGAAGAAGCAGGTACAACTACATGGCAGCATAAAAGAAGAGGTTGTTCAGTAGCACCTCCAGGGCTACTGAAAGTGTAGGTAGGGTAGTGGTGGGAGAGAAGGATGAAAACTTTTTCTGAGCCCCAATGTTACATCATCCTAAGTAACATGAACTTCAAGCCAGTGGGTGGCTTTAAGCAAGAGAGGGGTGTGATCCAAATTGTCTTTTAAAGAGATCACTGTGACACAGGTGGTAGATGGATTGGAAAGAGAGAGAGAGAGAGAGAGAGAGAGCGAGACCAAAGTCAGGGAAACCAGGTAAGAGACCATTGCTATTGTTCAGGTGAAAGACATTGAGAGCCTGATTCAAAGCAATGTTATAGGGTAGGCAAATTTAAGAGATTAAAGAACAAAATGGAAAGGCCTTGATGCTTAACTAGATGTAGGGGTAGGGCATAAGGATCAGGAGGAAACTAGGGTGATTCCTTGGTTCCCGGTCTGGGAAATGAGATAGACAACGCCATTGACCAAGACGGGGAAAGTGAAAGGAAAAGCAGATGAATGACTCGGAGGAAAAAGAATGAGTACTGGCCACCATAATGAGTTTGAGATGTGAGGACTGGTGTCCAAGACAGGTCAAAAGCAGGGATCTGGAGTTCAAGAAAGAGGAGAGAAAGAGTTTGATAATATAGAACAGTAGTTAAAGGCATTGGGAGTAAATGGGATGGATCAAGGGTGTGGATACACACAAATTCAAAAAGGGCTTAGAACAGAACCTTGGAGAACTCCAAGAGAAAGGTAGAGGAAGAGGAGCTCACAAAAGGCATTGAGAAAAATAGAGAAATAATCAGGGCTGACATTTACTGAGCACTATTTATTGTGCTAGACAATGTTCATCTAATCCTCACAACCCTACAGAGTACCTCCTGTTACTGTCCCCATTTTACAGATGGGAAAAGTGAGGCATAGAGAGGTTAAGCAGGTTGCCCAAAGGCACACAACTACTAAGTAGCAGAACCAGGATTCAAACCCAAGCAGTCTGGTTCCAGATCCCACACTCCCAACTATCTAACTATTGCTATGTTAGAAATTTAGAATGTGACAAAATCCAAGAGAAATGAACAAGGCAGCAAACCCTGTGGGTAAATGACGCAAAGCAAGATAAGAACTGAGAAGGATCCACTGAAGCCATGATTTGAGAGGTTGCTGGCCTGCTTGGCCACAGCCATGTTGGAAGGAGCAGCCTAATGAGGGCAGTGGAGCAGTAACCAAGAGGTAAGGAGTGGAGAAAATCATGTTAAACAGTAAATGCTTTAAGAGTTTAGGAAAATGAGAGAACTTTGTGGCTGAAGTTGTCAGAAAAGACTCTTCTGGGAAGGGGGTTCTTGACCTGTGTCTCGGAAAGGAGGAACAGAGTGGGAACTGGTATTCAAATGTTTTCACTGGTGAAAGCCAAGTCAAAAACTATATTGTTACTGTGACTGAGATCCAGATCTACCCCTGAGCTCCAGCGATCTGAACAAATGTGACCTACATATGCTAAGAATAATAACTACAAATTTCTATCACATATACAATAAAGACGTGAAATTCCGCATTTGGGATTCAAGATTAAAACAGAAAAGAACTTTCCTACAGGATAAATATTAAAACAGGGCAATGAGTTAGAAATAAATATTCAGCTAACAAATTAAACACCAAATACATTGTCCTGAATATTACTAAGGGCACAGAGACGTATAAGATCCTGCCCTCAAGACATTTATAGAGAGACAAGTCCAACCACATGCACAGTTCGGCAACAATTCAAGAGCTTAAAAAATAATTTGATAATAATACATAATTGCTTAGAGCTCACAAGGGACTGCAGTGAGGTCAAGGAGAATGAGGACTCAGAAGGGGCCAAGGTCTTTGGAAATTAGAAAGTTACTGGGTATCAGGGCTTCCCTGGTGGCGCAGTGGTTGCGCGTCCGCCTGCCGAT
>NC_041221.1:74932231-74937245 GCF_002837175.3 Physeter macrocephalus | reverse complement strand
AGAAAGTTACTGGGTATCACTTCCAGTGCAATGAAGAGGAAAATGAAGGGGACTTTTGTTTTATTTCGGTCTTTTTGTTAGTGGGGACCTGTGCATGCTCACCAGGACAAGGGAAAGAAATGAGAATGTCGAAAGCGCTGGGGAGAACAGATCTTGGCACTTGGTGCCTAGTGGCCAAGGATGTTAAATGTCACATAACGGGGACAGTCCTGCATCCTGAAGAACTGTGCCATGTTCTTCTTTGAAATCTGAACAGATTTTAATTTTGCTTCTGATGGCTTAGGTGTGCCTTTTCCTCAAAAGAGAGGTTAGCCAACCTCAAGTCTCCTCCAGAAAGGGGATCCCTCATGGGAGAGTTCCTATATTCGAGAAAGTCATACCAGTTCACTACCTAATACTATCCTTGATGTAATCCCCAGGAAATTAGCATATAATTTCTTTTCAGATCTACCATTAAAATTCCTAAATATTTTCATTTAAATTTTAATTTAACTACCCAACTCATAAACTGTATATTAAGGTTGATTTTCAGTTAAAAATGAAAACAGAATGCTAATCTTACTTCAACTTTTCAGAAAGATAGTAAAAAGAATTTAGTTTCTAAATCTGCATATTTTCCATTGGAGTGAATGGTTCTATTTCATGGCATATAAGTTCCTTGTTGACAGTCCTCACCAAGAGAGACCAAAGAATAAGGCTCTGTCTTTCTATCAATCTGATCTTGGACAAGTGGGTGGCTCTTAAGATTGGATGTGCTCCAAAAACTGCAATGCCTGCTGTGAGGCAGGTAGAACTTGGGCCCTTTCCCTCTTACTATTTACTCAAGTCCCTTTTCAGATCATGTTTTCCATGGCTCTCGCATAACAGTGTTTCCTAAAGCAACACTGAGCTCATTATTCTGAAAAACTGCACTATTACAAAGGAACTAGGAACTAAATGCTACACTTTGCAGAACCTGAAGCAGTAAATGCCACATCAAGGCAGATCTTCACATGCCATGAACTGAACTACTCTCTACCTGTTCTAGGAAAAAAATGCAATCTGAAAAACTAACATTTGCACCAACAGAATACACAGGTGTGGTATGTGCATGCCTGAGTGTTTGTGTCTCCCCCCACAAATTCAAGTGTTGAAAAGCTCACCCCCAGGATAATGGTATTAGGAGACAGGGCCTTTGGGGAGGTTCTCAGTTCATCAGGGTGGAGTCCCCATGAATGGAATTAGTACCCTTATATAGATGACTCCAAGAGCTCCCCAGCCCCTCCTGCCATGTGAGGACACAACAAGAAGTCTATGACCCAGAAGAGGGCCCTCATCCAACCACGCTGGCACCTGATCTTGGACTTCTAGCTTCCAGAACTGCGAGAAATAAAGGTATTTCATAATAGCAATGCCAAATACATGGTCACACTTAACAGATACCTCTCATCACCTTAGGTCTTCTCATCAACGTGACTAAATTTAGTTCATCTTAACCCCACTCGCAACGTACACACGTACAGGTACACACAAACTTTTACCTTTCATCTCCTAGTTCTTTACATAGCTATCTTCTAGTAGGTGATAGCTAACTAACTGAGTGATATAATCCAGGTTAAATGGGTAATGGATAGTCATGGATGGGTATAAAGTCTTGATCTTCCTACCAACAAATCATGCCTTCTTTCAAAAACACTGACTCAAAGACAGGAACACAGAAGGAAAGCAGGGCACACAGTTTGGAGCAAGCAGGTCTATGAGCCAAATTACAGAAAATATGCCATTCCCTGACTCAGTGCATGTGTATGCGCCCATACGCAACACAGATCTGTCTAGGTGTGTGGCCTATAAATTTAGATTACATATTTGTGGGGAAACCTCATTTTAGATGAGCGTTCACAGAGCACTCAGTAAAATACCGATACCATACAAAACGTCCCAGGTGTGGAATGTACCTAGTAAACTTAATTACAGTGAGTGAGTGATTTATTGATAGTCTATAACATCAATTCCAGACCACATCCATTACCCACCTCTGAAATGAGCTCATGCCAAGTCATGCTCTACCAATTCTTTTCCCCTTTCTAACTACATTACATTTTTTAGAAAGAACGACTATGGTTCTTTCCTTTTTTCCTCCATCCTTAAGATGCCACCTCACTCTGAACAAAGACTTCATTCCCTATTTTGAAACCAATACTTTTCATCAATTGGTCACATATTAGGCCATTAGAGCTCTTTCTTTCGGGCTCTGCCTCCAATTCCCTCATCCATCTCCCCTCATGTGTTCTGGGTCCCATTTGTTCCCATTAGCTGAGGGACTTTGCACCCACAGAAGTCCAGGGTCTGCCCTCAGGAACTCCTGGCCTATTGGAGGAAGCATACAATAAAACAGCCAATGCCATGTAATTAACATTAGAATAAAGAAAAGCACTGGTGGCTAGCAGAGAACAGAGAAAAGGCACCAATCCTACCAGGAATGGGCTGGGTAAATTTGTAAGATGAGTTGACAAGGACTTGTTCCTTTAAGTGTTTAAGAAAACAGACTTTCTTTCTGCCAATACGATGGGTTAAATAACCTGAGACCCCTACTGCTCAAAGCATTAGTTAGACTATTTAAGAACTACTTCAAATGCATAGTTTGAACTCTCCCAAGAAAACAAGGGAGCTCTCCAAAAGTCACAAAATTAAGACTCACTGAGAAATACAGTGATGACCTACTGAGAATCTTTGCCCTGAAGAGTTTGGCTGGTCTCAGCACAGAAGATAGAGTTTAAATGGCCTCTGAGGGCAAGAGACAAAGTCAAGGATCCATGTCCTGAGTAAGGCAGTACCCAGAGGGCTCTACCTTTAGTCAAATAGAAAAGTATGACCACTAGTAAAAGGAAAAGGCAAGGAACTTTGTCTCAGCCTAAGCTTTTGAAGAGGTGGGGGGAAAGCGTTCCCTGGAAATCTTCAACTGAGAGATTTAACATACAAAAAATAGTCCCAGGCTGGTAATGCTGCATTTGGAATTAACTCAGATTTACGAAACTCCCACAGTTAGAGTCTCATTTGTCATAGGCTCACAATTCCAAATCATTAAACACTCTACGCAGCTATGCATCACAAGAAAGACAGTACAAACGGCAAAATCAGACCCTCAGAACTTCAAACAGACGAACCAAATATTCTAAAATATAAGCATATTTAAATAAGATGTTGAAAAAAATAACTGAAAGCATGAGAAAGGCACAGGACACTATCCTAAAACACCAGGCTGACGTGACAAAGAACCAAATAAAACTTCTGAAAATAAAAAGGCATAATGTCTGAAACTTCATTGGACAGGTTAAATAACAAAGAAAGAAAAATGAAAAGGTAATCAGTAAACTAGAATTTGAAATTTAAGAGATTACTCAGAACATAGTGAAAAGCTAGAGAAGGGGAAGGATATGAAAGATGTTAAGAAACAAGAAATATAGTACGAAAAGGTCCACATACTTTTTACAGGAGTTCCAGACTGAGATTAAAGGGACAACAGAATATGTGAAGAGATAATTTTGGAGAATTCTTATTAATTGATACAATTCTCAGATGCTGAAAATATATTGAGCTCCAACAAATCTCTAGATACATCATAGTGAAAGTACAGAACACAGAGAGATCTTTAAAAAGAACTTGGCAGAATCATGTCTAGGTGTGATATTAAAATGATTTATAATGGAGAATAATATATACTGCATTTTGTATGATCAGAGAAAAGTGTAGAAAAATATGTAAACTGTACATATTGGTTCTCTTACAATGAGAAATTGCTGGGAGTGATGGAAAGGTCTTTTAAAAATCTCTATTATTTTGCTGGTGATACCATGTCTTTTTTAAATAAAAATATTTAAATTTACAATGTAAATTTTTTATATTTAAAATAATTTATTTATATTTAATAACTTGTTTTACATTTTAAATATTTAATTTTAATCTTTTAAATTAAAAAAAAATTCAGCCACAAAAGGAAAATAAATAAAACACCAAAACACCTTGGCTCTGCACTTTTTAAGCAGTGTGCTCCAAGGCCTCAGTTTCCTTACCTGTAAGAATGGGGTGATAGTGTCTACTTTGCAGAGCTGTGAAGATCAAAGCAGCTACTATAGGTAACTCTCCCAGTGTTGGTACTACAGTTCCTTATTTTAAGGCAAAATCTGCCTCCCCCTAATTTTCACCCATTAGTTCTAAACTGACCTCTGAAACTACACAGAACTAGGCTAATGCCTTTTCCCACAATCTTTGATGACTGCTTATCTCATCAACCCTTCTCCATCCCCTATGTTTTCTCTTCTCTAGGAGGAGAACTGTTTCTTTGATTATTTCCCTAATATCATTGCTTCAAGAACTATTCAATATTATCAGGCCCAAACTGGTCCACATTAACTACACTGCCCATTTTGCTAAAGGTAATAAAAGCCACTCAGGTTTATAACCCTAGAACGTTTATTTCTCTTCCTCCTTCACTTCCGCACTCACTCATGTACTATGTAGTAATTCCTTGGAGTCTCCCCTCCATCTTCCCCTCTTCATTCTCTTTACTCAACTGGCACCCCATTCCCATCACCTCCCCCAACCTCCCAGCAATATTCCAAGAGTCTGTTAAGTGATCACCAGAAGCATGTTCCCCCCTCCCCACTTCTAATGCATCTTGGATATTAACACCAGGTTAAATACTCAATTTAAGACTCAAAGTCATTGTTTCCCTTATTTTACTCCTCTGGTCAAGAACAAATCTTAGCCTCTATTACCTATCAAATCAAATACAAACTCCCCCACTGGGCTTCCAGAGCACCCTGCAATGTTGTTCATCTCACACATAACCCATCGCTCACCACTTCTCCACATAAATCTCACTTGACCCAGATTTGCTCCCCATGGGTCCCATACCCAGACTCTACCACCTTACACTTCCATGAATCCCCTTCTGAATATTCTAACTCTGTAGCATGGGACACTAGGGTTTGAATCGTGGATCAAACACCTACTAACTCTGTGACCTTGGACTACC
>NC_041221.1:74911420-74931289 GCF_002837175.3 Physeter macrocephalus | reverse complement strand
TTATGAGATTACTCAGAACATAGTGAAATGCTAGAGAAGGGGAAGGATAAGAAAGATGTTACGAAACAAGAAATATAGTACGAAAAGGTCCACATACTTTTTACAGGAGTTCCAGACTGAGATTAAAGGGACAACAGAATATGTGAAGAGATAATTTTGGAGAATTCTTATTAATTGATACAATTCTCAGATGCTGAAAATATATTGAGCTCCAACAAATCTCTAGATACATCATAGTGAAAGTACAGAACACAGAGAGATCTTTAAAAAGAACTTGGCAGAATCATGTCTAGGTGTGATATTAAAATGATTTATAATGGAGAATAATATATACTGCATTTTGTATGATCAGAGAAAAGTGTAGAAAAATATGTAAACTGTACATATTGGTTCTCTTACAATGAGAAATTGCTGGGAGTGATGGAAAGGTCTTTTAAAAATCTCTATTATTTTGCTGGTGATACCATGTCTTTTTTAAATAAAAATATTTAAATTTACAATGTAAATTTTTTATATTTAAAATAATTTATTTATATTTAATAACTTGTTTTACATTTTAAATATTTAATTTTAATCTTTTAAATTAAAAAAAAATTCAGCCACAAAAGGAAAATAAATAAAACACCAAAACACCTTGGCTCTGCACTTTTTAAGCAGTGTGCTCCAAGGCCTCAGTTTCCTTACCTGTAAGAATGGGGTGATAGTGTCTACTTTGCAGAGCTGTGAAGATCAAAGCAGCTACTATAGGTAACTCTCCCAGTGTTGGTACTACAGTTCCTTATTTTAAGGCAAAATCTGCCTCCCCCTAATTTTCACCCATTAGCTCTAAACTGACCTCTGAAACTACACAGAACTAGGCTAATGCCTTTTCCCACAATCTCTGATGACTGCTTATCTCATCAACCCTTCTCCACCCCCTATGTTTTCTCTTCTCTAGGAGGAGAACTGTTTCTTTGATTATTTCCCTAATATCATTGCTTCAAGAACTATTCAATATTATCAGGCCCAAACTGGTCCACATTAACTACACTGCCCATTTTGCTAAAGGTAATAAAAGCCACTCAGGTTTATAACCCTAGAACGTTTATTTCTCTTCCTCCTTCACTTCCGCACTCACTCATGTACTATGTAGTAATTACTTGGAGTCTCCCCTCCATCTTCCCCTCTTCATTCTCTTTACTCAACTGGCACCCCATTCCCATCACCTCCCCCAACCTCCCAGCAATATTCCAAGAGTCTGTTAAGTGATCACCAGAAGCATGTTCCCCCCTCCCCACTTCTAATGCATCTTGGATATTAACACCAGGTTAAATACTCAATTTAAGACTCAAAGTCATTGTTTCCCTTATTTTACTCCTCTGGTCAAGAACAAATCTTAGCCTCTATTACCTATCAAATCAAATACAAACTCCCCCACTGGGCTTCCAGAGCACCCTGCAATGTTGTTCATCTCACACATAACCCATCGCTCACCACTTCTCCACATAAATCTCACTTGACCCAGATTTGCTCCCCATGGGTCCCATACCCAGACTCTACCACCTTACACTTCCATGAATCCCCTTCTGAATATTCTAACTCTGTAGCATGGGACACTAGGGTTTGAATCGTGGATCAAACACCTACTAACTCTGTGACCTTGGACTACCTCACTGGCCTCACAATATCCGTTGTAAGGATCAAATGGAATCCAGTACACAAAACCCCTAGAGTAGAACTGACACTCAGTAGATACTCAATAAACTCCAGGGTCCTCCCTCCCCTCATGTTCCCAATGACTGCCCCTGTATCTTTTATTTATTCTACAATCTAACAGTGATATCCCAACACTTGTTGCTAATTGTTTCATGTGTTTATCTTATATCCCCAGCTAAATTATTCCCTTGCATCCTTTGCTGCGTTCCATACATAGCAAAAAATTAGGAGACTAAGTCCAATCATTATATATTCTTTGACGAGGAGTGGAGGTTAAGAGTGACTATTGTGTTTGAAAACACAGCATATTCATTCAACAGCATTCGAGCAACTACTGGGCAACAGGATACTATGTGCTGAGGAGATATAATTCAACAAGAAAAACAAAAATCCCAGCCCTTCTGAAGCTGACAGTACAATTTACAGACAATAACCAGAAAATTTTCTAAGAGTACATTTGGAAGTGATATGTGCTATTTTTAAAATGAAGCAAAGGAGGAGGAAAGAGCAGCAGGGGTGGGCTGTGGTGTGCAACTTTAAGTACAGTGGTCAGGAAAGACCACATTGAGATGATGACATCTGAACAAAGACTTAAAAGAGATGTAGGAGAGACCCATGCAGATGTCTGGGCTAAGAGTCTCAGGCAGAGGAAGGAGAGAGTGGGAAGTCGTGAAGGAGCGTGATCAAGGGACAGCAAGGAGTCCGAGTGAATAACATGGAGAGTAACAGAAAAAGGAGGACAGGAGCGTCTGGGCTGCTGAACACGTGGAGGTGCTGGGAGAGTGGCACGCTCAAGAGGGAGCCCTCTGCATCTCTTCCACATGGTTCTTCCTGAGTTACATCCTTTTTTAATAAACCGGTGCTCTATTGCAACTAAAGGGAAGTTCCACATACCTTGCCCTCTGCATCTCTTCCACATGGTTCTTCCTGAGTTACATCCTTTTTTAATAAACCGGTGCTCTATTGCAACTAAAGAATGATTCGTGAAAACCTGTTCAACTCACAGCAGCCTATCTTCAGCATCTTTCGGAAGATACTCAGTAACCAGAGGAAATATTGAGAGCATCCTCAAAAAAACACATACCATCTACCGAAAGAGTTTCAGAGTTTAAAAGCATGACTTCTCCCGGCTCTGGAAAAGTTGTAAAATCAGCAGAGACTGACATAGTCACTTCCAGAATGCCTATATGACCCCTCAGTAGCAACAGGAAAAGACAAAAGCAGCTCCACCTTTAAGAATTTCCAAGAAACCCACCAGAAGAGTTGTACCAACTACTGTAAGTGTTGAGAAAATTTCCAAACCTGCCTCAACCATCAGATTGGTTGAACCAATAGCAAAAGCCTCACCACCTCCCCAATGAGACAGGAGAGCCGGACCTGTACCAGCTACTGTCAGAGCTCCACCCCTTCCTAGATTAACTTCATTACCCACGACTAAATATTTACAGACTCCTGTGTCCTCAGTGTCCTCTGAACCTTCCGTACGCACTTGGGGGGGTGAGAAAAACTGCTTGTGTCTTCTGCCTCCTTCCAAAGCTCTACCCTGAGCAGGCTAGAGCTCCACAGACAGAGGTTTGGAGCTTCTAGGAAGGACAACGTTATAACTATATTTAAGAGGCTGTGACCAAGTCGCGTTTGTGTTTTTATGTTACAATACTCTGTAGTAAAATCACACACGTGCACTCAAAAAAAAAAGGGGGACAGAGAAAAATGGAGGGCCTGATCACATAAGACCTTATATGTCATCATGTGGGCTTGGGTTTCTCTAAGTATGAAAGGATTCATTCGAGGGTTGCAAGCTAAGGAGTGACATGATCTGACATATATACCAACAGTATTATTCTAACTACTGTGTTGCAGGTTGACAAAGAGACCAAGGGCAGAGTGGGGGACTTGTTTGGAGGCCACTGCAATAATCCAGGCAAGAGATGATGGTGGGCAAGAACAGGGTGGTAGCAAGGGCAGCAAGAGAAGTAACTGGATTCTGGACACACTCTGAAGATAAAGCCAATTGGATTTCCTGGCAAGTCGGAAGTGGGATGTGAGAGAAAGAGGGTGTCTCCAAAATTTGAAGACTGAGCTAAGGATGGAATTGCCATCAACGGAGATGGGGAGTGGCATAGGTGGTGCAGATTTGGGAAAAGAAACCAGGGATTCAATTTTGGGCATAAGTTTGAGATGCCCACACCTGGAGAGCTGTCACACAGGCACTGAGATACACAGTCTGCAGTTTATTCTGACCACCGAGTCCTTTTACTGATTTATTCTCATCAAAGCACTAGTGAGAAGATAAGAGATTAAAAGGAGGAAGAGTAGGGACGGTTCCCTGCCCTTGAGGATGTGGAAATCTAAAAAGGGAACATGAAAGCCTTTTCTGCCACCTATGGCACAGCCTAAGCTGGAAATGGCATCTTCCTTTTCTAACACTTGGAAAGGCATCAAAGGAATGAGATGAGTACATCCAAAGAGTGGTTTTAGACACAAAAACACGCCACCATGTTGACTGTCTGGGTTCCAGCTGTAGCCAGAATACATGCCAATGATACAAGCAAATGAAACCACATCCACCATTTTAAGATAAAATCTCCCCCAACTCCCCTCTTACAGTTCTGTTCTCCAGATAGAGTGTGGTCTCCAGGGCTATTTTCCTTGGAAATCATGATCATTTTCCAAAGGAAAATGTGTTCGGGTTTTCTAATGGTCAAGGAAGAGGACGAGACTAAGAACCGGGCAGCTTGAGTCAGCCCTGGCTCCCCTCCACAGGCCCCGCCCTGCCTCTGCCTCCTGACTTGGTTTCTCAATGTGTAAACACTGCAGCAGGGAAAATATTTTCCACTGCCTACACACAGGGCATTTGTGAGCATTAATGAATTAATGTGTATAAAACACTATGAGCTACTCAAATAAAAGGACAATGAAACTCTATTTGTAAATTTTTGAGGTCCAGACAGAGCAATCTTAACTTATTTCGTACAAACCCCACTGAAAATCAGACTAAGATATCAGAAGTTATCCTGCACCAGCCTGAAGAGACAAAATGAGATAATGTCTGAAAGCTCTTTGTGAAGTTCAACTCCAATGTTAGGGTTTCTAGCAACAAGATAAAAATGCAATATTAAACAGGTTAGGAATCATTACAAACCAATAAAAAGCTGTAGTTCTAGTAAAGCTCCCCGTGGTGGTTAAATGTGTTGACCTGTGAGGCCATATTCTGAGTTGCTGCTGGAAACATGACAAGACCCGAGAAGAAAATACGGGCTTTTGTCTAAGAGCCGTAGGATTGAGCACAGCGTAAGAGCCGTCCATGAAAAGAGCTTTGTTGAAGGCGTTTTCCCTTATTTTCTAGACGCTGTCCAAGTCCACTCAAGTGGTCACAGTTACCATTGAAGTGAAGAGGCCACTGTATAGATTCCGCTGATGATCCAGGTAGACGGTCTTCCCTGCCCACTGTGATCTTTACTTCAGTATTCAAACAACTTTTCACGTTGTCTCATTCCTGGCTCAGACTGTGCCAAAAACCAGATGAACGCACGACCTGGAGGTGGAACCTTTCCCCCACCAAGCAATGATGTGCTCAGATTACTGTGACCATCAGGTTTTCTCACACCTTAACTTTTCATTTCAGAAAGAGAAGAGCAAGTGGTGGCTAGAAAAATATCCAACACGCGGAGGGCAGAAACAACAAGCTACAAATGACTCCATGATTCACCTGGATCTAGACCAAAGATCTTGATGAGTTCACCCCGACAATGTCTCCCCGCTGTGGACACCTGAGGCGAGAAAGGCTGACTCGCCCAAGGTCAGCGTGTTCTAATCCCTGAGCTGCTCATGACTCACGGTAAATTCCAAACTCCCAGTTCTGTGTTTACTGCACACGGACATTAATCTCCCAACTGGTTTCCCTACTTTTGGCCCCAGCTCCCTCCAGTCCATGAGGCCTGCAGCCAAAAGATTCCACTTCTTCAAATACTGCTCTGGGGGTCCAGCCCCCCTCACCTACTCTGAGCCTCTCAGTGGCTCCCCACTGCCGAGAGAGGAAAGGCGACCCTTCTACACCTGCCATTCAAGGCCGCTGTGTGTAAGTGTCCCTCCCAGGGCCTCTGACAACACTTCCCTTCTCCTCTAGAGGGGGCTTTGTGGTGTTCTGGCTGTCACGCATCCTTCCCTTTTTCCAGTTAGCACCTGCATCCCCCCTCTGGGGAGCCCTCCACTGTGCACAGCTTTAACAGGATGTAGGATCCCATTGTCCTTACAGAAGCCAACGGGAATTCGTTGCAGCCAGGGGTGGGTACGTGGTAGAGAGCTTACGCAAGGGAGTGCCATAGGAGCAGTTAGGGTCATAGTTAGGCATCAAAGTCTGTTTCTGTTATCACCCAAGAACTATGGCTAAAGCACTCTCCAGTCTATTTCCTACAACTTCCCATTACAGGCTGGCCCATCTATGAGGGTGGCCTACTGCGTATCCCCATCTCTCCCACCCAAACACTGCATGTACACTTCCACCCCTGTGCTATCTGCCTGGAAAACACAGGGCAGAGGTGCCTGACCGGGGTAAGCACAGGGCAGGAACAACAAACCCAGTCCAGGAGCTGGGCACGCTGAGTCTTGAAGGATGAAGGCAAGTGAAGTAGACTAAAGGGAAGGATGCGGGGCTGGGGAGGAGACACATTCCAGCCTGTACACTGAGCACAGAGAACATGTCGATCTATGAAGGATCTGAAGTCTCTTCTTTAGAGCTGTGTGCAAGATGACAAGGGGACAAAAGCTGAGACTAGAGATGCAAGCAGAGCTCCGCTCAGCACTTTACCATTTGAGTCTCCACCCTGAAGCTTAAGGGGTGGCTTAGAAGAAATACAAGAATAAATCCCTAACAGCCAGAAAGAGAGCAAAACTCTGTTTCTCCCAATTAGCTTTTTGAAATTCCTAACATTTACTCTTAATACATGCACTCACCTCCACAAAATAAAACATAATATTAAGCCAAGACACCTGCTTCAGTTAAACTCATTCCAAAATAATTTAGTTTTGCATACATAGCACCCCCCAAAAAAATCAACCCCATCACATTCCTGAGCAAAGCAGGAAACAGAAGTAACTGCAGTGTGTCCAAGTGTCAGGCTGTGGAAAGAACCAAGGCAGAAAAGAGACACATAACCTGGATTAGGGTTCTCAATCTGTCTCTAACTAGATGTGTGACTTTGGGCACGTTACTTAATTCAAGCCTTGATTTCCTTAACTGTAAAACATAGCCAATGATGACAACAGCTACAAGACTGTTAGGGTGATGAAACTGAATGTACCTAAAGCACCTGGTACACATCAGCCACACAATGACACCGTCCCTTTCTTTCCAAGAAACAGTTCCCCCAACAAAGACCTCAGTTTCTGGAAGGCATGTCCCTCACACCCTGAGGCATCACTGGAAAACCAGTGGTCCAGGAGTGAGAAGATGTGGGTTCCTATAACTGCCATTTCCAACTGTGTGACTGGGAGAGGTCAACCAACCACTTGAGAGCTCCTTTTCCATATCTGTAAAATGGAGACAATAATCACTGCCCACTCCTGGACATGCAAGGTTTAAGGGAGGGTCACAGAAGCTTTTACGAACTCCAGATACATAAACTATCATCACCGAGTATTTGTGTACTTATAAATGACCTTCTCTGAGACATATTTCTGACACCACCTCTGAAATTCCAGTTCAACCACTTTCCTCATGTCACTCACAACCTACAAAGACTCTTTATGCTTGTTAGGCTTCTTTCAAATTCTGTTTGATTTCCAACTCTCCTTAACGTGGTCCCACCTTACCTGGCCCTCAAATACTCTCTCCTCCTGCTCCCCCAGATTTGCAGGCTGTCCTTCTCATGGTCCACACTCACTCCCGCCCCTGCGCTGGCTCTCCTACCTAAAGCACCCTTCCTTCTCCCTCTCTATTGACCTAAGTGGATAAATCCTAACACTCAACTTATTCTACCTGCTCCATTACACCGCTGGTTACTCCAGCAATAAGGATTCTCTCCTAGTTCTGAACTCCCTACCAGAATCTCAATTGATATTTTACTAAATTCCCTAATTTCTCCTCTCTGCTAGTGTTCTCTTCAACTAGGTAACAAGCTTCTTGAGGGAAGAGAGCATGTCATTTTTATGCCCATTCCCCATTCCCTAAAAAGTTCAACATAGCGCAACAACATAGAAAGAGAACATGGACGGGAGGTTCTCACATCTCTCTGTGCACCAAAACTTTCATCCTTGGTTCATTTCCACAAACTCTTAGCAAGCACCTACTCTGTGCTTGATGTTAAGGAAACCAAGGTGAGCAGGGCAAGTTCCCAGGTCTTAGAGGCTCAAGACACCAACAGGTCAATGACGGACTCCAGTCCAGTGGAGCAGGGGAAGCTGCAGATTCTAATGCTGACTTTCAATCTACAACCACAGTTAAAACAAAACTTCCTCTTCCCTTGTAGGAATCGAGCCATGAATTCTGACAAAGATGTACTTAATGCATTATGAGCAAAATATTGGGAATAATCGCAAAGTCTCAGATTGAGAATAGTATACTAATTTTATGCAGTCACTGAAAATGATAATTTTTGAAGGGTATTTAACAAACACATTAATAATATCAAAAGTAAAAAATAAAGAATGCCCCGTGTACATACTATGTGATCCCAGTTACGTTATGGTGAAACAAGCTGTTGTTGACCACAGGTTCACTGTCCACCAGGCCCCACCTCAAGCACTTCACACAATGACCACGACAAGGGCAGCCTGGGTGAGACCTTCCACATCCCCCATGATCTCCACCAGCTTCCCCCAAATAACACCTAACTAACTAAAACTGTGTTTGGCTTCAAGACAAGCCCCCTCTTTCTAGTACAACTGCTTTCCCTCCATTCTTACTATAGTGAAAAGCTGGAGTTGCCTCTTAACATGTTAATCATTTATTCTGCACCACTGTCCATAAAGTGTTGTTACTGTCATTTCATGGATGAGAAAACGGACGGAGGGCCCAAAGTCACCAGCTTAAAAAAAAAAAAAAAAAAAAAGGTAGAGTTGGGAATTAGAGCCATGTATATCTCGTCCTGATCTCATTACCTGGCCCATAACACCAAGAGCATTTTCCATCCCCCTCTCAGGCCCAACCAAACTCAGCAGACTGTCAAAGCCCCACGTGTATGATCAGGCCAAGGGCTGAATTCCTAGGAAATCTTACCTCATTCATGCTCTCACTATAACTCTCCTAAATGTATTAGACCTAATTGTAGCATTTGTCTTTCAAAAGTATTTTGGTCTCCCCGAGATGTAGAGTTTCAGAGTGTCTAATAACTCCTCCACGCATTAATTATCAAGTAACCTGTATACAGACAAGCTTTTCATTTGGATAGATGAGAAACCTACATATACAGGTAATTTCAATTAGGACACATCTCTCAGGTTATGAATGGGCCAGATTCCAACACTTGTAAATGGGTTATTTGCAGCTGCTACGTGCCATGGGGGTTAAATATCCAGACCAGCCCACAAGAGCCTTTTTACCTCAAATACTAACCCGTGAGTATTTTTTTTTCATAAATTTATTTATTTATTTATTTTTGGCTGTGTTGGGTCTTTGTTGCTGCATGCGGGTGAGTGGGGGCTACTCATTGTTGTGGTGCGTGGGCTTCTCATTGTGGTGACCTCTCTTGTTGCGGAGCACGGGCTCTAGGAGTGCAGGCTTCAGTAGCTGTGGCTTGCGGGCTCAGTAGTTGTGGCTTGTGGGCTGTAGAGCACAGGCTCAGTAGTTGTGGCGCACGTGCTTAGTTGCTCCGTGGCATGTGGGATCTTCCCGGACCCGGGCTCGAACCCGTGTCCCCTGCATTGGCAGGCGGATTCTTAGCCACTGCGCCACCAGGGAAGTCCCTAACCCGTGAGTATCGTCCTAAGCATCAAGTTTACCCATGTTTCCACAGGACAGAGTTCGCATTTAGAATTCCAAAACCATACTTCCTCCTGCTATAACCCTGGTTGTGGGATTAGACCCTTCTCCCTCTCCCACATTCATGGAGCCATGGAAGCCAGGACTCTTCCAACTTATGTGAGAATCAGGGCTGCAGTCTGAGGGCTGCAGCAGGGCCCAGCATCCGTAGTATGGGTCCCCCTCCCTTTACTGCAGAGGGGATGCAAGGGGCTGACCCACAGTCCCCTTCCCTGCCACCACCCACTGTGTTAGACATGGTGTCCCTGAGAAACGAATTTCTGTCCCAGTTTCTCCATTACCCTGTTACTATTCTTCACACACATTCTCTTCTGATATTTTCCAGGTACTTTTTCTACCGGAAACAAATAGAAACATCCAATAGAAATAACAAATAAGAGTTGGTTACAAAATATACATTAAATTCACTGAGAAGAGGGGGTTCAAGTATGCTGTCCTGGCTTTATTTTACTCACTAGGAGCACGTCCCCCGGGGCAAGCATTGATAATTTCAAGTCTCTGAGCTCCAGTTTCCTGATCAAGAAAACAAGAGGGCTGAACTGCTTTACAGCGACAGCTCCTTAATCATAAAGTGGGTGGCAATGAAACCTCTCCCAACACTCAGAGTGGGAGTCTGATATTTCTGGCTCTTCCTTGCTCTACCAACAAAATCATCCTTGGTTCTAAAAAGCTTCATCCAAACCCTCCTCAACCCCTTCAATTCTGGGTCAGGCGCTCCTGGGCCCCTCTCCCTCTCCAGCCCCCCCACCACCAAGAACATACCAAATCGGAAAAAAGCTACATAAGTGATATTTTGGAGGCAGGACCATATAATGGTTAAAAGCCAAGACTTAGATTCAGATATGGGTGTCAATCCAGCTGAGCAACTTATTAGCCTGTGACCCCAGGCAAGTCACTTAGTCTAAGCCTCTGTTTCCTCATCTATAAAATGGGGACCCTAACAATGCCTATTTCATAAGATTGTTGTAAGAAGAAGTGAGTAACACACATAAAGCCCTTAGCAGCCTGGCACATGCACGCGCTACGATGCCATTATCGTGGTTGTGGTGGCAGTGATTATTACTGCTGCAAATATTACTTCCCTGAAGGATGCTACAGCCTGATTGAAATGAGATTCTCCCCCAGAGGATGACTAACCTGTAAAATTCAACCCAAGAGCCACTCCTGAGATGGGGAGAAGCTTCTGTTTGCAGGGGGGCATTGAGAGATGGGGTGAGGGGAGCTGTTGGTATGAAGTGGGAGGGGAAGATGCAGTCCTATGCATTTACCCTTGCTCCTACCCTCCGTTCTCCAGGGAGAAGGGCCCTCACATCAAAGGCTAGCCCAGGAAAGGCATTCCTACAGCCACCTGACTCTGAGGGATGCAAGGCAGGCCTGTGCAAGAGAAGAACAGCCTGTCAGATCTAGAATTGAACTTGTTTAGGGAACAATCAGTCCCCTACATCATTTAATGAGAAGTTGCATTCATGTTTCATTTAAAATTCTAGGAATCGCTGGTAAGTTTTACTGACTTACTTCTGGTAATACTGTGCTTCACACGTAAAATATCATCCTCTGCCTCTGTATTCTAGCAGCAGTAGATTTTTAATAGTATTTCCTGGAAATGGTCTATTTCCCCAAGCACTGAAAAGGAACTCTCAATGTAAGGGGTTCCATGCCAACAGCTCCATCCATTTAACAGTGCAGAGGCACCCTCAACCAAAGCAAGATTCACTATTTCAGGGAAAATAGGCGTTTTCTGGACATAATTTTCTAAAACATTATTCATGGAACCAGAGAACCTGCCATTATATCAGCATGTGGATGTCAAACTAAAGCACCTCTGGATGTGAGTTCACAGCAAATTTGTCAAATAAAATCAAGATAAATTCACCCCCCCTGAGGACAATATAACTTTTGATGCACAAGAAAGAAGAATATCCATAAGAATGAGGATAATAATAAAGACAACTGAAAAATTTAATGAAATCCCCAATCACTTCATTAGTTCACTTAACTAACACTTATTGGGTAATTAAAATGTGCCAAATACTGTACTAAGATCTAGAGAAAAGATGACTCAATCTTTGCCCTTAAAATGCTCAGTTCATGGGCTTCCCTGGTGGCGCAGTGGTTGAGAGTCCGCCTGCCGATGCAGGGGACACGGGTTCGTGTCCCGGTCCGGGAAGATCCCACATGCCGCGGAGCGGCTGGGCCCATGAGCCATGGCCGCTGAGCCTGCGCGTCCGGAGCCTGTGCTCTGCAACAGGAGAGGCCACAACAGTGAGAGGCCCACGTACCACAAAAAAAAAAATGCTCAATTCAATGAGAATGATAGACTAAAACAGATCATACGCCCAGTGTATCACAGGTAATACCAAGTAGTAGGATCAAATTAGAAGAGCAGGAACTGGTTGGAAGAGATATGACAGACTGCCAAATGACCCCAGATATCCATTCTCGCCTTCATTTTAGTAGTAGGATCCTTCGATTTCAGCTGTGCACATGGCCAACCAGCTAAAGTTACATGGCCCAAAATGGTAGCCACTACCACACATGGCTACTAAACACTTGAAATGTGGTTAATCCTACATGTTGAAATGATATTTTAAATATACTGGGTTAAATATACTGGGTTAATTTCACTTGTTTTCTATTTTTCAATATGGTTATTAGAAAATTTTAAGTTACATATGCAGCTCCCATTATCTTTGACAGTGCTGAGCTAAGAACTCTATTACCTAGCCTCCCCTGAAGTTCAATGTGGGCATACGATGAAGTTTTGGTTAGCAAAATGTGAACAGGAGTCCTGTATACAGGGTGTGAGTCAGGCCCTTCAAAGGAAGGAGTGGGGCCTCCACACCCTCTTTCCCTCTTCTTACCGGTTGGATGCAGGTACGTGGAGGTGAGCCAACTGCACTCATGCCAATAAAGATAATGCCCTATGGATGGGGGAGCAACATGAAAGAAGGAACATGGTCCTTGGATAACCTCACAGAGGGAGCCACCCAACTCTCCAGTTAGACTTTTATGTACGTAAGAGAAATTCCCGCCTTATTTAAGTCTCTCTAAAGTCACCTCAACTATAATCTAGCTAACAGAGGAGGGTGTAAAAGGCTTCCTAAAGGAGATCATACTTTAAAGACATCTTCAAGAGCACTAGTTAGCCAGGCAAAGGAGAGAGGTATATTGGTCATGAGGGTCAGGTGCAAAAAGAAGGGTGTTTGGGGCACAGGAGATGACAGAGCCAAGGCAGAGAGGCAAGGGTCAGTGGGATGTGTCCAGTGAGCTTTCAAACAGGAGCACAAGCTTGGAGACAGGAAGCTCTGGAAGAGGGAGACGTAGCACTCAAGGATGAGGCTGCAAAGGCTGGTCAAATGCCTGAAAGCTGTGAATGGTAGGTTGACAACCTGGAACTTTTTCACATAGGAATGGAGAACTACTGAAGATTCTACCTAAGGAGGGAACAATCATTCTGGTGCCAGTTCATAAAGTGGATGTTCAGGAGGCCAAATCAAAGGCAGGAAGTGAAGCAGTATCCCAGATAAGGTGTGATCAGGGTCTGACCTGCAGCAGTTGCAGTGTGGAGAAGATGGGACAGAATTAAGCCTGTTCAAAAGGTCCAGTCACCCTAGGGGGCAAAGAAGAGGAAGAAGTAAAACAGATTCTCAGACTTTTGGGCTAAAGGAGGGGACCAACAACTAAGGTAGGAGAAGGAGCCATTTGGGGTGGAGTAGGAGGTGACAGGCTCAGTTTCAGACACTGAGATGTCACCATTTGTGGCAAAGCACGTCATTAACAGCTGTCCCTTGCCTAGAGCTTAAATATGGTACCAGAAACAAGATGCAGATGCCAGGGGGGTACTTATGTAGACACCCAGTGTCCACAGACATCAATGGCCCAACAGGGGATGGTAAACACCAGGAGGAAGGAGAGGAAGGGAAAAGGGAGGTAAAAGTTAATCAAAATCACAGGAATGTAAAACACTGCTGAGACTCTCCAGGCTCTTCTCAGAAATAAAAGTAGAGAAACAAACGTGCACAAGACTTTTTAGGGGGAAATGGCAAACAAAAAGGAGTAGAAACTATTATAAAAACTTAAAGCAAAACTTTTGTCCAAAATGGCTCTCTTAACCTCTACATTAAATTTTATCAGTAATAAAAGCATATCCCAAATGACTTAGAATACTTCATCTTCTCAAAATCATTACCATGTTTCCTAAGGAAGGATCACACACAAAGATACTGCAATTCCATTTTAAGTTTTTTTGTTTTTGTTTTTTTTGTTTTTTTTTTGTTTTTTTTTTTTGTGGTATGCGGGCCTCCCTCTGCTGTGGCCTCTCCCGTTGCGGAGGACAGGCTCCGGACGCGCAGGTCCAGCAGCCATGGCTCACGGGCCCAGCCGCTCCACGGCATGTGGGATCCTCCCAGACCGGGGCGCGAACCCGGTTCCCCTGCATCGGCAGGTGGACGCGCAACCGCTGCGCCACCAGGGAAGCCCCCCATTTTAAGTTTTATAAAACTAAAATTAATCAAAATGAGATTAAAATTTCGTAGTGAGTAGTTTCTTTTCAAGACTCTAGACCACAGGATCTGCTATTTTTGCAGAACTTGTGTATTCACTTTGCCTATTTTTTAGGAAACAACCTGAGAAGAAATCCCATCACTTCTGAATTTTGAAAACGCTAGTGTGATTGGGAACCCTAACATCCTAGCTACATATATATCTTTAAAAAAAAAAAAAACATGACCCTGAGCAAGTTGCTTAACATCTCTGAGCTCTAGTTTCCTCATCTTTACAGTGAAAATCTGGCCCACCTTCCTACCTCCCAGAATTGTTGAGGATTATGTGAGACGTTAACTGGAGCCCTCTCTAAACTGTAGAAGGATACACAAATTTTATTTTCTTATACAGAAGAAACTCTGCAAGACTACTAAAAGTTCTTTCTTGGATGCAGTGGCAAGCTAATGGATGGAGAGAAAGCAACAGTAATAATTAATCTTGATTTTCATTAAAAGTTTCCCAGGCAAAAATTAATCTATACCAGTGGAGTTTAATACAGATTCCCAGGTGCCACCTGTCAGAGATTCTAATTCGAGCAGTCTCAGTGCCCGGGAAATTGTATTTCAAGCTCCCCCGCCCTCAGCCCCAGGTAGTTCTAATGACCAGCTAGACTGGGGACTCAAAGCTAGAAAATGCTGGCCAGATCACAGACCCTTTGGCATACACTGTAACTCAGCTGGCTGGATTCTGTGGCGGTCGGTCTATCCACTCACGCAGTATTGATTGCGAGCACCTGGTTTGCACCGGACACGGAGCTAGGTGCCGGGAGGGAGCCTGTGATCTAGTAGGGGAAATTAAAGACAACACGTACACCAGTGATGACAGCAGCGAGCAGTAAGTGCTCTGACAGAGTAGATGCAGGTCCTTACAGAGCACGCAGGACCCGGGAAACTGACCCAGACTCCAGGAAGAACAGCAGGTAGCCAGCCAGGTTTTTGCAGGGAGCAGAGGAGTCCAGAGAAAAGGGAATAGTGAGCGGAGGGAGAGGTGCAAAAGGCAGAAAACCAAGGTGTGTGCAGGGAGCTGCCTGAGACCTGTGTGGCAGAAGGGAAGGCCAGAGAGGGATACAGGAGCCAGACCACGAAGGGTCGTGCAGATTATGAGGCACTAGTGAAGGATTCTGATCAGAAAACTGACATGCTCAGGTTTGTATTGTAACAACTTCACCCTGAGAGCAGTGGAAGATTGGTGTGTGAAGCGGGAGGTAGGAGGATGCAAACATGTAAAGGGAGCCTGGAAACAGGGATTATAATTAGGAAACCGTTACAGTAATCTAGAGAAAAGAGGCCTGAAGCACAGGGCACACAGTGGAGATCACAGGAAGAATTCCACAAAAGTTAACTCAGGGTCTGCTAGTTAAATGCTTCCCTATAACCTCGATTCCTACTAACTTAGCAGATAATGTATAATGGGAAGATACAAGAGCAACATTTAGGGGGATCCTAGCAGTGGCATTCCTAGTGAATTTGATACCTAAAGCAGGTCATCATTTCATATCCCCCTCTTTGAGACGTCCCTGGCAGTCCAGTGGTTTGGACTCTGTGCTTCCACTTCAGGGGGCCCGGGTTCGATCCCTGGTCAGGGAACTAAGATACCGCATGCTGCGCAGTGCAACAAAAAATATATATATATTATATATATTTATATATTATATATATATATAATACATATATATATATATATTCCTCCTCTACATGACAAAATTTTCAGTAATAGTTTTTTAAGGCATAATAATGGCAGGAAATGCAGTGAAAATAATTATCTTATTGAACTACAAATATATAATCATGCCAGTAAAAAAAAATAATGCAAATGTCAATAAAACTCTTAAATGTCTTCCAAAGATACAATGAAGACAACTACTAAACTGTGCCAGTCATACAAATTTTCTTCATTTGTCTTTTAGTTCTGAAACAAATTTCAACTTGGAAGATATTCAAACGCAATAAAATAAAGTATTTCAAATATAAAATATTCACTTATGAAACAACATTAAGACTCACAACACTCACTCTGCTTCACTGCTTGCATTTTACACACAAGAACTCCAAGGGGTCACACAGAGTGACAGAATTAAAGTAACCCCAGTTTTGTTTCTTGTTTTTTTACCATCCCTCTCCTATCATTGCTGATTTCAAATCGACTGTTTAAATGTACAGTTAAATAGTACTACAGAGATCGGATACACAAGCTGAACCCAAAGCAAGCTTGAACAATGCCAAATCTTTGATTTTACTCTCAGAACCAACTTGTATACTATGTGCTGGGAACCAAGTATATAACTGGGAGTTGTCCAAATTCAACTCCATGTTGAATACAATGTTTATTAAACACATCATTAAATGTGTTAATTTGAAGCTTTCATAGATATTATTAAAATGCCACAGTGACTGCAGGAATTATTTAGAGCTTAGACCAACAGAAGGATTCTGTGGGCAAGAAGTAACATTAAGGGCTTCCCTGGTGGCGCAGTGGTTGAGAGTCCGCCTGCTGATGCAGGGGACACAGGTTCGTGCCCCGGTCCGGGAAGATCCCACGTGCCGAGGAGCGGCTGGGCCCATGAGCCATGGTCGCTGAGCCTGCGCGTCCGGAGCCTGTGCTCCGCAACGGGAGAGATAATTGCTAGTGCATGGTGATAGCAAAACGAGACTGACTAAAGTCAATTTCTGCAGAAAAACTACTCCTTGATTGTCAGCACCCTGGCCGGGCAGCAGAGGAGGCAGGGATGACCACTGCCCATCTTCGGGATGCCACTGAAACTGAAAAGGGCCAAGGGGACAGAATCAAGGCCAACAAGGAACAAGTGCAGAATGGTAGCGAGTTGAACAAAAGCAAACAGATAAATCCTTGGGAGTGACGAAATCAGAAGTCAAGTTCAAAATGAAACACATTTAAAATGCCAACAGGCTGCTGGAATGCATAAAAATTCTGGGAACAAACCACAGGTATTGAGAGGTCAGAACTCTGGGTCAAGGATATTGTGCCTAGCCTGGAGCCTTCTCTCTAAGAAACAGCCATGAACTTAGAGGTCATAATTGACCCACCAGATAGCATATTAGATTCTATGGAAAAACAATTTTTAACTTCTGTTTTTCATCCTGGAAAGATTTAAGATGACAAGGTATATAAATCAGATCCTCTACCACTGACAAGGGTCTTATGTGAATTGTGACAAATGGCAAAGATGAGATACTTAGTTTCACTATGAAGACAAATCTGAAAATGCAGAGGGAGTGAAGATTTTTTTGGATCAGTTGAATAGAGTATAAGCTCTCCTGGTCTCTTTTACATGTGGACAAGCTGGCTTTCCCCTCTAAGCCTCCTGAGAGACACCATGGGAAAGTGAAGAGAGAAAGGAGTCCCACAGACTAGGAAGGATCAATAAACAAACTGCTGGACCTAGAGCAGGTAGTTTAACCTCCCATATCTCCTTAGTTTCCTTATCTGTAAAACAAAAGAGGTTGTTGTAGGAGATAAAGATAAGAGGCACAAGGCTCCAAGCAGAGTGCTGAACAAAGGGAAAGCAATTAACAAACGGTTATCATCATCTTCATTATGAACTCCAAACCAAATGACACAAAGAGGTCTTTCTATAGCCGATGAAAATCTCACCCCATTCTCCCTGTAACAGGGCCCTCAAATGCTACAGGGGCCGCATGGATGGTTGGATAAACCTCATAAGCTTCATTCCTCCAACTATACGAAGACAAAACACACAGTGGTTCTATCTATGGCCTATGACAATCACATGCTTAGCTAATTATTATTAATTAGTTCATCTTTTACAGTAGGAACATTATGTACCCTATCTCCCACCCCCACCCCAAGATCCAGAAGTGAGGTTTTTTGGTTTTTTTCCAACTGTGTTAAACAGCCAGTTCATTCCCAGGGAGGTGGCCCAACTCAAGACTCTGGGATAACCAACGTATACTTAGCCCAGATCATTTCTAGTATGGAGACTCAACTGACAACAGTAACACAATTTTACAATTGAATGACTCCAAAGCCAGATGAGACGAGCAAAAAAAATTCTTGACCCTGTGGTTGCCTTTTTATTATGACCACCAACCCAAGAGAGAAGGGTCTTTTCGTCATTGGCTTTGAAGGATTAGAAGAGACTAATGCTTGGGGCTAATGAAAGAGTAAGGCAAACATTTACAAATCATTTAAGTGTACATACTGCCACCAACATAGGAGAGAAGTACTCACAAAACCTCTCTCGGTGGCAATATATCTTTTCTGAAAGGGGGATTGTGGTCTCATGAAATGCCTCACTAACGCTTCTGCTCAAGTGGCTTTATACTCTGGCTAAGCAACAGAAGAGAAGAAAAACACTGGTTTTTTGAGGGTGTTTTGTTTGTGTTTTACTTTTTGCAACCTCTAGTACAGAAGCAGGGATTCCTGCTAGAACATGCCACTCATCAGCCCCTTTTCTTACACAACAGGCCTCTTTGAGACTTTCCTCCCCTACTTTGAGTTGGCTCCACCTCTTCCTCCCACGTCACTGAACGCAGACAAAAAGACCCAGGACTGGTGTTGTACCAACTGATCACATTCACTGCTTTTCCACGTGTATATTCACAGAGTTATGCCGTAAAGAATTTTTCACAAACAGAACTGTCATCCTTTAGGTTTTGGTTTTGTATTTATATGTTATTTAAACTTGCCAAGTATTTCCATCTATAATTTCATCTGATTGGCAAACTCCTCAGCTTTATCTAGAGGGCTAGTATCATCCCCATTCACAGAGGGGGAACCTAGAAGCGCAAAACACTCCACTAACGTTCAACTAGGTTGGCACTCCCAATCTCAAGTTTAATTTTGAGACTAAGTGAGAACATCTGCATTTTATGCAAAAGTGGCCTGTTAATAAATTCTTAACTAGCTGACAGAACAGTTTTTTTAAACTTTTTTCTAATGTTAGTAGTGCAGAAGAAAGTTCCGTTTTGACCTCTTCGGCACTGTAAATATCAAAACTCTGCCAAACTGATGGGTGAGTGGCATTCTGACACAAGGTATGTAAAATATACTTAATAAGGCTGCTTAACTTTCTAAGGGGATTTCCATATTGTACATGTAACTGTTTATATATTGCTCAGAGAGTCACAGAAGGCAACAGATGAGGAAACTGAAGACAGGGATATGAGTCTTGCTTATGGGCTTGTGGCTAGGTGCCTGCCCCATCCCTGAAAGAGGAATGCAGAGAAGAATGCAAGGAAGAGCTGAGATAAGGGGCAGGAGCCCAGGTCAGGAGCCCAGGCCCACCTCACCCGGCTCCTGTCACCTTGCATACCGCAGTGCTAGTGTCCAAGACTTGCCATTTTCAAGACTGCTATTCACCATGTGCGTCTCACCTTAATCATATAGTGGTTTTGACACTTGTGTTGATGCATTACAAAAATGGGACATTTATTGTTAACATTTCTGAAACAGATTTCTTTTTTTAACATCTTTACTGGAGTATAACTGTTTTACAATGGTGTGTTAGTTTCTGCTTTATAACAAAGTGAATCAGCTATACATATATATATATATATCTATATCCCCATATCTCCTCCCTCTTGCGTCTCCCTCCCTATCCCACCCCTCTAGGTGGTCACAATGCACCGAGCTGATCTCCCTGTGCTATGCGGCCACTTCCCACTAGCTATCTA
>NC_041221.1:74815951-74910189 GCF_002837175.3 Physeter macrocephalus | reverse complement strand
GGCTGCTTCCCACTAGCTATCTATTTTACATTTGGTAGTGTATATATGTCCATGCCACTCTCTCACTTCGTCACAGCTTACCCTTCCCCCTCCCCATATCCTCAAGTCATTGCTCTAGTAGGTCTGTGTTTTATTCCCATCCTACCCCTAATCTCTTCATGACCTTTTTTTTTTTTTTAGATTCCATATATATGTGTTAGCAGATTGTTTTACCAATAAATGCTATTCTTTTTCTACACAAATTTGTTATTCCTAAATAAAAGAGTACAAATGTGAAAAACTAACTTCCTTATCATAGTTAAAAGCTTATACTAATGTGTCATAAGGACTGTCTGTGATTGCATAAGTGATAATCACGACAGGCATGCCTTCTTCAAATCCACTCACAGTCTTCTAAGTTACATGGGATACACTATAAACTTACATGCTTTTAATGTCTAGTGACGTTAAGACTCACTATACCGTGTAATCCCACATCACAAGAAAGGGAAGACTTCTGGTGGAAGAAACCACTGTCTTTTTACTTAAAAGAAGTTACTTACTGTATACTTATACTTAAAATGCAATTATTCTTATGCACTTACATATACTACCAAATGTAAAATAGATAGCTAGTGGGAAGCAACCACATAACACAGGGAGATCAGCTCAGTGCTCTGTGACCACATAGAAGGGTGGGATAGGGAGGGTGGGAGGGAGATGCAAGAGGGAGGAGATACGGGAACATATGTATATGTATAACTGATTCACTTTGTTATAAAGCAGAAACTAACACACCATTGTAAAGCAATTATACTCCAATAAAAATGTTAAAAAAATGCAATAATTCTGTATCCAAGAAAGAAAAATAAAGGATTTAAACCATAAACTTATCCTACCAAAGAAAGCAGCAGTGAATCACAAAATCACACAAAAAAGAAGGCAGACTATAAAATAAAACGCTGTGTCTGGTATCTCACTGATAAAAATACAATTTATAAAAGTGTTTTTATTATGTGACAGAATGCATGTAAGTTTAGTTATGATTTTATTGATACATACACATTTTTACTAATCAGAAATATACTGACTCAAATATCCAAAGGTAAACACATGAATGTTCAACAGCTGCACAAGTTACTGACTTAAAAATTTTTCTTTGCACACATCCATGTAATTTCTTAATGTAGAAAAAGGAGATTTCTGCACCTACTTCCCCCGGAAGATGCTACAGGCCAAGGAAGGGTGTTTCATTGGCTCTTCCTCCCTGCCAGAGGCCCCAGCACTGAGCATCTCAGAGCACTAAGCCCATACCTCCCCTAGAGCCACTGCACACGCTGCCCTGTAAGGGCAGCCTGCATGACACACCTCATCAGGGGCTGCAGCAAACTTTCCACATCTCTCGTATTGCTTTGTATAGCACCTTGCTTATAACAGAGCCCAATATTTTATTTCCCTAACTTGTTTTATTTCAAGGTACCTCAAGGTCATTGTAAAAAATTGTGTTCAACTGCATATGTACACAGAAAATAAAAAATCCCTCTAATCTCTCCATAGATGACTGAACAATATTTCATGCACGTCTGGCCTTAGGCCAGGTCTGTCAACAGACACGTCTTAACACCTACTTAGCTAAATTTTACACGCTGGAGACAAGCAGATCTGCTCACCAGACAGAGTCATCCTGGCTGGACATCAGTCTTCAAAAAACCTACTCATTCCCTCTTCCTTGTAATCAGCCTCAAATTCAATACAAACAAAAGTGCAGCAGCTACTCTAAAGGAGGAAAAAAAGGAAAAGAAACTATGAAAGTATCAGTAGGGAAATCAACCACATATTTGGAATTCTATGGGAATAAGTTAACAGAAGAAAACAGGCACCTGGCAGGAAAAAATTTTAAGGAAATTATTGAGACGTGATACATTTCCTGTCAAAACAACACATGAGGTGGTGATTCATTTGATTAGTATCTTTTAAGAGCTATGCGACTTTAAATGCTCCATAAACTTAGTGATATTCAATTGTGGCAACAAAGGATTTTATTTTTTAAGTACTAAGCTGTTCAAATGATCCTGTGCCCAAGAATAAAAACAAGCATGTACTCAATGTATTCACAACAGTATTCTTTAATGTCACTAAGGCAAGATAAGGAACTACTGTTTGCCTTCCCTAGTTTAGTTTTGGCCAAACTGGTGGCCGTGGACGTAATTCAAGTTGTGGAGTCTTTAGTCCTGGACTGGAGAGCTGTCCGCCAACAACAGAAACATTAGAATCAGTTCGCGCTTAAGCAGACACCAAAGCCTTGATCAAACATTCAGAATTCTGTAAAATTGCTTCCATTCTCAAGTGTCTGTAGTTAGAAAAAAAAAAACATATATATATGGCTGGGTTTTTCCATACAAATTTAAAATGTAAACTCATTACAAAACTATTGCCAAAATAAATTGAAATACAAAATAGACATTACTGTTTGATAATATCCAAGTTTCTCCCCTGCTCCCCACCAAATAGTGATAAGCCCAAATTTGAAAGTTTTTTTTTTAAATTAGCAACAATTATGTAGGTTCAATAAGAGTTTCAAGGCAAGTGCAGGAGTTTCTAGCTGAGTTATGACACCTGAAAGATACTCCAATTATATTTATGAACTAAGTATACAGATTTTCATTAAAATATCTATTTCTTAAATTCACTTCTGTTTTTATAACATCACTGAAGCTGATACATATTTACAATATAGATTATGCTTAGGAAACTACAGCAAACAACAACAACAACAGTAACACAAAGACTAGACAATACTTTGATTCCCATTATACCAGGTACGGCTGCCAGGCTGCTGAGAGCACCCTGCCCTCACCACCTCCACATCACAACATACACATGTGCTTTCATGGCTGCTGATTTGGCAGCACTGAGATTTACTGAAAAGCTACTTCTAAGCCTCTTCTCTCTAAGCCTTCAGCACCCATACAGGCCTGCCTCTTAGTAATTACTAGCCAAACTCAACTCAATGATGGCTCAAAACTCTAACAGAACTCTCAAACTCTGAGGTAGAAAAGCTTTGGAAAGAACTCCTGGACAAAGGTTTAGAGCCCCTACACCCAGCAAGTAGAATCCCAAACACCAGTACAATAAGATATCTTTATCTTGAGGTGTCATGCCTTAAAATGCCACCTTTTTACGAGCACAAGTTTATGTTCTTTAATATTACTAGTCAGGAGCTACATTAAATACTAGAGGTTTTAGAAATCTGCTATACCTTTTGAAAAAAAAAGGAGGATTTCACTTGTTCGATTTTACAAGTTTAAAACAAAGTGGAGCGAGGTGGGGAAGGAGGGGGGAGAAAGAGAAAGAACCATTATAAGTGTTATTTTACCTAAAAATTGGCATTTATCAAAAACGCCATGAATTTCAGTGCATATTCTCCACCCAGCCTCAATGGAGTTAGGGACACAAAGTCCATCTGCTAAAATGAAATTAATACCTATTTTCAGTCATCTTTGAATTCAATTAAAAATAATTACTAGATTATTACGGGCTGAGTCCACCTCACTGCTCGTGAAGTATTCAGACAACAATAACATGAGCTGCCATCACAGGGAAATCTCAGGGTATAAGCAACCGTTTCTCCCTGTAAAGATGCAACCCTGAAGCAGCTTCTTCAAACCCAACTTCCTCAACAGTTCAGATGTTGCCAGTCATATGTCTGAAAGTGCTCTGAAAACCAAACATTGGCTAGTAATCCAAGGGAGGCTTAAGACACCATCCTTACCTCCAGAGAAACACAGAGCTCGAGAGTTAGGATGTACCATGGAGAAGGGGTTGGCCCAACCCCTCAGGTTTCAAATGAGGTCACTAGGGGGACTTCCCTGGCGGTCCAGTAGTTAATAAGACTCCATGCTTCCACTGCAGGGGGCACAGGTTCAATCCCTGGTCGGGGAACTAACATCCCGCATGCCACACGGCATGGCCAAAAAAAAAAAAGAAGCAACCTAAAAATTAAAGGACATGAGACTTTTGCCTCATAATTCCTGTCCCATGGAACCTTTTTTTTCTTTTTTGTTATTACTTTATTTTTTTAATTGAAGTATAGTTGATTTATAGTGCTGTGCCAATCTCTGCCGTACTGCAAAGTGACTCAGTTATACACATATGAACAGTCTCTTTTTTATATTCTTTTCCATTATGGCTTATCACAGGATACTGAATATAGTTCCCTGTGCTGTACATTAGGACCCTGTTGTTTATCCAGTCTGTATGTAATACTTTGCATCTACCAACCCCAAACTCCCAGTCCATTACTCTCCCTCCCCCCTTCCCCTTGGCAACCACAGTCTGTTCTCTATGTCCATGAGTCTGTTTCTGTGAAGACAGGTTCATTTGTGCCATATTTTAGATTTCACATATAAGTGATATCATATGGTATTTGTCTTTCTCTTTCTGACTTACTTCACTTGGTATGATAATCTCCAGTTGCATCCATGTTGCTATAAATGGCATTATTCGTTCTTTTTTATGGCTGAGTAGTATTCCATTATATATAGGTACCACATCTTCTTTATCCATTCATCTGTCAATCGACAGTGAGGTTGTTTCCATGTTTTGGCTATTGTGAACAGTGCTGCTGTGAACATAGGGGTGCATGCATCTTTTTGAATTATAGTTTTGTCTGGGTATATGCCCAGGAGTGGGATCACTGGGTCATACAGTAATTCTCTTTTTAGTTTTCTGAGGAACCTCCATACTGTTTTCCATAGTGGCTGCACCAACTTACATTCCCACCAACAGTGTAGCAGGGTTCCGTGGAACCTTTCTAAGTAAAGAACAAGGAACAATTCGAATTCCCATGGCTGACTTTAAAGATTTTAAAGATTCTTGACACTATGTTTTATATTCAATAAGCAAGCTCTCAACATTTCTGGTTATTAAATAGGAGAAGAAAAAATACATAAGCATTTTATATGACAACTTAGTGTAACATGAAACACAACAATTTAAGAGAAATGCTTCTATTTTATGCCGCCTAAGAATCCATCCATTTAAAACTTAATAAAACATTAAAAATAGGTTTTGTGTATTGCCCCTGACCACCAAGAATGGTGAGTGGCCAGCAGGAGACTAGCTAAGTCTCTAAGGGCTGTGATAACCAGTATAAAAGCAACTTCCAGAAATTCATCCCTGAGAACTTCTGAGGGAAGTTGCAAAGCTAGCAATTTCATAAAAGGCAACGCTGAAGAGTTAGATGAGCTGTTTCTTATACATAAATATATGTAGTGATACATAGTGGGTTTTCTGTCACTCCATCCCATCCAAATTCCACCTCCAAACGTTATTATCAATCAATGAAATCACTACTTAAAGAAATCATCATGATTCATAGAACTAATAGAAGACCTCCCATCTGGAAAGAATATGGATTCTGTGGAGATGTGGAGAGATAATTATGTTCAAGGAGCTCCCGATTCCTAGGTTTGTGCTCTTTTCTACTCAAATGATAAAAAGAATTGCTTTGTTTTTATCCTCCTCCCTGCCTCTTTTCCAGAACAAATAATGAGGATATCATGCTTTAAGAACTGTGTCAGACATACTAAAGCCCCAAATAACATGAGGCTGCCAAAAAACTAAGGCTAATCAGATTTTTATTTCAACTTATTTTTTAAGCCAGAACATTAAGGAAGGGATATATAGGTCTGCTTAGGACTGGTGATGTAGTGTAGATGAACGATAAGGAGAACTCCTCTATAGCTATTGAGATTTTGTCTCCTCTTGGAGAGAGATAACCTTGCAATTGAAAAGGACAGAAAGAACATCTGTAAGTGGAAAAGTCGATCATAAGAGGGCACCTAGAGGCTCTGAATAAGTTGCAGGCTGCTGGACAGGCCAAGATTGGAAAGAATCTAATGAGATTTTCCAACCATAATCAGTCAGGAACTGTGGACAATGACAGGATTCAAATATAGGAGACAGGAACATATCATGCCAATTTTCAAAAAAGCCAATTCTAAACTATAGACAGAAGGAGCTTCACATTGATCGTAAGCAAGATTCTAGAACAGATTAAAGGGCTGATGTCTGAGTACCTCAGAGGAAGCAGTGACTACTTGAAGCCAGTGTGGGCTCCCCAAGAATAAGTCACGTCACAGTAACCCCATTCCATTATGTGGTTACCAAACTGGTAACTCTATATCGTAGAGGTACAGTAGATTTGGTTGACAAAGCATATATCCTTATGACAGGACGGAGGATTAAGAATCCGATGCTAGTGCAAATAGGAGTAATTCGCTGAACAACTCTACCTGAAATTGATAAACATCAATCTGAAGTGAAGTTTGTATAGACACATCAAATCGTTTTGCCCTAGACCTCAGCCTAGGCAATAATTTTATTATTTCCTTAAGACATTAAAGAAATGCATATCAAATCTGTGGACAACTTGGAACAAAAGAGGGTAGTGAATGATAAATGTATAGATAAACAATCGAAAAGACTTTGAAAGGCTAGAACAGATGGTCATATACAGGAAAATTTAGATAAATATTAAGTTTTATTTATAGGACTAAGAAGCCAATTGCACACATCCATGAATGAGGAGATGGGGCTCAGCAGCAACAAGTGTAAAAACAAATTGGTTATTTTGAGATGACTGAACATCAAGAGTCAACGGCCTTGTTTAGAAGGACCATAGTTGGAAAGCCATTGTTTGAGAAATTATTCTGTCCTAGGTTCTGTGCTAAGCATTTTACATAGACTATCTTATTGTGTCCTTTTAACCCTATAAGAGAAATAGGTAAAAACTGAGACTAAAAGTTTAGATGACTTGCCCAACACAAGGTAGAAAGTAGCAGAGCTGAGAGTCCCCACAACTTTCTAATCTGTAACTGGTAATCTTAACTATGAGGTTTCAGTGCCTCCCTGGGGGGCGAGGCGGGTCTCAGCAAGGGTGGGAATGGTTCTACTATACTCTGCACCATCAGTCAGCATCTGGAAGTACTACACTTTAAGAAGAATATAGCAAATTGGTATATGTTCAGTATTCAGGGTAGTGAGAGGATTCAAAATCATGTCACTTAACAAGAGCTGAAAGAGATTTACCAACTTAAATAAGGCTTAAAGGTAGGGTATGTAATTAATTTTCAAAAATGTAGGGGGCTGTCATGTAAAATAAATTGTTCATAATGGCCCCCAAGCAGCAGAACTATAAAATTTAATACAGGGGAGATGGTTTTTTAATAGCCTAAAGGTTTCCAAAGACAGACCACCTACAAACCAATGAAAATAGCCCTGGAAAAGCTCTAAACTACAACAAAGCAGCAGCAGAAACCCTGTGGAGCTCAAAAACTGAGGATGACAGCAGAGAGAAGCATAGGAAGCATTTAACTTGCATCCCTCTAACCCTCAGTCCAGAGCAGCTTGGTGCCAAGAAGGATCCCCATGGAGGGATTTCACTCCACAAGGAAAAGGACAGTAGTAGAACCCTGGTAGGCCACCTCAACAATTCACAAAGGACAACAGCAAGAGGGGAAGAACAAAGGAACTACAAAACAATCAGAAAGCAATTAACAAAATGTCAATAGTATGTCCTTACCTATCAATAACTAAATTACTCTAAATGTAAATGGTTTAAATTAAAAGACAAAGAGTGGCTGAATGGACAAAAATACAAGACCCAAGTATATGCTTCCTACAAGACACTCACTTAAACTTTAAGGACACTCAGGCTAAAAGTGAAAGGATAGGAAAAGATACTCCATACAAATGGAAACTAAAAGAACAGGGGTAGCTATACTTATGAGACAAAATAAACTTTAAGTGAAAAGTTACAAGAAGAGACAAGGTCATTATATAATAATGAGGTCAATTCATCAAGAGGATATAACAATTGTAATTATATGCATGCCAATACTGGAGCACCTAAATATATTAAACAATTATTAACAAATCTGAAGGCAGAAATAGACAGCAATGCAAGAGTAGGGGACTTCAATAACCTACTTTCAACAATGGATAGATCATCCAGACAGAAAATCAATAAGGAAATAATGGACTTGAACTATACTTTAAGCCAAATGTACCTAACAAACATACAAAACATTCCATCCAACAGCAGCAGAAAACACATTCTTCTCAAGCACACACAGAACATCCTCCAGGACAGATCATATGCTGGGTCACAAAATTAGTCTTAACAAATTTAAGAAGAATGAAAGTCATATAAAATATCTTTTTTCAACCACAATGGTATGAAACTAGAAATCAATAACAGAAGGAACACCAGGAAAAAAAACAGACGTGTGGAATTTAAAACACACTCTGAAAAACCAACTGGTCAAAGGAGAAATCAAAAGAGTAATTCAAAAATCTTGAGACAAGAATAGAAACACAACATACCAAAACTTATGGGATGTAGCAAAGGTAGTTCTAAGAGGGAAGTTTTTAGTGATTAACATTTAAATTAATGAAAAAAGAAACACACACAAATCAATAAATGTATTAATAAATGCAGAAAAAGCATTTAACAAAAATTGAACATCCTTTAATAAGAACTTAACAAATTGGGTATAGAAGGAACACACCTCAACAAAATAAAGGCCATATATGACAAACCCACAGATAATACTATACTCAACAGTGAAAGGTTGAAAGCTTTCTCTCTAAGATCAGGAGCAAGACAAGGATGTCCCCTCTTACCACTCCTATTCAACAGAGTACTGGAAGTTCTAGCCACAGCAATTAGGCAAGAAGAGTTAAAAGGCATTCAAATAGGAAAAGAAGTAAAAATGTCTGTTTGCAGATGACATGATCTTGTATAGAAAATCCTCAGTACTGCACAAAAAAACTGTTAGACCTAATAAATGAATTCAGTAAAGCTGCAGGAAACAGAATCAACATACAAAAATCTGTTGCATTTCTGTACACTAATTAACTATCTGGAGAATAAAGAAAATAATACCATTTACAATAGCATCAAAACCAGTAAGATACTTAGGAATATGTCTAACCAAGGAAGTGAAAGATCTGTACACCAAAAACTGTAAGACACTGAAGAAACTGAAGACAAACAAATGGAAAAATATCCGTGTTCATGAATCAGAGGAGTTAATATTGTTTAAATGTCCATACTACCCAAAGCCATTTACAGATTCAAAGTAATCCCTATCAAAATTCCAATGACTTTTCAGAAAAATAGAAAAAAATTGTCCTAAAATCTGTATGGAACCACAGAAGTCCCTGAATAACCAAAGCAATATTAAGAACAAGATTGGAGGCATCACACTTCCTGATTTCAGACTATATTACAAAGCTACAATATAACAGTCAAAACAATATGGTACTGGCAGAAAAACAGACATAGAGACAAATGGAACAGAACTAAAAGCCCAGAATAAACCCATGCATATATGGTCAATATTTAACAAGGGTGCCAAAAATACTCAATGGCAAAAGGATAGTCTCTTCAATAAATGGTGTTGGGAAAACTGGATATCCATATGTGAAAGAATAAAATTGGACTACTATCTTACACCACTCACAAAAATTAACTTGGAATGGATTAAGGACTTGTAAGACCTGAAACCATAAGACTCCTAGAAGAAGATAAGGTAGGGGGAGCTCCTTAACATAATCTTAGCAATGATTTTTGGATATGACACCAAAAGAACAAGCAACAAATGCAAAAAAATCAACAAGTGGGACTACATCAAACTAAAGCTTCTGCACAGCAAAAGAAACCATCAACAAAATGAAAAGGCAACCTACAGAATGGGAGAAAATATCTATAAACCATATATCTAATAAGGGGTTAATATCCAAAATATATAAGGAACTCAACTCAATAGCAAAAAAAAAAAAAAAAAAAATCTCATTTTTAAAATGGGTAGAGGACTTACACAGACATTTTAACAAAGACAACATACAGACAGCCAACAAGCACATGATGCTCAACATCACCAATCAGGGAAATGCAAATCAAAACCACAATGAGATCACCTCACACCTGTTACAATGGCTATTATCAAAAAACAAGAGATAAATGCTGGTGCAAATGTAGAAAAAAGGGAACACTGGTGCACTGTTGGTTGGAATGTAAATTGGTGCAGCTACTATGGAAAACTGGATTGCAATTCCTCACAAAATTAAAAATAAACTACCGTATGATCCAGCAATCCCAATTCTGGGTACATAGCCTAAGGAGATGAAATCATTATCTCAAAAAGATTGCATTCCTGTGTTCATTGCAGCATTATACACAATAACCAAGACATGGAAATAACCTAAGTGTCCATAAAGATAAATGTATAAAGAAAATGTAATATGTGTAACACAGTGGAATATCACTCAGCCATTAGAAGAGGAAATCTTGCCTTTTGCGACAACATGGATGAAATGGAGGGCATAGTAATAAGTGAAATAAGCCACCATAGAAAGACAAATTCTAGGGACTTCCCTGGTGGTGCAGTGGTTAAGAATCCGCCTGCCAGTGCAGGGGGACATGGGTTCAATCCCTGGTCCAAGAAGATCCCACATGCCGCGGAGCAACTAAGCCCATGCGCCACAACTACTGACCCTGCGCTCTAGAGCCTGCAAGCCACAACTACTGAAGCCCATGCACCTAGAGCCCGTGCTCTGCAACGAGAAGCCACTGCAGTGAGAAGCCATGCACCACAACAAAGAGTAGCCCCCGCTGGCCGCAACTAGAGAAAGTCCGCACACAACAATGAAGACCCAGTGCAACCAAAAGTAAATAAATAAAATATAAATAAATTTATAAGGAAAAAAAGAGACAAATTCTATATGCTATACAACATCAGCAATATGTGGAATCTTATGGGAAAAAAAAGAGGCCAATTTCATAAAAACAGAATAGAATGGTGACTCACGGGGCTGGGGGAATGAGGAAACAGGGAGATGTAACTGAAAGTCTGTACCTCTTGAAAAGTTCTGAGTATCTAACATACAGCATGGGTGACTATAGTTAAAAATACTGTATTGTATACTAGAAAGTTGCTGAGATTAGATCTTAAGTGTTCTCATCACAAAAAAAGTTAACTATGTGAGGTGATAGATGTGTTAATTATCTTTGGTAATCATTCCACAATGTACAAGTATATAAAATCATATTGCACACTTTGACAAATAATTGTGTGTATCTAAAGTTGAGGGGGGAAAACAAAGATAGACTGGGGTATCTGTGGTTACTGGTCCTCCATTACTGAAAGTATTCAAGGACAGTATTCAAATGGTCAACCATGTGGAAGTATGCTATACAGGGGGATTGTTCACCTGCTAGAAACTAGAGAAAAACCTTTCAGGTTTGTTTCAGTCCTAAGATTCTAACTCTGAACAAGAATTTCATTCATTTCCCCAGACAGAACATACAATTTCCTAAGAGGGGCCTGTGTAGCCTCTCATTTATATCTGAGAAGGATAGCTATCTAACTTCTTGAGCAACATTCTCCTTTCCTCCCCTGCATCCCAATATTTTCCAATGCAATCCACACCTTATACACAGGAAAACAATCACCATTAGCCTCTATGGGGATGCTGTAAACTAGGACTCGTTGACATGACAGTTAGCAAAATTACTAACCAACCAACCAATATAGGTATATTCTGTGGAGCCCCCTACAGAGTAGCCTAAATCAGGGTCCCTGCCATCAATGGGCCTACAGTCAAGTTGGAAAGTTGAGAAGTTGGTCAAGGGTTTCAGAGAGATGGTGGTTTGAACTTGCTTTGAGGATTGCAACAGATTTTCGCTAGAAAGGAAAGGGAACAAAGGAACAAAGTCAAAGAAGGTAGGAAGTACACGGCACATTCCACAGGCAGTTACCAGTCCTGGCTAATGGGGTGGTGGGACACAAGAGGAGGCAGTAGGAGACAGGTGACTTGCCCATAGCTTAAAAGGGATACCAGGAGAATTACCCTTCCCTGGATTCTTTCAGATGCAGAAAGCCAAAAACACTAAAGGTTAGGCAAGTAGCTAGCAAACCCTTTTATAAATAGCTAGTATCACCTTTTTAAAAAATGATGCCAGGGGACTCCCCTGGTGGTCCAGTGGTTAAGACTTGGCCTTCCAAAGCAGGAGGTGCGGGTTCAATCCCTGGTCAGGGAGCTAAGATCCCACATGCCTCCCGGCCAAACAACCAAAACATAAAACAGAAGCAATATTGTAACAAATTCAATAAAGACTTTAAAAATGGTCCACATCAAAAAAAAAGATGTCGGGCCCAAGCTGAGTGATTATGAACCCAGGTGATCCCAACGAGCAGCCAGGCTCAGAATCCTGGGTTCGGGGCTCAAATAACCCATAATCTCTTTAATCACGGGGCACCCCCTACTTTTTGAAACTAACACCTGGCCACACAGCAAACCAGGAGGCTGGTGGAGCAAGAAAATGAGGAAAACTGTCGAAAAAGGATCATGCACAGACAATAATGGTCATTAGGGAGAGGAGACAAATTTGCTCCAGAGACTGCACCTGAACCATCCAGCCCAACAAAAACTTCTTAATCTTCACAAATGGTCAGAAGTCCTTAATGAGACTGCCTTTGCTCCAAGCCCTTCTAGTTTACAGCATCCCTGCAAAGGCCACTGGTGATGTTCTCCTGTGTATCAGGTGTAGAAATACTTTAATCATGAAATTCAGAAATAATCAGTCCACTTGTCTTTCATCTTCCCAGATCTACCCCACCCCTCTTCCAGAAGAAGGGGTTCCACAGAAGAAAGGGAGCAGGATGGCCTATGACCCACATGCATGGGATCCAGACTTTCATGTCTGAAATCTCTCTGGACTAAGTCCAGAAAGATAACTCAGTCATTTCAACCTGATGACTGACTGGTGATCAAGGTGAGGTAAGTTAATAGTATTATTTCATAATCCCTTCAAACGTTTACTGACCGCCCGCTGCAGGCACAGTACTGACCCTGTGGATAGTACATTCCTGGCCATGCTGCCCAAGACAGCCATGGCTGAACTGACAAATGCCCTCCTCACCTTCAAATTTCAGGACAGCATAGAATGTTAGAACCAAAGGGTCCTTAGAGACCATCAAGTCTACCCCTTTCCGTTTGACCAGATGAGGAAGCTGAGACCCACAGAGGGGTCATACTTGCCCAAGGTTACACAGATGAGAGGCCACAGTCAACAGTCTCCATCCCTGCCTTGAACTCCCAGCCTAGGGCGCTTCCCCTTGAGATCACACGGACATCTCACTGCCTTCTGAAACCTGGAAAACCTGCTCAAGCTCCTTTTTTTAAAAAATGTCTATTTTCTATTTGTTATAAATATAACCATCATTTTCTGGCACTTAATCTCTGCCAGGCATTACCAAAAGGGCTCTCTGCAAATTAACTCACTGAATCCTCCCAACAACCCTAGAGGGCAGGTTACAATGATTATCCCCATTTACAGATGGGAAACCTGAGGTAGGGAGAGGTGGTACAGCCAGGACAGAGCCAGGACCATCTAATGAGACAGGCTGGCTCCAGAGTCTCCACTCTTAACCACTTGGTTAGAGTTTACGAAAGATAATTGCTTTAACTTATAAAATGATGGAAGAAGAGGTGCAAGCCTTAAAAAGGGCATGATCACTAGTGTATGATAATGAATTTAAAAGCTAAACCATACATTTCATTAATATATGCAATATACGGGCTTCCCTGGTGGCGCAGTGGTTGAGAGCCCACCTGCCGATGCAGGGGACACGGGTTCGTGCCCCAGTCCAGGAAGATGCCACATGCCGCGGAGCGGCTGGGCCCGTGAGCCATGGCCGCTGAGCCTGCGCGTCCAGAGCCTGTGCTCCGCAGCGGGAGAGGCCACAGCAGTGAGAGGCCCGTGTACCCCAAAAAAAAAAAAAAAAAAAAAAAAAATATATATATATATATATGCAATATATTTCATGATTATTTATTAAGGGAATGTCTGTATATTTGAGGGAAATACAGAAAGCATGTTAACATCTTAAGCATTTTTTAAAGGCAAAATGATCATGTGCACACCAGTCAAACAAAGCCTGCCACTTGAAATAGGCAGAATGTTATCTGAGTGCTGAGTACACACGCTATTATGTAAAGCGAAGGTGTCGTTGCCCATCTCCACCTATGCTGGCCTTCACTCGTGGCTATGAGGCATTTCTTTTACATCAATTTTCTATAGAAACCAAACCTCAAATTAATAAACTGAGGATTAAATAAGAAAACACACCTCTGAAAATTAAAATACATTTTTTATAAAAGTGTTCAAAACCAAGATCACTGGAACAAATGCCCAATATTCAATTATGTTTTCACTTTCCTTCATACTAAAAATTATGTCAAATCTCATTACCTTGGTTATCCAGGAGAAGAAGTCCAGGAGCAATAATGGTAGAAATAAGCAAATTTCAATTGTGCCAAAGAGCAAATTTCAAGGGAAAAATTGCAGTCAAGTTAAGAAGATGTACTATCACAGAAAAAGTAACCTGCCATTTTATCAGCCAAATGTCTTAGTGTTGAGTGCGGAGAGGCCCACTCAAAATGCAACAGATCCTAAAAATTCTAAAATCAGAAAAGTACTGTCTTAGACATGAAATCCACAGTCCAGAGAATTAAAGCAGAGAGCAATGCCAGGCATATAGTAGGCCCTCAAATATTTGTTGAATAAATATAAGAAAATGTTCACAAAAAGAGAGGGGCATGATAGAGACTACCAAAATGGCAACATAGCAAAGCAACACTGCTTTGAGGTTTTGGGAACTTTTAAACACCTGGAAAATAACAAAAGAACTAACGATTATAGACTGGACAAAAATGGCAGAGTACCATCCAATCAGGGCAAAATGCTCTGTGGTCTAGTACCTGACCTGCACTTAGTAAGAAAAATATCTCTAAGCCCAGCTTTGCCTATGGGAGGGATCTGGACTCAAGCCCTACAGCGTGGCATAATATTTACAGTACAACTCTAACATGGCAAAATTCCCTGAATTTGGTGCACTTCAAGTATAACACTGTTTTTAATTTAGAACTCTCAGTGGGAGTTGCCCAGCTTGACCCATCTCTTCGTAACAAATTTAAGGTCACAGGAAAATTATCCTATAGCTTCTCTGCTTCACTAAAGCAACATAAATATAAATGCAATTAGACAAAACCTACATAAACCAGATCCGTCATATCTGATCAGTAAATTAAAGCATAATAAAATTACAGTCAGCCTGGGAGTTTGAGAGTAATTTGGACTCTCTGCAGTACCATTCTAACCATGTGCCAATTGTAAAGGGTTTTCCGACATTTACTGGGTTGGCCAAAAAGTCTGTTCAGGTTTTTCCGTAAGACGTTATGAACTTTTTGGCCAACCCAATATGTCATAAACCTTTTTTCTGGGGAGTCACACTTGGTCATAAACTCTGGCAGAACTTGCAGGTAGAGCTTAAGTACCAATATAATGGTTACCAATTTTGTACAGAAGTAACATTATATTCCTTTATTTGTTTTAATACCTATTTAAAACACAAATCCTTTTCTCATTTACCAAAGGAGGTCATGTGTCACAGCTCACCTGAAATTCCTGTGCAACTTAAGTCTTAGCCACAACAGTAGTTTCTTATAAGAGCACAATGAGAAAATATTCCAAACTCTTCTGCAGTACTCACATGATTAAACAAAAAAAAAGGTGTGAAACACAAGTGAGGCCCCTGACGAAATTTCATAGAGCCTTAGTTACCAACTACTATTTCCTCTTTACCTTTAAGTGTTTCTAAACTGCTCAGAGGACAGGAGAGGAGCTTCAAAGGAAAGTCTAACGACACACCTGTTACATAACCTGTTCTTGGTTGGCCAGGCTATGTGGTTTTGATAAGGAAGAAAACACAATCAAAAGCAGGACAAACACTGATTCTCTGCTCTCCATTCTCCCATTAGCCAGGGCATTCACCTGAGTCAAACGCCCAATAGCTAGCTCTGTGCCTCAGTTTCTCTAACCACTAAATATGAGGTCTGATGCTATCCAAATTCCTACTTGATCAAAGTTAATGAGCACAATAATCACACAGAAAGTCCACATCAGAACATTACACTGAAATACTATGTTGTATAAGAAAACTCCAAAGGTTTTTGCAGTAGTCATTTCTTTTGCTCCAAATACTACAAAGGAATCAGATTGGCTATTAATCAAGATAAGGCAAATACCTATGTGCTTTAAGTATGTGTATATAAAAACCCAAGACAGATATACTAAAAAGCTTCCCAGGTAATCTGCTTGGATTATCATGTGCAAAGAGCAACCCACAGAACCCAAGAGAACAGGTCTTTGATTTTTTGTTGTGAAGAAAGGACTTCAATTCCCCTGACATCTTCAGGGCCTAGAACACAAGATGGCAAAGATTTAGAAAACCAGGGACCCCATGGGACCCCAAATGATCAGTTCCTTCTAAACATCTTAACGTTTTCGTATTTCTTACCCAATTGGCGCGGGTCTGGTGGTAAACCTCTTTAACTCTGGGTCTGCGGGGACTTGTCTCGACTCAGGCAGAGGTCAAGAAGGGAGACGCTGCGCAAACACAGATGTTGCTGCCAGCTACAACCAATGGGGGGCGGGGGGGCGCTGTGAGCTCCTAGGGAGAAAGATGGATTCTCTCCTGGAAATCTAATTGGTGTCTGGGAAACGAGAGTTGGGTTTCCAAGGCTGCCTGAGCACCCAGCTTCCACAAAGCCCTGCATAGGCGAGGATGCCTCCTTGGCCAACAGGCCGTCATTATGCCCCTGTGGAAACTCCCAGCACGGGAAGGTTAGGGGACCACCAGACACACCCCAGGTTTCCAAGAGGAAAACAGATCCACGAAATAATCCTAAGGAAGTCCAACGGAATTCTGGCCGTCTCTCCTAACCAAGATAACTGTAGATGCCTTTTAAAGCACAACATGTGTTTCCACATGAAAGAAATGTTAGCGCTTGTGTCCTGAGCTTCCGCTTGGTCTGCTGCTCTCTGGGGACCCGGCCCCGCCGAGCACCCTTACCCCGGAGCCAGGCACTGATGGGGAAGGGAAACCCCAGCTTTCGAGGCTCTGCCTTCTCCACCGCAAGGCCATTTATTTCCCCGGCGCCCGAAAGACAGCGGCCGGGCTTCCACCCGCCCATCCCCGGTCCCCTGAGCGGGGCCGCCGGGGGCGAGAGGGGCCGCGCGGTCCGGGCGACCCAGTGTTCCGCAGCTGCAGCCGCCGCGCCGGCCGCGCCGCCTCTGCACTTGTTGCCGTCCCCGAGGACAGGGAGGCGGCGGCCATCCCCCGCGCCGCCGAGCCCGCGGCAGCACCCCCTTTCCACCCCCGCTGACCCTCGAGCCCTCCGGGACCCTGGAGAAAGTAGCTCCGCGAGGGCGAACTCAGGTGAGGCGGCCAAACTTTTCCACCCCGGGCAGCCAGGAGACGCGGGGATGGAGCCCCCAGAGAGCACTTACCCGGAGCTGCTGTCCCGCAGCCTCCGACGCCCGAGCGAGGCGCTGCCCCTGCGCCCTGCCCGAGGGCGCCCGGAACGCACCGCCGGAGCCGGGGAGGCTCTCCCGAAGCGGCCCACGCCCGGCGGCGGCGCGGCCCGGGCAGCGCGAGGGGGCGGAGCCGAGGCCGCGCTCCGGGGCCGCGCTGGCTGCGCCCGCGGCGGGGGCCGCCCCGCTCGCTCCGCGCCTGCCGGCTGCCGCTGGATCTCCGCCTGCCCGCCTCCCGGCCCCGGCATCACATGGCCGGGCCCGCCCGCCGCCGCGCCCGACACCGGCTCCAGGAGGAAACCTGAAGCTGCCCGACCGCGCGGGCTCCACCGGCCCCCTCCCAACGCCCGCGGCCGCTTGCCTCGGCCTCGCTCCCCCGGCCCCGAGCCCCGGGACAGGGGGGGGCTCTGAGCCCGGGGAGCGCGAAGTTGCGCCCAGAGCGAGGGGTCGGCTGCCGGCTCCTGAAAGGAGACGTGCCGGGCCCGAGGGAGCCCCAGGCTGTCCTCGGCCAAAAGCCACCACAGTTGTGACTTAACGTGGCCCATTTCTTACCTAAACATCTGTAGACGCCCTCTTGTTTCTCGAGGCTCAGTTTCCTCAAGCCGAGAGCTTCGCGAGCTGCGATTCTCTGCGCCTTCACGCCAGCAAGGGGCTCCATTAGAAGTCACCATAATATGAAAACCCTCTTTCTTACCATGAACAGCAATATGAGAGGGACCCCCTTACCATCAATGCACTTTTCTGGTTAGAACTGATCGCAACCCCAAGCAGAGAAGCCTCTCCATCAGCCAGGCCTTCCTAAAAGAGACTTCGGATAATGATAGCAGCTTTAAAGGCAAAAGTACCGATTTGATTTTTCTAATAATTACCTGAGTCTTTGTTTTGGTTTTCCTGTGAAGACCTGCCTCCCGCAGAACCAGTAATCTCCACAGTCCTAACACAGGGCACCTTTGGAGTATTTCATATTTGTTTTTTTCAAGTGAAGTAGCCCGAGAGAGCTGGCCACCGAGACACCCCTCCCCAGCTGTCACCAACACCTCTCCTGGGCCTTAGCCATTTTGGCCTCCCTCCTGGTCCTCACCTTGCCCAGCCCACCTTGCCGACAGAGCAGCCTGAGGAAGCAGGCAAGGCTGAAGAAGAGAGCAAGAAAACCCTGCCTTGTGTCCTTCACCCTGTTCCAAGGCAAAGGTCCGGGCTTCTGCCTTGATAAAGGGACCCCACCCTGGCATTGCTCGCCTGACCCCATGCTGCAATCCCAGCTCCTGCTTCACGGAGCTGGGACCCCAAGTCCTGGCCTCAGGCACTGCCTTTTAAAGAAAAAGAAGTTCCTGCCCATTTCCAGGACTTCAAAGTACTCAAGACAAAAAAAAATAAAAAGTTTTATATTTTTCAAAACTAAAAAATATTTCCAACCCTAAAATGTGTACTGGAGATTAACTGAACAACACACTTGACAAAAATGGTTTCCAATCCGTGGTGAGCAAAAACATTGATGAATTTGTGGCCTTTGTTGTTATGCTTCTTTTTACATCACTGGTACTGTGCGTTTTCTTTTCTTTCTTTCTCCTCCCTCCTTTTTTTCATTACTTCTGTCAGATACATAGAAAAAAAATAAGAAAATGTGGGAGGAGGACCAACTATTTTAAGAAATTACCCCAAACCTCCTTCCCCACTAAAATTAAGAAACAAACAAGCAAAACTAGTACTTGTGGAACCCTCAGCAACTGAGGACATATAATCATGCTATCTGCAGTTTTCTTGCCCTCTCTCAAGCACTGAGCTTGATCAATATTTAAATATTTAAATATTTAAATAAGTACTTGGCTTTCAACTTCTCTTGGTTCAAATATTAAGCAAAGTGTACTCTAGCAACCTTAAAAGAAGCCCGTGGATGTATGCAGCAGGAAGCTATCAATCCTCTGCATCTGATTGATTTTGCTGCTCCAGATATAGGTCACTCAGGACACTGAGATAGTGCTAGGCTTGGCTGAGATGGCATTTGTTTAGAATTCAAAGACTACGTATTCTCCAGCCCCAGAAAAGGGACATTCAGCCAACAAGAAACCAGGCTGGTAATTCAGTTGGGAAAATTCTTACTTCCCAGTGAATATTAGGCCAGTGTCCCAGCTCAGCTTTGTCTTTTCTAGTTATTCAGTCTCCATTCATCCTTACAGACTTCAGACAGAACTCCTCCATAAATCCTGTCCAGTTTCTGCCAGCCTCTGAACTTTGGCAAAGTTTAATGACCTTACCACACAATTTAGCACCTGATTCTTTTCACTGTCATATGTCAGACTAATTCAGGTCCTTAGCCTCTTCACTTGTCATTTCAAGGGCAAAGACTGTTTTTTATCCCAGTAATCTCCACAGTCCTAACACAGGGCACCTTTGGAGTATTTAATATTTGTTTTTTTCAAGTGAAGTATCATATCAGTTATGCAGGTTGGAAAATGTATATCACAATTTTCAAACTTTTCTTTAATGGATTAAAACCACTCAAAATTCTATTAGCTACTTAATTCTTTCCTGGTCTTCATTCTATTTCCTTTGCCAATAATTCTCAAAGACTGAATAATGGTAAATCTAATGTTCGGACATATGAGTTAGGAAATTATCAGTGTTTCCTAAATAAAAGCATGACACTAGAAGACAATAGTTTGGGGGTGGGGGGGGACAAATTTTGGAACTAGAAATTGGATAAGCTTGGGAAGAGCCAGCCTTTCTAAGCCTCCATTTCCTCAGCTGTAAAATGAGCATAAGAATAGTATTTATAATCATGGTGAAGATTAAAGGACTGAAGGTGATTATGGGACACATAATAAGGATGTAGGAAATGGTGGCAATTAATTTTTCGGGGTATGTATATATTAGGAGAACACTTTAGAACTTTGAGAATTAACAGAGCATGTCAGACTCCAAGGTAAGAAACTAGTTCTGGACTACACACTTGGTTGCTCAGACTGAGAAGGTTAGGGAAGACAAAAGAGGCCAAAATGATCAAAATCAGGGGGCAAATCTTGTGGGGAAAGGCTCACAGTTCTCATTCTGGCTCCACATTAGCATCACCTTAGAAGCTTTAAAAATAAGACCTTGAGTCCCACAATCCCACCCCAGACCAATTATTTCAGAATCTCTAGGAGATGGGTCCCACACGTTGGGTTTTTTTTTTTTAAGCTCCCCAGATGATTCCAATGGTCTGCCAAAGTTGGGAAGAGCTGTACTAAAGGAACTGAATTCATTGCCACTGGAGAAGAATGAGAGCCAGCCCTCGATTAAAGGAGGCTAAGGGAATCAGCTCTTTCATTTCTACTAATGATGAACAATCCTATTTAAATTGCAGGCCAGTGGTGCTTCAGTGTGATGTCCATGTGAATCACTTGGAGATCTTGTCAAAATGCAAATTCTGACTCAGTATCAGATAGAGGCTGATACTCTGCATTTCTGACAAGCTCCAGGTGATGCCACTGCTGCTGGCCTGTGGACCATACTCTGAGTAGCAAAATAATAAGTCCAAAATGGACATTAGGAACAAAAAGTAGACAAATATTCATATTGTTAGAAGTCTTGACATCTCTGAATATTTTTAATCAATTAATATTTATTGTACACCAACTAAAAATATATTTTGCAATCTTTTAAGAAAAGAATAGGCCATTTCCAGCCAGTTTTTAAAAAATTTGTTTTTAACATTTATTTATTTATTTAGGCTGCATTGGGTCTTGATTGCGGCACGCCGGATCTTCCTTGCAGCATGAGGGATCTTTTTGTTGTTGCTGCGGCTTGCAGGATCTTTAGTTGCAGCTGCAAACTCTTAGTTGCGGCATGTATGTGGGATCTAGTTCCCTGACCAGGGATCGAACTCGGGCCCCCTGCATTGGGAGCGCAGAGTCTTAGCCACTGGACCACCAGGGAAGTGCCTCCAGCCAGTTTTAAGTGTGAGGACTTCTCTAAAGGGAAGGTACAGCCTCTCAAATAGGGCCAACTTCTCCACCAGGCACAGCAGGCTAAGTGCCCAAAGCCCACCATACTTTTAGAAACCAACAAAATGTTTTAATTTCTTTTATAATGGAAGAAAAAAGATGAACTTTTAGGTCAAAGAAAATGTTTTAACATATAATATTAATATATTTGTCTTTATAACAGTGGAGTCATAAGATGTAATTATTTTATTTTACTTTATTTTTTATGGAGGAAGAAACCCATGAAGGCAAAAGTGCCTAGGACCCACAAAAATCACAATGTGACTGTGTGCTCAGTCTAATTTAGTCCCAGGTAGTTTTAGGAAAGCACATGAAGCCTATTGTGGCTGATATTTACATGAACAGGAAGATATTGGGGAAGATAAAAATTGTCCCTTGAGTGGAGCTGCCCCTATAACCACACAGAGTTCATCACTTCCTACATGCATGATATGAGGAACACTGGGGATGCTCCACTGACAAAACATTGTTCCTCGTCAGCTGGTTCCTGAGGCTCTAAAATGCTACCATTAGAGACTTTTTCCACCGCCAGAGCCAGTCTATAGAGACACACTATCTAGAGACCCTTTCTCTGTAACATCGGCCTTCTTTCAGCACCAATTTTTTTTACCTTCCAGATCCAGGACCCCATCTCAGGAACTTATCAGGGGATTTTCTATGAAAAGAAGAAAACATAATAATGAGATTCCATTTCATAAGAAACACCAATTCTAATCAGCTCCCAAAAATTTAAATGTGGCCATACATGGCTAAACAACATCACCTTCATCACTATTATTCAGTACAGAAACCTCAACAAAAATTACTGATTGTTTTACTGTCCACTGCTATAGCCATTAGCTAGTAGACTACTTAAACTAATTAAAATGAAATAAAATCTAAAAATCAGTTCCTCATTGCACTAGCCACATTTTGAGTGCTCAGTAGCCACATGTACCTACTGGACAACACAGAGATAGAACATTTCCATCATCACAGAAATTTCCATCAGACAGTGCTCTTTCAAGGGTTTGAGTAGAGAGGGGACCACCCTTCTTGGACCCTCTGAAATGCAAGGCCAGTTGGGGAAGTATGCAGACTCTAGCTCAGGCACATTGTTTTGGTTCCCATTTGTCAACTGATCTACAACTACCCAGATCATCAGTCACTCTGCTCTTTTCTAAACCTTCCGAACCAAACTTTCTAGAAAACCAACTTTTTGTTGAAATTCCCTTGCCTTTCAAGAAAGCTAGACCTTTTTGACTTGTCAAGGGCATTATATACTATTCATGATCCACCCAAGGAACATCAAAGGTTTATCCCAGGATCTACAGCAGTCTTTATCCCAAAAAGTGATTGTTTATTTGCATCACTGGTATGTTTGGGTTTTATCCTTGCGGAATGACTCTAGCTGTCCTCAAGTTGTAGATGACTTCTTAAATTTTAAACCAACTCCAAGGGCCCTTTTTGATCTCCCAGGCATAACTGTACAAGGCAGGCCAGCTGGATAATGCCCCAATGCATGTGTCTATAAATAATCTCCCATCATCAGCAATTTTGTTTCCAAGAGCCCTGCTGGAGTGCTCAGGTATGGGGTGTGGGGCAGAACAACTACTCTCTAGCATTTCTCCAATCCCCTAACACCTGCTAAACACTCACATGAACATATTAAATCCCAGCCTGGAGCAAGTCTTCACAGCTATATAATAAAAGCCCTGAAAAAACAGAGTTGATAACTGAGATACTAACACCGTCCTAATTAGGGAGGAGATAACACGGGTGGGAAATAATGTGTGTGCAGCTGTCACATGGGCTGTAATTATGTTTAAGACTTCTGGTGACATGACAGGGTGAGAATGCAGCTTCAGTGTTCTGCACATGATGTCATCTGGAAGCCTCAAAAAGCACGTATAGCTTTGGGCAGCTATTACTCACTAAGGAGGATCGAGATCCTGTTTTTCCATTTACAAAGGGCAGGCAGAGGAAGGGAAAAGACAGGAAAATCTATAAATAAAATTAGTATGAATCAGTTTCCCCCCCACAAAAAAAACCTATATATTTTAACTCAGCTTTTTGATTCAGACCCATTTGATTGCTCCTAATACATAACCCAAGAGCTAAGTTTGGAATCTTGCTACTAAAGGATCCAAGAATATTTTAATAGCCTCAGTTAAATATCCTGGAATTTCTGAATCCAACTCAAAAGACCAAGATAGTCAATACCAAGTGCAGTGCACAAGAACTGTTTTGTGGTTGATGTTGTCGTTGTTTTGTTGTTGCTGTTTTCGATTCTGAAAAGACCCCGTTCCCACTCACCCCTGAAGTTGGATATTTTGGCAGAATTTTTCTTCAGGACTCTAAGGAGGTAGGTAAGGCAGGTAAGCTTACCGAGGGCCCTGAGACTCCAACTCAGATGGAGAAACTTAAGAATCATCCATAATGTACAAAGGAAAATGCAAAGACTTGGGAAAAAATGGAGAGTCCAAAAATAAAATGTCTTTAACTTCTCTTGTTTTTAAATAACAAAGGGTCCTATCCAGAGCCCTGCCATAAAAGGAAGTTAATTCTCTTCTATCAGAGAAAATGTCTTTAAATTAGCACTCTCTGATATTATTTCATAGTGCAAATAATTCATTGTTTTTCATCTTGAAAAATAATTTCAGCCATAGATGAGCATGGAAAGCAGCCACAAGAGAAGTGGTGAACAAACTCAGAGCTTACGAGATGGCCTCTGCCTGCCTCTAGACCAGGGGCCAGCAAACTTTTTCTGTAAGGGGCCAAATAGTAAATATTTTAGGCTTTGTGGACTGTATAGTCTCGGTCACAACCACTCAACTATGACACTGTAGTACAAAAACAGTGATATACAATATGTAAACAAATGAGCTTGTCTGTGTTCCAGAAATTTGTATTTACAAAAATAGGCAGTGGGCCAGATTTGCCCCACAGGCTGTAGTTTGCCTTCCCACTGTTGTAGACCACTGGAATATCATGGGGAGCTCTAAAAATCACTAAAGCCTGGATATTACCTCAAATATGGACAAATATATTACCATATGGAAATCCACAATATGGCAAAGAGTTCAAAATTCAGCTATCGAATTAAACTACAGAAATTAAAAGTTAAGCTACAGGGAAAAAAATAAAACAGGGATAGTGAAGGGAAGAAAAGAGAACTTCCATAAATTCTCAATAATATACTCCAGAGGTATAAAAGAAAATAATATATCTATCAAACAAGAACACGATGCTATGAAAAGGAGACAATCAGCGGACAAGAAGGTATACTCAGACATTAAAAATATAAGGTAGTAAAGTTTAAAAATTCAACAGAAGGTTGAAGATAAAGTTGAGAAAATATCCCAGAAAGTTTAAGAAAAGGCAAATGCTGGAGAAAAGGGAACGCTCCTACACTGTTGGTGGGAATGTAAATTGGTACAGCCACTAGGGAAAACAGTATGGAGGTTCCTTAAAAAACTAAAAATAGAGCTACCATGTGATCCGGCAATCCCATGCCTGGGCATATATCTGGAAAAGACAAAAACTCTAATTTGAAAAGATACATACACCCCAATGTTCACAGCAGCACTATTTACAATAGCCAAGACATGGAAGCAACCTAAGTGTCTATCAACAGATGAATAGATAAAGAAGATGTGGTATATATATACAATGGAATAGTACTTAGCAATAAAAAAGAATGAAATAATGCCATTTGCAGCAACATGGATGGACCTAGACAATATCATACTAAGTGAAGTCAGACAAAGATTATATGGTATCAGTTATATATGGAATCTAAAAAATAATACAAATGAATCTATTTACAAAACAGAAACAGACTCACAGACATAGAAAACAAACTTATGGTTACCAAAGGGCAATTAGGCGGGGGGATAAATTAGGAGTTTGGGATTAACAGATACACACTACTATATATAAAATAGGTAACCAACAAGGACCAACTGTATAGCACAGGGAACTATATTCAGTATTTTCTAATAACCTATAATGGAAAAGAATCTGAAAAAGTATACATATATATAATATATAAATTATATATATATAACTGAATCACTTTGCTGTACACCTGAAACTAACACAACATTGTAAATCAACTATACTTCGATATTTAAAAAAAGAAAGAGAAGGCAAATGCACAGAAAATATGAAATCAAAAGTAAAATTTTTAAGGATTAAGCTCACATATTCAACATACCACTAAAAAGAGGTCCGGGAGAAGAAAGGAGAGTGAAAGAAAGTATCAAAGATACATTTTTTTTAAGCTCTAAATTCAGGGAAACAAGTCTATTCTAAGAGTTTATCCTAAAGATATATGCAAGGGCATGAAGATACATACACAATTGTGCTTAGTGCAACATTTCTGTAAGAGCAAAAATCGGCAACAACCTAATTGTTCATGGTTGTTTGGTTACATAAATTACGGAACACCTATACTTATGTAGTTGTTTTAAAAATAATAATACGGTTCTAGATGTACTAACATGGCAATATGTCCAGCTTCTGGCACTAAGTGAGAAAAGCCAGTTGTAGAACAGTATTATTACGGGGAGCCCCTTTATATTTGAAAAATAAAATAAATAAAATGTTTAAAGATCAATATATGTTTGCAAATTGCAGCTAGTCTAAAGAGTTACTTAAGAAACTGTTAATAGGAGTTATCTCTTGGGAGAGGAGCAGGATTGGGGGGTTAGAGGAATAGTCCTTCAGCTTTGCATTTACATACATCTACATCGTGGCCTTTTTTTTTTTTTTACAATGTTTATATGTTTCTTCTGTAATTTCTAAAAATCAAAAGCAATAAGTAAATTATTTACAATATTATGGAAAGGAAAAAAAAAGTTTATCCCTTTACAATATCTCTGGGAAGATTATCAGGGGTCTGGAGGAAAAGAAAATGAAATTCCTAATTAGAAAAAGACCCAGATGAGGAACACAAGCAGTAAAAGGTATTGCCAGGCCCTTCAGGAGCTTATGTTAGAGTTAGGAACGTAGACTCATACAGATGGCCAGCGGTGACCAGGGCTCAGTGGTATAGCCTCCTGTCGAATTGTGTAGAATGTCAAAGCCTGAGAGCTTGGAGGGCAGAGACCTATGAAGACTGGAGTAGCCAAAGATGCTTCATGAAGGAAGTAAGACTTGAAGGATCATAAAGGCAGAAAGGAGAACATTACAAGCCAAACAGCCAGTAAGAGTAAAGATATGGATCCCAATGAGCATGCAGAATTCAGGCAAAGGTGAGGAGAGTAGCCCATTGAGATTAGAGGGATCATGTTAGTTAGGATTGGGTTTGGCTGCTTACTTAAGCCACTTATTTAACGGTGGCTTAAATAAGATAGAGGTTTAATTTTCTTTCATGTCAAAGGAGGCCAGGGATACAACGTCCTGGGGTATTTCAATAGCTTCATCATCATCAGGGCCTCAGACTCCTCCCTTCCTGCCTTACCATCTTTAGCACTGCTTCCAGTCTTCAAGGTAGCCTCATAATTGCAAGATGGTCTCTGTAGCATGAGCCATCATATCTATGCTCTCTACCGCAGGAAGAAGGAAGGAGCAAGGAAAAGAGACATACCTCCCAATCCAGCCAACCTCTTTTGAAGAGTTTCCTGGAATCTGCACCCAACAATTTCTACTTACATCTCATTGGCTACCCCTGTCAATTACAGGAGGCTGGAAACATGTAGGCTTTTTAAGCTGGGCACATTGATGTTCCTATTAACATAAGATTTGTAGAAGTAAAGAAGGACTGTTAACCATCTCTGCCAAGTGATTAGGTTAGACTATAAAGGTTTTTGAAAACAAGGCAGACAAAAGAATTTACATTGGAAAAGGGGAGAAAGAAATTAGCAAATTACCTATCATCCGTAAAGAAACAGGTAGAAAAATGAATAAACTTAAATGGAGTTTTAAAAGCATAGAAGAAATAAAATTTAAAAATAAATGAGAAACACACTAATAGCTACTTTTAAAAGTAGCTAATGTATTAGTTACACAATGAAGTGAATATACTTAATATTACTGAACTGTACACCTAAAATGGTTAGGATAGTAAATACTATGTTAGGTATATTTTTCAACAATTATATTTAAAAAAATTTTTAAGTAGCTAATTTATACTTTTGTAGTTACATACCTGAACTTACAGAAACGTGTGGCCCTGCTCCATTCGGAAACTTTGAACCTTCTCCTATTTTCTAAAAAGATTTAGTAACACTTATCCATGTACCCCTTATACTACCAATATAGGGTAGACTTCTGGTCTGCAAATGATGACAGAAGTCAGCCTTTCCCCCTTCTCACCCATATGCCCATGGTATGCTGAAGACACTACTATAACAACAGTTATCACCTTGTGCTTTAATTGATTGTTTATGGTGCCAGTTAAGAGGGGATGTGACTGAGTAGAAAGAGCAGCATAAGCTTTGTTCAGAAAGACCTGACTTTCCCCTTGCTAACTATTTTCCTCCAGCAAGTTACTTTAACTTTCAAAGATATGCTTCAGTTACCATTAAAGTGCAGACTATAACATGAATCTTACACATATTTTTCCGATTGTAGTGAGGACTGGAGCCTAGTACTCAGCAAGAACTCAGTAAAATAGTAGCCTTCATTATTGTTTATGTCTTCCCTTCTGGATTCAAAGGTCTTTAGGGACAGGGCATGTCTTACTTATCTTTTTTGTGAGCCCCTAGTGTCTAACACAGTACTGGATGCCCTGATAAGAGTCATCTGAGCAAACAGAAGGTCAACTGACAGATGTTCATGAAAGCTCTAAAGTCAGCAGTGTACAGCCTGCTCCTGTGGCGTGAATGTCACTGGCCCATCGCAGTACCCCAGAGCCAGGAGGGAAGCCATAGGAACTAAACTTCCCCGGGGACAGTAAGTGACATTGTAGAATTCTCCTTGTGGGACATTTGAAATTCTGAGATTCTAGATGCCTAACAATTGTTGCTTCTTTTCCTTTTTTTATACTTCATAGTTTAATAAATGTTTTATATTAACGAAGTTTCCTTTAGGTGCACTGTGTCCAATGTGCTTGTTTTAGCGTGTTTCCTGACAAACTCCCACATGGACAGTCCCTTTCGGAATGTGGAGATGCATTCAAGCCTGAAAAGTCCCATCTGTGTCCCCTCCTTTTGGGAATCCACCTACATCAATATCTTCCCTGGATGGTTGTGATGTAAGAAGCACAAAGGTTCTGCAAAAGCTCCGCAGACTCTCCCTTGTCTTACCTAAGGCAAATTTCTAAAGCACAGGGCACTCTACCCTAATCCCTTGGGTTGCAAAGCTCTTCCGATGCTCCTATTCCTTTATCTTTTGCCTCTCCCTGTCTCTTGACATTTGCACATGGGAGCATCAAATTGCAGGGTGGAAAGGGAAACCATCTGATTTCTTCTGTGTATTCAGGAAAACTACCCAGCGGCAGAGTGTGCCTGGCATGCACCTACGCTAAATGCATTCCCTTGTCGGGTTGCTGTCCCACAGTCAGGCAGAGCCAGCTGTGCTTTTTTAGGCTAGGCGCCTGAGCAGACATATCACCTGGAAGACCTTTCCCCATCACTCATGCCTGGGCCCCGCCCCTGGAAGTACTGAGTCAGCATATCCTGGGAGCATCCTGGGCATGTGTACTTTGAAAATGCTCCCCAGGTAATTCTATTAGGTTCTTCTCCAACTCTACCCTTGGGAAACACCAATGTTACCTGTGCTTCCCTTCTGAAGAACTACTCTTGGCATTGCTTCCTAAAAAGCCATTTTCTCATTGGCCACTGATCTCATTCACCAGTGCTATAAGGAACTGCGCTATAGAACATGGCCTCAGAACCCTGAGAGTGGCAGCTACCGCTTATGCTTAGCACATACCGGAGCCCTTTACTTATCCAAATTTATTTAACCTCACAACAACACTCTGAGATACTGGTGGTGTCTCCTTTTACCAAGAAAGAAACTATTAAGTGGTAGAGACCAGATTTAAACTCAGCCCATACTAGTAACCGATACTCTACATGGCCTCTTGCACCAAGTTTCAGAAGCCTCAGGAGTCACATATTCCTTTATGGTCAAACTAACCCCAGTCGCCTTGCTGACCACTTCTACCCTGGTCCATCTGGCTCCACCACCAGCCCCAGCCTTCCCCTATCTTTGGTCTGCTCAGCCACATAGCTTCTAAAAACAATATTGCGGATCTCAGTGTTTTTCTACTGATTTCCTAAGCCTTAGCTCAGGCTCTCCTTCCAGAAAATGTTCTCCACCCTCCACACCAAGCTGGGTTAGGTACCTTATCCACACGTCCCTCTTGCTCTGTGCATTTCTTGATCACCAAACTTACTATGTGGCATCATGATGGTTTGTGTTGGCTTCCATCTCCCTCAGTTGAGAGTTCACTAGGGTCAGGTGTATGTTTCAGTCATCTCTGATTCCCTGACACCTAGTACAAAATCTGGCAGAAGCAACATATAACTATTTGTTGAGTAAACAACATCAGCTTCAGTGATACCTCCACCCCTCATGTTACAAGAAGGGCTTATTAATTCTCCTCTGGAATCTGGGGCAAGAAGGAACATCTTCCATCAGCCCCTTATTAAGACATTATCTCTAGACACTACAGACATATTCTTTGCATCTATATTCCTCAAACCCCTGTCCCAATATACATATATTCTTTTTCTATAGCTGAGGTGCCAGGGACACAAGAGTCATGCTTAATATGCAAAAGATAAGCTCCTATTCAAACTCCAACTTTTCTAAAAGATAATGTCCCCTTTATCATCCTTAAATCTCTCTTTCCCACCCTGCCTAGACTTGTTGGTGGGGAACCTACTGCAACAGGTGAAATGGGGCCTTAGGGCTTCTGGATTGAGGCTCCAAAATGTAAAGGTATGACAAATTGAAACATCTGACAGTCATCTGCAACCTCAAGGTTGTAGCTACAAACTCTCGTCTTTATCTTTTAAAATTTGAGGTCTTTGGAATTAGTTGCAGCTTGTGAAATACTAGGAGATGAGCAGGAACTGTCAATGGAACCACCCAGTGGTCAAGTAGATCAATAAGCCAAGTAAGAAGAAACAAAGAACGGCAGGTGCTTTTCACAACTTCTCTGTAAAACTTTGCATTTGGCTTTATAGATAAAAAATATTCTTTTATGATTTCCATTAACAATTTTATAAATAATTTCTATTGACCCCCTAGAACACTCATGATATACCGCAGATTACTAAACATATTATCAACAAATCTCATTTGCCATCACTCTCTCACTGCTCCCCTGCCCCAATCACACTTGCATAGCTCAGGATATATTTGTTTTGCCAGTCATTTCAGCACTGTTAAAATGCACCCTTAAGATGGCTTTGATGACAAATACAAAATACCGTCATTAAAACATTCCTTAGTAGAAAACATTGCATTCTTCCTTCATACGTTATGAGCTGTCCTAAGAAACAAGGGAGGAGTGTTTGAGGGAAGAATGGAAATGGTGCTCCGTAAAACTTTTAACATGCTGCAGGTTGACTTTCGCCTTTGATACTGACTGCATGACAAATTGTATAAACTGTAATAAGCCAACATCACACCACAAGATTAAAGCCTCAGTGGGAAAGTATCATTAACCACACCAAACACGTATTTGCTTTTTTTGTTGGCATCAAAATGTAATTGTTTCTCTATAAGTCAAACATACCTCATGGTACGACGCTGATCCAAATCTGTGCGGCGGGCAACATAAAAGGGAAGCTTATCCTCTTTCATCCATTGTGTTGAATGTGTTTTCCTCCAACCAAAATGATCCGTTTGAATTAAAGTTTATTCTGTCCTCCTCTATACATGTCGCCAAACCCAGCATATCAAGTTTGAGTAAGTACAGAAGAATGATCTATGTTTGTCCACTATGTTGGTTAAAGCATACGGCTTCACGGGGTAGAGGGAATGAGGTCACAGACACATTTGAGAATTTGAAAAAGAGCTCAGATTTTTCACCCCAAAATAATACACATTCACCAAATCGTGAATTTACCTTTCAGGGGGTTCTTGACTCCCCCAAAGCCCCATTCCTGGTCCACAGGTTAAGAACTTACACGTTTGAATGAAACTTCATAGGATACAGAAATTAAATCATTTGCATTCCTTGGCAGCAATCATATTACCTAAGACTAAATATGAAAACATTTTGAAGTAGGATTTAGTAATAAACCAGTTTTAGAAAGGAATTTTACAGATCCTTCCCCTACTGACCCCTCACAAGGAGCCTGTCCATAAATATTGACAAAGCATCCATCTGATAAGGGGGTATTATCTAAAATATATAAAGAACTCATACAACTCAACAGCAAAAAAAAGAATAATCTGGCTGAAAATGGATCCGAATAAAATCTGAATAGACATTTTTCCAAAGAAGTCATCCAAATGGCCAGCAGGTACCTGAAAATGTGCTCAACATCACTAATCATCAGGGAAATGCAAATCGAAACCACTATTAATGGGAGAAGTTAGTGAAAGCTTAAGCCAAAACAGGATATTTTCATAATCTCAAAGTATCTCTCCTAAATATTTCTCAATTACAAAGGGAAAAATAATAACTTAATGGTGGAGAAACCTGGCCTGAAATGCCTTAATTAACTAAGGGATCAAAGCTAAAGTCACCAGTAATGAAACATATGGACATCAGGAAGACCTGACACGACACTCTGAGAAAGACACAATATCACTTCTGTGATATTCTTGCCCAACACTTGTAATGTGTTTCTAATCATGAGAAAACATCAGACAACCCCAAACTGAGGTACATTCTACAAAATAACTGACCAGGATTCATCAAAAGTTTCAAGGTCATGAAAGACAAGGAAAGACTAAGGAACCACCACAGATTGGAGGAGATTAAGGAGACACAACAACTAAATGCAAGGTAGGATCTTGAACTGGATCCTAGAACAGAAAAAGGACATCAGGGAGAAAACTGGAGGAATTGGTATATTTTCATTAGTAGCATTGCACCAATGTTAATTTTCTGTTTGATACTTGTACTGTTGTTAACTTTGGGAGAAGTTGGGGGAAGCAGCGCTATTCCTACAACTTTTCTGTAAGTCTAAAATGATTTCAAAACAAAAAAATGGGCTTCCCTGGTGGCGCAGTGGTTGCGCGTCCGCCTGCCGATGCAGGGGAACCGGGTTCGCGCCCCGGTCTGGGAGGATCCCGCGTGCCGCGGAGCGGCTGGGCCCGTGAGCCGTGGCCCCTGAGCCTGCGCGTCCGGAGCCTGTGCTCCGCAACGGGAGAGGCCGCAGCAGAGGGAGGCCCGCATACCACAAAAAAAAAATAAAATAAAAATAATAATAATAATAATAATAATAATAATAAAATAAAAACCATAGGGTTTTGATGCCTTCTGTCCTCGAAGCTTTCATTTTTATCTAGTTCTCAAGAGAGAACTAGAAAACTCATTTCCTTGTTTAGCCCTGAGGGAGCAAAAGCCACCTCCCACTCTGGTAGCCCTGCTCACCTCCATCTCAAGTCTGACATTAGCCTCTCAGAATTCACCCTTCAAGCAGGAAACATTTATTTAGCACCTCCTGTATGCCAAACCCTATACATAAGGTAGGTATGGGCCCTGTTTTCTCACAGCTTACTTCTCTTATCCATTCAACCTTTTGTCAATTACTATTTGAGTCACCACTCAAATTTTAAATATTGTACTCACCACTGTCCTTCCAGGATGGATCTAGGAGATTCATATTCTTATCTCCTATACTGCTGAGAAAGAAATCCAGAGATGAACTAATCCAGGTTACTATTTAGACTATTAACATAAGTTTATATTGGTTGAGCTGAACATTAAACACGAGTGTTCTTCTGACTATCAAATGACCTCCATGTCCTGTTTTCTAAGAAAATTTATCATCGATCACATGGCCTGCTTAATAGCAGCAGCAGAGATAATGTTTTATTTACAAGGTCAACCAGTTACCTGAGGTTCTTTGCAAGAGCTTGATGTACTTATCTTTTAATGACTTAGAAATCATCACATCCATTAACACTTAAGAAAAAGCCTGAAGTAAACATTAGAGTATCTTTGCTAGAAACTCACTGACTTGGGCAATGGTAGATTTATTCTTAACAAAATAAGAAAACATCAGCAAGTAAACTGCCTCAGGAACTTACTTGGTGATTTGAGGCCAAATTGGAGCTTCCGTGTTAACTACTTCAGTTTCTCCTCTTGCAAATGGGAGTAATACCCACTTCTTATGCCTTCATAGAGAGCATTGCACCCTGAAATTGTATAAGGCATGAGCCCTAGGAACTTTCATTTAGTATACGCTTCATGCATATCTCAGCTGAAATATATTTTCCCACTCAAGGGTGTTTTTGCTACCATGAAGCCTTCAAATCCTTAACTCCTTTTTGATACTGACACAATAGATGGGGGGAGAGAGGGGACAAAGCTGCTTACATATTTTACAAACTAAACCATGTTACCTTTTCTTTAGTTGGGAGCACACACACCTAAAGTGAGAGGTCTCCGAGTCTTCAGTGGGGAACATACTTACCTGTTCAGAGGTCTTAGTTGGAAGTATATTATTCCTACAATGTATGCCTGAAATATTTTTCTTATTAATTGAAGATTTTAACACAGATATTCATAAGTGAATTTATCGTGTTCTTGTATGGGGGAGAGGAGTGTATCAATCAGAATAGGCTGGGTTATGCTGTGATAACAAGCAATCCCCAAATCTCAGTAGCTTAGAGTATCACAGGTTTAATTCTTACTCGTATATCTACTGTGTCTCTTCTCCATGTCGTCTTCCCTCTGGGATGAGGTAGATAAAGCAGTTGATCTGGCACATTGCTGGTCTTCATGGCAAGAGAAGCGAGATCTGGTGAACCATGAACTGGATTTGAAAGCTTCTGCTTATAAGTGGCTCGATGTCACTTCTGCCCTTATTTTACAGGCCAAGGCAAGTTGCATGACCACACCTGACTTCCACAGGGTGGCGATATGTCATCCTACCACAGGAGGCCCTCAAGTCCTAGAGGCAAGGCAGATGCCTGTGGTCCGAAGAACTGCAACCTGTCCCCCAGGAGGGGCAGCAATACTTTGAACAACAGTACAACCTACCAAAAAGAGGTTTGTCAGGTCTACGTTTGTGTTGTGCTGGCTTCAGAAAATGGTGTTGGAAGTTTTCTTCTCTAAGTTTTAGATCAGTTTAAATACATTAGAATTTTCTGCTCCTTGAAATTTTGAAAGAATTTACTAACACATTTGAGTCCAGAGCTCCTCAGATTACCTTCGCAATTACTTCCTTATTCAGTGTTGCTTTAATCTCCAATCTCTTTGGGACCTATTTTGTTCATTTATAGTTTCAAGAAAAGCATCCATGTAATCCAGCTTTTAAAATATATTTGAATAAAGTTTTGTCAAATACTCAGAATCTAAGTTTAAATTTCCTCAGCATCTGTGGTTACTTCTTGTTCTTTGTTTCTTTTTACTTTTTAAAGTGGCTTATTCTTTCTTTTTTTTTTTCCAGCTTTATTGAGGTAAAATTGACAAATATGAGTGTATATGTTTAAGGTCTACAGTGTGATGATTTGATGTACAGTGATTACTAAAACCAAGCTAATTAACATACCATGATCTCACATAGTTACAACATTGTTTCTCATTGTGTTTAATTTGTATTAACTTCACACATTTTAGAAATACATATTTGCAAAAACAGTTAATTTTGATACAGTACCAACTCGAGTTGTGAAGATTAAATAAATTAGTATATGTACATTGGTGAGAACAGTGACTTAGTAAGTATATTATTAGTATTAACCATTATTATTATTCTTGTCCATAATTTTCCAGTTTTGATCACCCTTATACTTATTGTTGAAGCAGAATTATACAAGGTTCTCTTTAAAAGTTGACCAGAGTTTCCTACCATTAATAATGCACTGACTTGCACTATCTTAAATAACTTGTAATGCACTCACAAGATAAGTAAATAAAACCACTAGGTTACGTGTAGGTTTATGGGTAATAATGTCATGGTAGAAAATCATGTATATGAGCTCATAATATTCTCCTAGAAACTACAGAATAAGGAAGTTCATATATGCTACTATCAACAAATTTCACCGCAACTGGCTGTTTCATTTTCTCAATTCTTTGTTATCACTTAGACCTTGCCACTGAAAGATAAGAATGAGTTAGGCACGTAGACCTCAAAGTCTTTTACACTAAGAGGACAACTACTGCTTCCCACGTTTCCTATGAGGAAACTGCTTTTGACTTGTTTTGGTTTTTGGTTTTTTTTTTTAATTGGTAACACTTTGTCAAGCCTCTGTTAGTGCACCTGAAACTAACATAATGTCAATTATATCTCAGTTAAGAAAACACCTTGAAAAAAATGTTATATGAGAGGGACTTCCCTGGTGGCACAGAAGTTAAGAATCCGCCTGCCAATGCAGGGGATATGGGTTCGAGCCCTGGTCTGGGAAGATCCCACGTGCCTTGGAGCAACTAAGCCCATGTGCCACAACTACTGAGCCTGCGCTCTAGAGCCCATGAGCCACAACTACTGAGCCTGCATGCCACAACTACTGAAGCCTGTGGACTCTAGAGCCCATGCTCCACAAGAAGAGAAGCCACCACAATGAGAAGCCCACATACCGCAATGAAGAGTAACCCCTGCTCGACACAACTAGAGAACGTCTGCATGCAGCAACGAAGACCCAATGCAACCAAAAATAAATAAATAAAAATCAAAAAATTTTTTAAATCTTATGAGTTCAGTGTTTTATAGTAATGTTTATAGAAAAATTGCCAATCCTCATTAGATTAACACAGTTCATATTTTCAACCTTTTGGTCAATACAGCCATCACACAGTCACAGCTAATATAGTTAATATGAATAAAGGAAAGTCTGCATTAATATATGTGTTTGAAGACATAATTCTGCTTAAAATTTTTACTATAACACTAATGATCCAATGGGAACTCACATCTTGTTTTCATGAATGAGGGGTTACTGTCTTATTTGTACCTAATGCAAATCATACCATTTACTTTCAAAATGCTTGTAAGCAGTCTCTCTCAAATCAGTTACACCCCTTATTTAATAGTGTATGCAATTAATTTATTTTAAAAACATCCTTTATACCGGTATAATAGAAAACTTCAACTCAACCCTTAAATGATCCAAAGGATGTTAATAATCAGAAAAGCTAAGAAAAAGTTCCCAAATAGTGCAGGGCAAGTAGATTTTCCATAATCACAAACATGTGAAAAACACAGTAAAGCAGGTAAGACACTTTCGTATTTGTATTTATCCTCACAACAACGCTGCAAGGGAAGTGATATTAGCCCCATTTAACATATATGGAAGCTGAGGCCCAGGGCAGCTGGGACTTACCCAGGAACACATAGCTCACGTTCTTTCCATTTTTCTACAATGTTGAAAAGTTTAATCTTTAATTCAAAATCGTCGTTGGTTAGATTTTATTTCCATACTTCTGGCTAGCATTTAATAATAATTATCAATGACTTTTGAACCCACTGTGTCAACATTACAATAACCAAATATCTTGGTTGTTTTGTGAGAGAACTCACCTTATGACTTAGCAACACCAAACTGATTCAGAGAAAGGGCTGTGGAAAAAGCGGGTTTCTCATGGTTTTTGAAGTAATATTGCCACCTCGTGGACTACTGGTGAGCTACAGTCCACTTTAAGTCCATGGCACTAACCTCATGTGGGCCTTAGTGCTGCTGGTAATGCTACTTCCTTTTCTAGTCCATCCATTCCCCCAACAATAGTGAACAACAGAAATATTCTAGGTTACTCTTACAGGTATTAACTCAATTCTCACAAGCACCTTTTGTGATTTTGTTTGTCTGATTAACAGATGAAGAAAATGAAATACAAAATGGTAAAATAACTTTACCAAAGGCACACAGCTAGCGAGTGGCTGAGCCAAGATTCAAACCCAGGCAGAGGGCTCCAGAGTATGAGCCCTTGACCTCCCTAGAAGTACTTACTTTCTGTTCTCTCCTCAGACTTTCTAACCTCTGAACTCCTCCTTCTCCAACCTGTTTCAGTTTTTTTTTTTTCCCATAAAGGCACTTAGTAAAGGACTTCCACAAACCCCCAGCACCACAGCTATACACCTCATTACACCTGTGCCATATCTTCTGCCTTCCCTCTTGAACTATGCCCAAACGATTCATTTGCTGTCTAAGCCAACCATTCCATTTGGGTGCTCAGTCCCATGCCCCCTTCCAAGGACACCGCTCCAGCAATTGGTCCCCTCTCTCTACTCTAATCATCAGTTTCCCCCTCTCTATAGAGGGATTATCCCCACCAGCATACAGTCTGTCATTTCATTCAATAAACTACTATATTTTAATAATCATTTTAAATGGGGCTTTTAATTAATGTCTGATAGTTGATTTAAGTTGAACAGACTAAATTTCTTTAAACAATCCCATTTACAACCCAAAGTCCTTTAAACAGTTTAATAGCATTTATACTTTTAAGATATTTTCTTGTAAATAGCACTTCAAATGCTTGACCCAACAAGCAAAACCTTCCCAAGTACTTAACTCTTATAAATATAATAAATTAAATGTACAGTGGCTAAGTTCTCTGACATACTTCAGTATTTCTGCAGGCTTTGTAAGATCTTAAAATACATTTCAACTAAAATTTACAAGTCTAAAAATCTGTTAGGCATTTTAAGTTGGAAATGAAGGCCAGTGTTACATACTGTAATATGCCAAGTATGTTCCAATACTACTTCAAATAGCAAATACTACAGTTTGTCCCAATGACTATAAAAAACTATTCCTGAACTTAACACTGAAGTATTGATGGCGGTGGGAATTGTTCCTTAACCTTTTTGAAAATTTGTAATCATTACGTATCTCATGTAAAAACGGCAGCACTCCGTGGTTTGGGCCCCAGCAGGCGGGCCAGTTCAGGGTGCTGGCATGAGGAACTCAAGCTTGGGGGAGTTCAAGGGTGAATTAACTACTGTAGGAAATTCAATGATAAATGAGAATACCAACCTTGGATGGTTGTGGTGAGAATCAAATAATGTATGGGAAAACCCTTGTCACATGTGACAGTTGATGGCAGCTAGTTTTTTGGTAGAATTTTAACCTTTCATTCTTACTATTGATAGTATCCAATCTATCAGCATATTTATGAAGTTAAATTTTTTAAAAAGCTTTAAATTTATTTAAATAAATTAACCCTTCTTAACATGAAGACACAGTTTCTAACCTTGACTAATCTCATAATTACTCAGGGAAGCTAACTCCTGGTTTCTTATAAGCCACTGGGCTTCATGATTGCTTAAGTCAATTCATGAGGGGGAAACCAGACCCTCTGTTTGAGCATATGTCCTTATCAGAACATAGGAATATTTTTTTCTGCTTTAAAAAAATATATCTGAATTCACAGAACTGAAATTTTAAGAGGAGACTGCAATTACAAAATCTTCCTTAACTAAGAATTCTTCTGGCCTGACATTTCCTTACAGATAATTAACTACTAAAGGAACTGGGGGAAGGTGGAAAAGGTAGCAAGTGTAAAATCAGTGTGCTAGGAATCAGTAGCCAGTGACTATCCATCAGGAACTGATACATCTCAGAAAGCCAAGAAGAAAATATGAATTTCTTTTTAAAAAAATGTGATTTACATTGAACTTTTTTTAAAAAACACAAGTATTTTCCAAAACAAGCTACTCTGGCTTGGGGTTCCGAAACACAAAATGATGTTAAGAATAGAGGGAAAAAAAACCAAAAACCTAAACACAGATCAGATGGTTTTCAGAGGTAGGCAGTTACAAGATAAGCTCCAAATATATCAAAATGTATAAAAAACGCTGAAAGGCTATTAATCACAAGAGACATGGCAAATTTTATCATTCCGCTGACCTGAAGCCAAGTTGAAAAGCTGGTAGAAAGGCTGCATTATTTGGGGAAGAGGAAAAACATGGTCTGTAAGGCCTACCTGCAGACCTTGTTCTGAGAAGCAGTCAAGATTACAGAAAGAAAAAGAACCATGGGCTGGTGAGCACAATTTTTAGTATTCAAATCTGCCTCATCACACTCTCTGAATACAGGTCAAACTAGGGTCAATTATTCAGAGTTGGCCACTAATTTGCCACACTTGGAACAGATACAGTCCAATTACCAGCTAGGTGGAACATGTGACCTAGGATAAGTGATGACATCAAGGAGAGGGAGGCAAACTCAGCTGGGGCTTGGGAATCCCAAGTGCACCGATTAGAGTGCAGAAAGAATCTATTTGTTGTTGCCATTTGTTTTGTTGTTGCCATCTGTTTTGTTGTTGTTTTTCCAGGCTAGAAGGGAAAAATAAAGCCCTGTTCCTTTGGCAGGATTCGTAGTTGAAACCCTCTCCAGAGTTCTGAATGCCTACTCAAATGCTGAAACAGAACTCTGCTGTATTAAAATTAATGTCAACTTGTCCAAGATGGACATACACTATGACCAAAACAACTGAGAAGATCTTCCAGCTGAAGATGCCAGGAGATAATTCAAAATAGCACATGGAAAACCATGTTTAAAAACAGGTTCTTGGGGCTTCCCTGGTGGCACAGTGGTTGAGAGTCCGCCTGCCAATGCAGGGGACACGGGTTCGTGCCCCACTCCGGGAAGATCCCACATGCCGCGGAGTGGCTGGGCCCGTGAGCCATGGCCGCTGAGCCTGCGCGTCCGGAGCCTGTGCTCCGCAACGGGAGAGGTCACAACAGTGAGAGGCCCGCGTACCACAAAAATAAAAACAAAAAAAAAAAAACAGGTTCTTATTTTCCAAGCATAGTTATTCCAGTCTCTTCCATAAAATTGCTTCTGTAAAGAGTTTTTTAAAATGTATCAAAGAGATTTTCTTCCCAGTAGTTAACAGCATCAAATCTATTCCAAGTTAGTTCTTATGTGTCCTGTTAAGCGCACACTATGATTCAATCTTCTTGTTCTCTAGAAATCCATCAGATGTATTATGCTGCAACAAAGAAGTGCTTTCTTTCCTTGTCATGGTAGCAAAAAGCATATCCATCATCCCCAAGGTTTCTAGTAGTTCTCTTTGGTAATCAATCTCTTTTTCTACAAGTCCTTGAAGTAACAAAAACTTTTTATCAACTACAGGTGACTGACCAATCACAGGTAGATATATATCTAGAAAGAGAGAGGGGAAACACATTTACTAGAAACATCTTTCTAAACAATACATGAACAGCAATATTTAGAAAAAGTACAAAAATATTAAATATAAAAGACATCGAAAAATCTGTACTTATTTTACAACTTATGTTTTACATAAAGTAAACAATCCATCTGAAAAACATATTTCAAAAAGAAATAATTAAAGAAAGTACAGTGTTAAGGTTCTGACTTATTTTCATTTTCCCATTAAAAATTAGTCATGGTCATTGGAGGTATTTAAGGAAAAAACTTTTTAAATTATAATAACCCTGGTGCCAGCAACTGAAAGCCAATCCATTGTAAACATTTTATTCCCACTTTAAAATGCACTGATTTACTACTATTGTTTGTTTTCTCCATGAAGTCTTCACTGGAGAACTGATAAAGACAAGGTATATCAATCTATTTGATTTCATTATTTGACATCTCTACTTCTGCAAGTATGCTACAATTTTTCAGGTTTTAACAGCTACTTACCAATAATTATTTCGGCAGCATTAATCAAAACAGGGGCAAATCTTGGCTGGGACAGATTCCTACAAAGCAAACATTCTGTTTACTGAAACCTGCAAGCTTAAAAAAAAAATCCTTAAAATAGATTTACTAAACTGTTCTGTCAGTTCTTTACAAAGCTCAAACTAAAAGTAAATTTGGAGATAAAATTTCAGATGCAAAATACATGTGCTTCATAGACGTAAAACATACCTTATCAAAAAATTAAGAACACGACTGATTTCCTTTTCATCTCGACCTGCAAGGGCATTTGCAAGGACTCCTCTTCGATTTAGCTCCTTTATGATGGAAACTGTAATCTCAGGCGTCTTTATTGCACAATCGGGCTAGAAAATTTTTCAGAGTCAACATGAGCAGACAAGACAGTACAAGAAAAAAATCATAGTCTTGGAACTCACTAACAATTACCAAATTTAAACAGGTTTTTTTCTTCCCAGTTTTGAGTCATGGTAATGGACAAGGCAAGAAACAAAATGATTCTTTAAAAAATAAGCTCCTTGTAGATACATCAATTGTAACAAATGCACCACTCTGGTGGGGATGTTGATAAGGGGGGAGGCTATGCATGTGTAGGGCAGGTAGTATATGGGAAATCTCTGTACCTTCCCCTCAACTGTGCTGTGAACCTAGAACTGCTCTAAAAAAAAGTCTTAATAAAAAATTCACAATCTGTAGTGAGGTGGGTGGACCCAGAGTCTGTCATACAGAGTGAAGAAAGTCAGAAAGAGAAAAACAAATACCGTATGCTAACACCTATATATGGAATCTAAAAAAAAATGGTTCTGAAGAACCTAGGGGCAGGATAGGAATAAAGACGAAGACATAGAGAATGGACTTGAGGACACAGGTAGGGGGAAGGGTAAGCTGGGACAAAGTGAGAGAGTGCCATGGACATATATACACTACCAAATGTAAAACAGATAGCTAGTGGGAAGCAACCGCATAGCATAGGGAGATCAGCTCGGTGCTCTGTGACCACCTAGAGGGGTGGGATAGGGAGGGTGGGAGGGAGACACAAGAGGGAGGAGATATGGGGATATATGTATATGTATAGCTGATTCACTTTGTTATAAAGCAGAAACTAACACACCATTGTAAAGCAATTATACTCCAATAAAGATGTTTAAAAAATAAATAAATAAAATAAAATAAAATAAAATTGATTACCATCCAGCCCTTATTAAAACTCAGTTGACACAACTAGTATTTGAGAGAAGAAATCTATGGACCAAGTTAACCATCATTGCTCTAAATTGGTTTTTAGCTCTATCCTAAGTGAATTCTTACTTGAATTGTATTTGGTTACCTATTTGTTAAAATGACACTATAGAAGTTGCGGGCATTTATTATTATGTCTTTGGCTTTTACAGAGGGTTAATACATAATCCTATACTTGAGAATATTTCTGCATCTTCTAATGACATAAAGACTATCACCAGACTCCTATATTTTTCTTCGTGTTCCAACTAAAAACAACTCATGATAAATTTCTCTGTACTATAGTGTGAAAAAAAACTTTGTGTATTTTTTCTAAAATATAGATATATATGTTTCCTTTATCTGATAATAATAATTATCAAATTCAATCCATTATCCTTTTTACCTTGCTTCTAGGAAACTGGAATATACATTTATGTTCAACTCTAGTATATATTCATAGCCTAAGTTTCTGCATCTTTCTATAGTATGGGTATTCATATTCAATATGATTTTAGCAACCTATTTATATGTGTGTGTCACAAAGTACATCCACTTTTTTGAAGCAGAAAGTATAAATAAATTAAAATTTAAAAAAATACACACACACACACACACACACACACATTCCTCACTCACCTCAAGGACTCTGTCAAGTGCCTTAGAGATCCGGAAGTTTTTCAGATCCCTGTCATACAATTCTAGGTGTTTCTTTGATGGTCTGTTGATCAAAATGTCATCCTGCATTGAAAAGTAAATTTACAGAGAAAAATCAAATATCTATTTAGAGCTTCATTCAAAACAAACTTCTTCATAGTGGTATTTTTTCATAGTTCTGTGGTGTTCTTGAACTGTATCATAAAAAATGGTCATATGCCCATATTGTCAATTAAAAGAAAATGGAATAATCTGCCACATCACTGTGTTCTTAGTGTCCTGTGATTTTAACTTACGATACATACACAATACCTCCGTTCTGGGCAAACATTACTCACTGCAATTCTCTTTACATAGCAAGCAGTGATTCAGCAGAAAGAGAAAACAAGAATCAGAGAAACTGCCATCTAGTTCCAGTAAAGAATTCCTGGATCAACACAACTTCCTTATATATCCATCTTCTCCAACTTCAGATGCCAAATGGAGATATTTATTGGCTCTACTCTTTTTCAGGGTTGTTTACAAGATCAAATCAGACAGCGTGTGAAAGACACTGTTCTGAGCACCATAGCATTGTTATGATTTAGGGCATTAAGAAGTACAGTTCTTATTTCCCATTACTTATTAATTTAATGTCCCCAATCTAGCAATGTGGAGATAAATGTGAGGTACAGAAAAGCAAAATGACGCTAAATGCCATGTGAAATACACTTTTCAGTAACGCGCAGGGATGAAGTTGGATACTCTAACAAATTTCACCTTTAAAAAAAATTACACAAAATATATAAATACCTGTTGTTTCATATAATTTTTTCCTTTAATAAAAGTTCGATATGCAGGCCTTCTTCTCCTGGGAAGAGAATCCTTCTTTGCTTCAGATTTCCGATGTTTAACACTCAGTATTCCGTTGGTCATTCCTACAACTATTGTCTCATCTTCATGCTAACAGCAATTAGAAAAATAAGTTAGTATATTCCTAACTCATAATTCATCTTACTTTTTCTTCAAAATATCATTTATAATGTGTTTGCCACTTATTCATACTTTCAACAAGAACTCCATTCAGATATAGATACTCTAACAAAAAGTTAGAATAAAATCATTTTTTTCCTCCAAGATACTATTATATTGACAGAACTTTTAATTATACTTGGAAATTATCACTGGCAGTTTGTATAATAATACAGTTAATGACATCTTAAGAAACTTTCAAAATAATTTTTTTACCACATCTTCTTCCTAGAAAAAGAATGATATGGTAGCATGACTTTTCACAATCTTGTCAAGAAAATATTTTATAATAACTTTTCCCCTCCCAATTTCTATATAATGTATTCAAATATATTCCTCCTCAATGGCTCATGAAACTTGACAATGAACATTCCAGAAGGAGCAGTTAACAAAGAAAAGGAGATATTTCATTGTGTTGCCCCCTATTCTCCATTTTTTTTTTTTTTTTTTTTTTTTTTGCTCAGAGAACCAACTTGACTTTCTGGAGTATTTAACCCTTGGGGTAAATGTACTGAAGACAGATTTATCTGCTTTCCAGGTCCTGTCCTTAGTGTTAACAATGCCTACAATACTGTAGTTAGTTTCAAGCTATGCAGTGAGTGGGATCTAAATCTGAATTCATGCCTAGTTACTGAGACAAGTTACATGTTCTAGCAATTATCTAATGTGGTGAGAAGAAAATAATACTTATTCAAAGATAAACCCTAATATTCCATTTTAGTTTCATTTAACAGGCAAGGTTAGTGAAAGCTTTAAAAAGAGCTAAAAGTACTTACTGCAAGTGCAAGACTCAAAATTGAAGCTGCATAATCAAAACTGTGGACTACTTTGTAGGAAGTTGTGCTATATACTTTCACCTTCCTAATGAAAAAGAAATCTTTGTCACAAATCATCTTGGAAATGAGCATAAAAGGTAAAATTTCTATTTTTTGAAACTCAGTATATGAATATTAAAACTTATACAACAATGAAGAAAAACAATGATTAATAATATTAGTTACAAAATAATTCATCACTGGATCTCTTTTAAAAATGAACTGTTTATTGTTATGTTTGCATAAAGACTTCAACCAGCCACCAGAAGGATAGACCACTGTCTCCTGAAAATGAAACTTGAAAGTAAAGAAAAATCATCATGAATGTTCATCAGAAAGAACAGGGTTTCTCAACTTCATTCAGCATTATCGACATTTCGGGCAGGATAATTCTTTGAAATGGTGGCTGTTCTGTGCACCGCAAGATGTTTAGCAGCATCCTTGGCCTCTACTCACCGCATACCATCAGCACTCCACCCCCAAATTGTGACAACAACCAAAAATGTCCGCAGATAGTGCCAAATAGCCCCCAGAGGACAAAAATCACTCTGGGTTGAGAACTACTATGAATAGAGCCAATTTACACCTAGCTTTTGAGGGACACATCTAAAAATCAAGTCCCAAATTGCCTAGTAACACCATTGCAGAGAATTTGCTATATATTTACATAGTAAGCTCCTCTGTATTAGAAATATTTCCTAGCTTTTAAAATATGTATACTTTTTAATAAACATGTTGAAAAACCAAGGCTTTCCATATCAGTGAAAAAGGGAAATATGGAAATAAAATGACCAACAATAGATAAATACAAGTAAATTCTAGAACTGGGCCATCATTCTAGCCACATGTGGCTAATGAGCACTTAAAATGTGGTCAGTGAAAAAGAAGAAGGGAATTTTTTATTTTACTTAATTTTAATCAACTTAAATTTAAATTTTAAAACTGAGGCAGTATAAAATATTTTTCTGTTAAACACAAGTATATTTCACTTTAACTGTAAAGTACTACTACTGTATTAAGGGTATGCATTAGATGCTGAATTTGGTTATAGTCTATCATTAATAATTTTTACATTGAATACATATTGAAATAATGTTTTAGAGTAAATATTATTATTAAATTCATTTTACCTAGTACGTTTTAGCTTTTAAACTAAAACACTTAAAATTACATTATGTAGCTCACATTATATTTCTATTGTACAGCACTGTTCTAGAACATTAATTTATGAAACACTAATACCTACTGAAAATAGTAATATTTAGAAATATGTATTTCTATACATTAATGTATAGAAATTTTTACATTAAGTTTTAAATTTTAAAGAATACAAGCTAGAATATATATACACACTCATAAATATTTCAAAATATACAAACATACAATGTTTAAAAGAAAACTACAGAATAATAGAAATTATTTTAAAAGATTAACGTTCACATGGTTCAATAAAATTCCTCGAGGATATAAATCAATAAATTACCTCAAAGGAGAAAATAAGTTTGCTATATGTAAATGAAATATCAAAACTATTTTCAACTCAATAGATTTTTTTCATGGAAATCATTTGGTAGAATATTTATTCTATCACAAATACTGCAGAAATAACTCATTTCCACAAGCAGTAAACATGTGTACATTAAGAATGATCCAGAAAGAAAATTAAAATGCTAACCTATCCAGTGAGCCAGAAAGTAACCTCTGTCCAGAGCTGCTCAGACATAAGCACGTCACAGTTTTATGATGATTTTTCAAAGACACGAGCAACTGTCCTCCTTTTAGCATGTCCCAGACTTTAACATAACGACCTCCTATAAAAAGAAATAATCATTAGTTTGATTATGAAAAGATCTGAAAAGCACTCTTTACCGGACACTCCACAGCATGGAGTAGAGGGATTCCACAGCCAGACTGCCTGGTTTCAGTGCTGGGTCTACTATTTACTGGGTACGTGGCTGATAATAATTACAGTTCCTACCTAACAAAAACCTGTTATGATGATTAAATAACTTCATATTTGTAAAGTACACAGAACTGCCTGGCAAAATAAGAAGTATAATCAGGAAAGATTTTATTTTAACAAAATTAAAATAAAATCATTCTACAAAGGAATTCTGCATAACCATGGAAAAGAATAACATAGATTTCATTTCCTAAAAATTCTGTGAATCCCAACAAAACTGAAAAACTCTATAACTTTTACTCTAAGAATTGGAAGCATCTTTAAAAGCAATTTAATCCAGAGGTTTAAAAAGAATTTTTTTATTATGGCATCTTTTCTTTCAATGAAATATTAAGCAAAAGTCTAGTAGGTAAAATGAAAAAAGAGGCTGGGGGGCTGGGGGTGGGAGGGGATGAAGTTCTTAACTTATCCTGACTATGTAAAAGCTCCTGGAACCCAATTTGCAGTCCCTGTCTCCCCACATGTAGCAGCTCATGAATGAGATCACAGTTTGAAACCACTGATCTGGCCCAACCTCTCATTTTCAAGGTCTATATTGGTTAAAGGATTGCCCAAGGCCACACAATTAGCTACTGACACCATGGAGATTTGCATACAGGCATCCACTCTCCCTGTTCAACTTGTATGTACTTCCGCTTCTCAAAATAACAGCAAGAAAAATAGGTAACTCTGACAATATTATCAACTTACTTTTGAAATCAAATAGGTACTGGGGAAAAGAGTATAAAACAGGATAACTTCTATTTGGATTTTAGAATTAAGCAAAAAACAAAACAAAACAAAGCTACACACTACCTACGTATTCTTCTAATGTCAACACATTAATTTTGACTTAACAAATGAAAAAAGACAATTTACTTCTTCCATTATAATTTTTTAAATGCAACTCAGTTCCAACTTGATAAAAAATGTATCAAGGCCCCTTTGACTCCACATTATCTTCTTCTTCAGCACTATCAGCTATTTGCTGGGTAAGGCCATTTCAATCAAGAGTCACATAAAAAGAGATAAGTCTGATTCTAGATCTGAAAGAACCTGTGTTTTCAAAAGCTGCCGCAGATCTCTTACGTAGGAACAACAGCAGGAGTACGACCTGGATTTTTAGATTAAGTACACGATGAAGGTTCTCAAGTTCTGAGATTTCAGATCTGCCACTTACCACTTTGTCTTGGACAAATTACTTAAAACTTTTATTTATTTTCTTTTGCAAAACAGAGGGAAAACTATCTTGTAGGCTCACCTAGGGAACTGGAGATAATACGTTTATAATAGCATAGTGCCTGGCTCATATTAGCTACTCAATAAATGAAAATTGCTTGCCTGTCCCTGTCTGAGCAAAAACTGAGACATGTATTTCAAGTGCACACTGATAAATTATAAAGAGTAACTAGTAAAGAAATATCTGACTCAAGACGAACAATATTGGTGAAAGCAATTTTTAAAAGAAATACCTGCTGATACCAGAAGACCTCCAGAGGGAAAAAGCAGGACACTCTCCACAGGCTGCCCATGCTCAACAGAGATAACACTCTGGTTTGTTCGTGCATCAAACATCTTCACAGTGTGATCATATGACCCTAAAATGTCAATTTTTGTACTATGTGAGTTTCACTACTCAAAATAACAAAACTTATACGTGTGTGTGTGCATAATCAGACATAAACTTTAAAGGGAGAAGAAGCATAGATGAAATTTTAAAAAGACATATGTATACTCATGAAGACACAGTACTCCCAAACCCTCTGGTATCACTGACTGTTTCTGAAGCACTAACCTACACAGAATCTTAAATGATTCCTATCTTCAGACTACTGTCACTACTGAGTCGCCTGGGAATCTTTGCACAGGCACCCATTAAGACTGAACTGCACTATCTCTGTTTCTTGGCTGCTGGAGAACCTGTGAAAACCAGAGTACAGATACTTCCAAACACATCTGGAGGATGATAAGAACAATCCCCAGGGACTTCCCTGATGGTGCAGTGGTTAAGAATCCTCCTGCCAATGCAGGGGACACGGGTTCAATCCCTGGTCCGGGATGATCCCACATGCCGTGGAGCAACTAAGCATGTGCGCCACAACTACTGAGCCTGTGCTCTAGAGCCCGCGAGCCCGACCTACTGAGCTCACGTGCCTAGTGCCTGTGCTCTGCAACAACAGAAGCCACTGCAGTGAGAAGCCCGCACACCGCAACGAAGAGTAGCCCCCGCTCGCCGCAACTAGAGAAAGCCCGGCCCGCAGCAACAAAGACCCAACGCAGCCAAAAAACAAAACAAAAAAAAACCTTGCCTTAAGTCTGAGTCATAAACTTAAAATAAAAAAGCTTATTTCATAAAATAAAAAAAAATCCCCAAAAGAAAAAGAAAATAAAACAAATGGATAAACAGAGACATATTTTTTTATACAACTTTTTAAAACTCCTCTATCCCAGGCTAAGCTGGGATGAAGTAAAAGAGTGGCATGGACATATATACACTACCAAATGTAAAACAGATAGCTAGTGGGAAGCAGCTGCATAGCATAGGGAAATCAGCTCGGTGCTTTGTGTCCACCTAGAGGGGTGGGATAGGGAGGGTGGGAGGGAGACACAAGAGGGAGGAGATATGGGGATGTATGTATATGTATAGCTGATTCACTTTGTTATACAGCAGAAGCTAACACACCATTATAAAGCAATTATACTCCAATAAAGATGTTAAAAAAAAAAAAACAAAAACAACTCCTCTATCTCAAAAGAGTCCCAAAGCAATATTAAAGTATATCAATAAAATTACCAACTTCAGGAGGGAAGAAAAAGATTTCACCAACCTGTTACAAAGAGATCTGGGTTCAGTTTGCTAGCACATCCACACCTCACATAATCAGAATGTTCTTTGAATGTCAGAATTTCTTTGGAGTTTGGAATATCCCATAATTTAACTGTATAATCATCAGCCCCAGAGACCACATGATATTTGTCAGCTGTAAAATCTACTGTATGAACTGCTCTGAAAGATCAAGGATCGGTATATTAAAAAGCAAGGAAAAATTATTTCTGGCACCTTCTGACATCAAACACCCCTCTTCCCAAAATAACAAAAAAAGCAGCTCAGTTTCAGTGAGTAATTGTAGGGAGAAATCATGAGAATAAGAAAATCTTTAAAACAGGTATTTGTCCCTAAGCCAATTTAAAATTTATATACCCCTAGTACTATAAAGTTAATAAGAATATTAAACAGTAGCCTTAAAATTATATTTTCAAATAAGTTAACATTTCTACTTAGCACCTCAACAGAAAGTAAATGTTCTAAATGTTGGCACAAAGGTATTTTAATTTGAAAAATTTCAAAATGGGTAGTTCTTAAAAAATTCTAAGGACACTTGTCACTAAGTAGGATCATATTAAGTGAACTTTTTATATTTAAAATGTTTCACTGATGGACTAAGACTACCCTGATAATATAAAACACACTTTTGAGATTTAAAATCAATAGCAAATTTCAGCAACGACATTGGTAATCCTGAAAGATATAAAACTGTCCCTAGCCATTTAATTTATAAAGGGGCAAAACACCAAATCCAAGTAGAAAATAATCCACCTTCCAACTTGATTTCAAAATAACCACCTCTAATATAGTCCAAGCCTTCAGAGTTCTCATTACTAGTTGTGAGGTCGCCCTTAGATCAGCAGTTTATAACCTCAGTGGGGTCACGGAACTCACTGAGAAGTTAACGAAAGCTACAGGACATCTCCATAGATAACCACACATTTCCTAAAATGTCACATACAATTCTAGAAAATTCATGAGCCCCATCAAACTGGACCATAGGACTGAACCAAGTTAAGCACTGTCTTAGAACAACCAGAAAATAAAGTCCATGATGGTACATAATCTTCACAGAACTCTGTTTTTTTCAAAGCCTATAAAACCAGTAGAGCTTACAATAATACAAAACAAAAACACATAAAAACCAACTATCTGTAACTGTTATGGTGACAGATGTTAACTCAATTTATCATGGTGATCATTTCACAATATATACAAATAGCGAATCATTATGTTGTACACCTGAAACTAATATAACGTATGTTAATTATAGCTCAATAAAAAATAAATTAAAACAAAACAACTGTCTCTTACTTAGTATGGCCTTCAAACTGCCTGAGGGGAGCCCTCCCACTTATATCAAAAAGCTGAATGCCACCATCTTCACTGCCAGCCACAAGCAGTCTACCATCCTGCCGAAAAGTAGCACAGTATGCTGTGTCTTTAAATCGTGAAAAGGTTTTTATAGGTTCTTGGGAGTATCGGCCATAAATGTGAATCTACAAGAAGATAAAAAACACAATATTAAAAAAAAAAAAAAAACACAGTACTTTACTAGATGGCTCAAGACCAGTAGTAAATATAAACTACATAAAAGAAAAACAAAAATTATATTTACCCTTGAAGAAGCTGTGACAGCATAATTATACGGAGGCTGCGGAGAAAAGTCTACTTTTGACACTGCACCAAACTCCTTGATCTGAACAGGAGTCTTAATGAAAAATAATAGTATATTAACAAAGTTACAACTGGTAAGACATATTTAAGCATATAATTTCTTATTGACAATTTTTGTTCTTAGTAACTAGGTTGTATTTAATAGAGAATTATGAAGAAAGCAAAAAAGATCCAAATTCCATCACCTAGACAATCTCTGTGGCCATTAAAGTAAATAAATATATGGTTGAAAAGCCACACCCCACTTTTTCTCTTTATCTGTGGAGTTTTCTGTGATTATTACCAGGAAAAAGTTATGCCTAAACCAGCATATATTTAACCATGTATTTTTTTTTTTTTTTTTTTTTTGCAGTAGGCGGGCCTCTCACTCTTGTGGCCTCTCCCGTTGCGGAGCACAGGCTCCGGACATGCAGGCTCAGCAGCCATGGCTCACGGGCCTAGCCGCTCCACAGCATGTGGGATCTTCCCGGACCGGGGCATGAGCCCGTGTCCCCTGCATCGGCAGGGGGACTCTCAACCACTGCGCCACCAGGGAAGCCCTAACCATGTATTTTTTAACTGGCACAAAGATCATACCACACAGGCTGTTCCACACCTTGCCTTTTTTTCACTTATTAACACCTTAGCTAATAACTTTGCATAAGAGCAACAGCTTTATCATCCATTATAAGATTCATTATAATTTAATTTACCAGTTCACTACTAACAAACAGTTTTTCTGAGATTTCTTTTTTTAAAAATAAATTTATTTATTTATTTATTTTTGGCTGCATTGGGTCTTTGTTGCTGCGCGCAGGCTTTCTCTAGTTGCAGCGAGCGGGGGCTACTCTTCGTTGGGGTGCATGGGCTTCTCATCGCGGTGGCCTCTCTTGTTGCGGAGCGTGGGCTTCAGTAGTTGTGGCTCACGGGCTCTAGAGCATAGCCTCAGTAGTTGTAGTGCACAGGCTTAGTTGCTCCGCGGCACGTGGGATCTTCCCGGACCAGGGCTCAAACCTGTGTCCCCTGCATTGGCAGGCGGACTCTTAACCACTGCACCACCAGGGAAGTCCCTGAGATTTCTAATATTACAAATAACACTTCAATGAACATCTTTATACCTAAAGATAACATACTTTACACACAAATTCTGGAGACTATATTCATTGAGTAAGTTCCAAGCTGTGGAACTTACAAGACCAAAAGGTATTTTTATCATAATAGATAATGCCAGAATTGCCCTCCAGAAAGTCTGCACCAATTTCCCTCCCTCAAGTAGCAACGATGATCAAAATTTTTCATTTGTGCCGATATAAGATGAAAAAGTATCCAAATTATTATCCAATAATTTTATTACCCAATAAATTATTATCTAAAATCCAATATTGTTTTAATTTGCACTTCTTCAATTATGAGTGAAGCTGAAGCTCTTTTAATATATTTATTGGCCACTTAAGCTTCTTTTTCTATAACCTTCCCAATCCCAATCTTTTCCCATTTTTCTGTTTAGTTGTTCAGCTTTTTAAAAAAAATCATTTGTTAGCCTTTACATAGTCTAGAAGAATTAATTTTGCATCTCTTCCTCCTTAGATTAAGAAAAATGAAAAAAAAAACTCTTCTTTCATGAGATTCAAATTCTAAAATTTAATTCATTTGGCATTGATTAATCATCCATTCTGTCCTAGATACTTGTATGAATAAACTGATTAAGGAATATGGATTTTTATATAACTCCAAGAAAAAAATATCAGATATCAAATTTTCCACCCAAACTATAACCTGCTGATAGATTATTTTTAGTTATTAGTTCTCTATTAGTATATCCAAAGTATAAAATATGCTGAAGAAATTGACATAAATGTAAAACACCTCCCTCCCTTAATTTTGTCTATACTTACCTTATAGTTGTTCCAGTACACTGTATCTTGGGTGATTTTTTCACCAAGTACAGGATATGCCTGGATCACTACAGGCTTATAACCAGCCATACTTTCATATAATTGCACTGTTATCCAAGGGTAGATAGTTTGAAATTGGTGTTAGAAATAAAGTGACTCTGCCTCACGTCTGAAAAAGAAAACATTTTATAAACATTATTATTCATAAACCTGTATATAGTTATGATTTTCACTCTGCATCTTTTCAAAAAGCTGTGTGGTAACTTACAGATTAGTGATCAGTAACCACTTAATTTTAATACAGAAGGGACAATCTAAAGGAAGCAGGAAGAATACAGATAGAGATACCATAGTGTACTATCTACTCAGCTATAGGCAGAGGCTATACACAAGTGTTCCCACACCTAACTGACCAATTTACAACACCTGGAAATAAATCTGGTCCGGCCATCCAGTACCCAAAGCAGAGAGAAACACACTGGCTTAGAATGTTCACTTATTGACAACAGAAAATGTTAACGTGAAACTGCAAATACAAATGTTCCCTGAAATTAACCTAAAACGACATTTAATCTATAAGAACATAATCTAGGGACCTGATTTCCTGAAAGCCTAAAATTGCCAAGAAGAAAAGAAAACAAAGCTAATATTCTAATGCAGAAGATTAAAATTAAAAGCTTAAAATAAAAATCTAATATTCTGATGTAGAGGCTTAAGTTAGTTAATTTTAAAAGGTTTAAACAGTAAGAAAGAAAACAAGAATAAAGCAATTCTGAAATTAAATTCTAAATTAAAGTGACACAATAAAAATTAATTAAAACTTTAATTGACATGTAATTAGGCCGAAATGTCTTTCCAGAACCATTCAGTTGCAACAGAGATTCAATTATATCAGAAGATGATTCAGTGGTGCAACTAACTCATCTTTCCCGAAAGCCTGAAAACACCGTATCAGTAACACCAAAATAAATAGGTGTGACATATTTTAAAGGCTTTGATGAAACACGGCAATCAATGATTTAAAAAGTTTTCTGTTCACTGAAGTACCTATAATGTGTAGGACACACTGTTTTAGGCACTGGGGTGCAATGGTGAGTGAAATAGACATGGTCAGTGCCTTCATGTACTCCAATATTCTTCATTTCAGCTGGTAACTGGCATCTGGAATCAGCCTTGACTTGTCCTTCCTTCTCACTTCTAACATCCAAATAGTTAACAAGAGCTGATTTTACCTCCCAAATCTTTCTAAGCTCCATCATGTCCACTCCACCTAGTTCCACTGCTCTAATTCACATCTTCTCATCTAAAGGTCTCCCTGACTCCCTTAGCTACCTTCCAAATAGCCATCAGTTACCTAACTACCATGCAAATCTGGCTTTTGCTACAAAGCCCAACACTGCCCAGAAAAGAAGGTGCAAGCTCCTTTACATGGCATGTAAGGCCCTCTGTGATCTTGCCCTTGTTTACCTTTCCAGCTTGCCTCGTTATTCCCTTAACACACCATGCTCTTTCTTGTCTCAATGTCGTTCTTCATTTGTCCTCTCTGGCAGGAATGACCTCTTTCTACCTACCTCCTATTTATCATTTAAAGTTCAACTCAAGGATCACATTCTCCAAGAAACCTCTCACCTCCTAAGCTGGGTCAGGGGCTTGTCTTCTATAATCCTCATGACTCTGTATTTCTGTCAATGCACATAATCACACTGCATTTGTAATGACCTCTTTTCCCCATTGAATTGAACATTTCATATCTGAAAGATTACAAACAAGTGCTCAAAGAATATTTGTAGAAGGAAAGGAAGCACTGTGCTGGGTTATATGGGAAACAGAATTAAAATCACAGGTGGTATCTATTGTATGAACACTACTATAGAGCACAAGTCCACGAAGTTTTTCTGTAAAAGGACAAATAATAAATATTTTAGGCTTCGCAGGCCCACAGGCAAAATAGAGGATATTATGTAATTATTTATATAGCATGAAAGAAAAATGTCCCAATTTTTTACTAAGGAAACCGCCCCAAATAATTATAAGTTCAATATTTGGTTTATGAATGAAAGGAACAGGACTTTTTGGAGGAGGGGGAAAACATTTCACTTACTCTGGTTCAAAGTTAGTGTTTCCTATCATCAAATAGATTGCAAATATTGATCTATAAAAATCATTCTTGGCTCACTGAATACCCCAAAACAGACACTGGGCCAGATCTAGCCTGTGGGCCTTCGCCCCTTACTACCCAGAGCTGACCCTTGAACAACACGGGTTTGAACTGCGTGGCTCCGCTTAGAGGCAGATTTTTTTCAATAAATACTACAGTACTACAGAATTTCCGTTTTTTTGAATGCACAAGCAGAACCCAGGATGTGGAGGAACCTGGATAAGGAGGAACCACGCATATGGAGGGCCCACTGTAAGTTATCCTTCAGGGGAAGGTTGGGGCCCCTAAACCTCCCCCTCCCCCGCAATGTTCAAGGGTCAGCTGTATAGGCAAAGGAGTACATAACTCTGCCTTGAAAGAAATCGTTTAAAGCTTTAGAAGGAAAAAGTGAGGCACAGGAACAGTGGTTTGCCAGATTAAAGTGAGGAACAGCATTAGAGGCAGGGGAGGGGATGCAAGTGATATAAAAATGAATAGGAAGAAAATGATCAGGGAGAGGTTAGAGGCTGAGAAACTGGGACTAAATGAAAAACAGGTACTACTACATCACAATGCAGAATACCAAATGTATACTGTAAGTAACGTACAAAACACGGAGCGCTCAGTAGCGATTTTTAACTCTAACTGGGCGGCTGCCAGAAAGATTCAAAGTGTGCAATTCAGCTGGGCCTTTAAGTTTAACATTAAAACAAATTAACCATTTAACATGGGTGGGCGCTGCAAACTGAGGGAACCTCATAAGCAAAGACAGAGATGGAGATCAGCCTAAAGGCGTGTGGCTTACTCCGGGGACTAATAACGGTGGACAGTAGGTGTGGACGTGACGTGACTGTACAGGAGGAAAATCTAGGTCGAAGCTAAATTGCGGGGATCCTGAGAGGCTGGTTAAGGAGTTTAGCTATTCCGCGGAGACTGGGAAACCCCAGAGGAGCACGCTAGATACCAAGGAAGGCCCGATGTGAGTCTGGGCCACTCCCATTGGGAGCCCCCTTCACCTACCTCCGATGGGCCCGGAGGGTCCGCCGAGACACCCCGGCCTCAAGGAGAAGTTCTTGGACTCCGCCAGCCGCCTCTCCGGACTGTGCGGTAGAACATGCGGAAGGTCACGCAGATCCTGGAAGGAGCCGCCGGAACACGCCACGAACAGAACGACGAAGCGTGTCGCACGAAGGTGACGTAATGGCGCAGACTCCCGAGACGCACGCAACCCTGGTGCGCAGGGGCGAGCCCGGTGGGCGGGACGATGGGGAGGAGGAGGCGTGGCCGGAGGAGAGACCAAGGTCTGGCGCTAGCGAACCAGAGCTGTAGCCGACGGGAGGCTGTCTCTGTAGTACTGGAGCAGTAAGGATCGCGCAGCGGCGGGAAGAAACCTGCAAGTCCCTCCCTGCAACAGCTTCACCGGTGCGGCACGTTTTTTGGCCGGAAACCGAAAGAAGAAATCGGAAGTGACGTCGCGGTCAAAACAAGCCGGGGCGTGGGGCCCCTGCAGTGAATCTGGCAGCAGATGGGAAGGCCCGACTCGCTGTGGGCTGTCGAGGGCGGTCGCCAGGCCTTGCGCTCCCACACGGTCGGCCTCCGGCCCCTATCCCCGGGACCAGTCCGCCGCGGTTGAGCCAGAGTTTCCGCCCTCCCTACCCGAGCCGCGCTGGGATTTTTCGGGCAGAGTTGGCGGGAGGCGACAGAGCGGACTTCCCTCCCTGCAACAGTCTCCCCTCCAGCGGGTTCCTGTCCTGGGACGCCGGGACACCTGTGGCCTGTGAGGCATCATTCATTTTCATAGCACCTTCCTGTCCTTGTAGGACAAGTCCAGGATGAGGAAGAACCGGGGGGCTCCTGTTACTAGCACCCACTGTGGATTAACCCAGTTGCCCGTTTTATTTCGTTAGGGTCTCTCTCCCCTTATCCCTGGGCTCTGACAGATTGAGGTGATCCTAGCTCTCCTTGGCCTTACCTCTTTTTCTCACCGCCTCCTCTTCTCGATCATCTTTTTTTTTTACCCTTCTCTTATAGTTCAAAATTATGGCTTAACCAGTCAGTGTTGCTTCTCTCTGGAGTGGTGCCAAGATAAGCGTTCTGTTTCCACTCCCTCCTCCCCCGAGTACATTTGCTCTTCTTCCCTCAGAGACTGGTAATTCCGTTTCTAAACCCTGATTTGTAACATGGAAGATGTTTAGAATTGGAAAGAATATTAGAGATACCTATTTCAACCATCTTCATCTTACCTGAATAAAATGAGTCTTAGGAAACGTATATGATTTATCTGTCCAGGGTTGCACAGCTAGTTGGTAGTGATGTTGGGAACGGAAAGCCAGATTTAATCAGCAGATGTTTGTTGAGCATCTTGCAGGGTCATTTCAGGATAGAAAAGAATATGAACCTTTGTTAAGGTTCAGATCAGAAAATATTTATGGAGTACGTGATAGAACCAAGCACTGTTTGTGTGCAAAAATTAGTAAGAGTGCCCCCCCCATCCTAGAGGAGTTTTCAATTTATTAGGAGTTTAAATGGAAATTTTCAAGAGAATGATAAATGCTAAAATAAAGATATATGCGGGTGCTGAGCGAGCTCAGGGGAGTTGCACTTCACCCAACTCTGGGTAGGAGTCTGTGGGAGATGGCTCTTCCCTTAGGAAACACAGTTCCTATCTTGTAATATACTTTTAAAGACCTCTGCGTTGCCCCGCCACCTCCATTTGAATCAACTCATTTTATGTTTTAGTCTCCTTCTTACCGTTTGCTGAAGTGCGTTGACTTTGTTACTTGTTAACTTTATTATTATTATCGTTTATTATTTCTTCAACTCTTTCTCCCTTGGAAGTTTTGGATTAGTTTAGTGCTGCTTTTTCTTTTAACGAACAGGGTGATGGAATCGTGAGCTTCTCTTTTCTCTTCTCTGTAGTGAACATGATTACCTGCCCTGACTACTCAAAGGATTGTTATAAAGATCAATCTTGGAAGATGTTTTAAAACTGTAAAAGTGATCATCTATAAATGTATGATTTGCCAACCTTTGCTCCACTGTGGTCCTAATGCACTTTTCTCTTTTAGTTCCAATTAATTACAGTTTTAAAACACCCTGCACCCTCAAAATTTCTGAGGCAGTAAGCCCTAACATGAAAAAATTAACTGGATGCTATTAATTTTCCTCTTGTCTCAGTGACTATATGTGTAAGACAATTATATGCCTCAGAGTTCTTCCTCTTTTTAGAAGCAATTTTAGGGACAATAATGAAATTTCTCTTGAAATTATTTTAAGGTCCATAGGAAAGTGCCAGTGATTACCTTACTGAAAACTCATTTTAAAACAATAGTAAATGATTCAGTAACAGGTGTGCTTCTAACCTCTGTTTTGAGAGTTCGCATTTATTGAGTTCATGTCTTGACAATCTATATTTGGGGAAAAATCAATAATTCTAATTTCTTAATACTTATTACAAAGATTGGGATCAAAAATTATACTTATAATGTCCTAGAGATGCTAAAGCAAAGGAAGCCAATCCATAATCTGTACACTTTATTTTTCATAAAAACCTGTATTAAGTTGCTAACACTTGATCTGAACAAAAACTGATTAATAAGTATGTCTTCAGTTCATCATAACCAAAACTTTGTAAAGCCTTTCACTATGCAGGAATCATGGATATTGTAGATGCTGATAGACTTGGGTACAACATGAGTTCTATCTTTTCTTAAATTCAAATTTTAACAGCATGTTAAAAAATGAACCTCAGATTAGAGGTTAAAGTTTTTACATGAAAGTTTATTTTTGTTGTTAGCCTGATTTTTAAAAAATCCATTTGGCAATATTCAGGAATAGGAAAGGGGAGAAAAGGATAAGTAAAATTGGTTGGGACCTAGTGATGGCTGTGAGAATGTTACTGTATTTCATTTGGTCTTTGCCAGGGTCCTGTGAGGTTACTGGTGTATAACCATTTTACAAGTGAGACTGAGGCTTAGAGAGGTTGAGGAACTTGTACAGATTCACACAGCTAATAAATGGTGAAGCTTGGATTTAGACCCAGGTTTTTCTACCTCTGGAGATTGTATGCTTTCTATTATGTATAGGTGCTAATAAGAGCACTGTTTGCATACGTGATTGAAAATGATTATTTTGTATACATTAAGTTGATATAATACTTTTAATTTTTTTCTTTCAGATGTTTTAATACCCAAATTTGAAGAATACACTGTATGCCATTCTTATAAAACCAAGGGGAAATCATGAAGAAATGTTTTAATTATTGAAACTACAGTTGAAATCATGGCTACATCAGCAAATTTGGATATTGGAGCCCAGCTGATAGTAGAAGAGTGCCCCAGCAGTTACAGTCTAACTGGCATGCCAGACATTAAAATAGAACATCAGCTGGACTCAAATACAGAAGAAGGATCAGCTCAGGGTGTTGCCATGGGGATGAAATTCATACTGCCTAACAGATTTGATATGAATGTCTGTTCTCGGTTTGTGAAGTCCTTAAATGAAGAAGATAGTAAAAATATTCAAGATCAAGTTAACTCTGACCTGGAGGTGGCATCTGTCCTATTTAAAGGTTGAAAGTTATGGTATAAATATCTGCATTTGTTTTGTTTTTGTTTATTTATTTTTTATTTTTTTCCCTTTCTGATCATGAGATTTTGAGTTTGTGAAGAGTTTGGAAGTCATCTTTAATTATGATTTTCTAGAATCTCATAGAAACCAAAATTAAATAATTTCATGTTATATAATGTCCATAAGTACATGTTGATTTTTACTTCTTCCTTGACCTTTGTTTATTTACAAATTCTCTAATAAAGTTTATTATCGTACCTTTTAAAATTATAGGAGGAAAAAATTTTTTGCCTTTTGTAAATGAATTAACTCCATGAATATGTGATTGGCATTAGCTTCCAATGCTTTAATACAGTGAAATCTGTCATCATATTGTAGACTTACTTTTATAACAGTCTATCGAATAAAAAAAACTAATCTCTGGATAAAATTGCTCAAGATGAATATTGATTTTTTTTTCTGGAACTTTTACTAGTACAGATTTTTTATGCCAAAAAAATAGTATCACTTGAGAACCAGTTGAAGATATTATACATCTTGTATTTCTTTTTTAATGTAAACATTGACATAGAACTTTGAAATGCTTTGTTGTTAAAATATTGTTTTAATGTGTTTAAATTAATTTTATTTAGCTGAATGCAGTATCCATACATCTCCTTCTCCGGGAATTCAAGTAAGGCATGTCTACACTCCCTCTACAACAAAGCACTTCTCACCCATAAAACAATCAACTACTTTAACCAACAAACACAGAGGAAATGAGGTCTCAACCACACCTCTGTTAGCAAATTGTAAGTATTTCCCACTGATGTGTTAGAATATTGTTATTACTAATGTAATGGTTTCAAGAGTTTGGCTTTGAAACATTATTTTCATTAAATGCATATTCTATTTTGGAAAGCTTAAGTGATGTCTTGATAGTTTTAGTAATTTAAAACTCTTTCACATATTATTGCATATTCAAATATTTCATGTTTTATGTTTCTCTGTTGAGAACAAATACAGATTGAAATATTAATTCTTAAAACCTTCATCATTTTACTATAAAAACAATGAGTTATTCTGAACTTTGTGCAAAGCAAGACATTGTGAGTGTTTTTGTGTTCTTGGAGTGCATTTTATAAACTAGATCACTGATCAACAAATGATTTGTAGTAAAAGCTGAGCGATGTCTACTATAATTTCAAATTTGAATATAATGATATGAATATGAAATCACCTCTTTAAAAACTTTGAATTTACAATTTTTTTAATGTAGAATTATTCTAGAAGAAATAAAATGAAGGGTTTTCTCTGTAAACTAGAAAATATTCTATATAGTACGGGTTTCTTAATGAGAGGAAACCAATTAGCAATTTGATGTTAAGAATTATATTTGAGAATATAACATAAATGCATCTGTATTCTGAAGCATGGTGAAATATATGTTTTTACTTTGGAAACACTATGTCCCTCCTGATTTTGAATTGTATGCTGTAGCAGGTAAGCCAGAAAGGGTCCATGACTCTAACTCCACCTAAGAGCCATTTCTGTTTTATTCATGTAAATTTGCATATGCCTCCCAATTGCTTTCCTTTCTGTATTAAGGCCACCCAATCATATCATCCTAAATCAAGGATCAAGTGATACTGATTTTTAAGATGAACTGTCATAGAACAGTACCTGTTTGGCTTGGTTTTAAAATAAAGAGATTGTCTTAAAATATTCCAACCATAGAATTTTTTTTTTTTTTTTTTTGGCCACGCCGAGAGTCTTAATGGGATCCTAGTTCCCTGACCAGGGACTGAACACGGGGCCCTGCAGTGAAAGCACCGAGTCCTAACCACTGGACCACCAGGGAATTCCCCAACCATAGAATTTTTGAAAAAAACAACTAGGGAGCATGTGGTTCACATACCTCATGTTATACAAAAATGTTTAATCAGGTCTCCAGGGTCACACAGCTAATTAGCCACAAATAGGTCTGTACTCAAGAATTTTCTCTCAGCTAGTTTTTAATTTACTATCTTAGTCCTCCTAAACTTAAGAAATACCCGTGGCCTCTTGAAATAATGATATTTGGGACTTAAATGAATACAGTCAATTAAAAAACAAGAGTCTTTTAGACCCAACTTCCTTATACTTCCTTATAAGTTTGGATAGAGATACCATGTTAAAAATTCAGTACCTAAACCATTTCTTTAATTGATAAGATCAGTAACAATTTGCATTGTTAATAATCAAACAATTTGCATATTCACTGATAATAACACTTTGCAGATGTCAGAATTACCTTAAACATATATGAGTCAATTCTCAGACTCTTAGATATTTAAGGTAATTCTGACATCTGCAAATGTTAGGCTATATTTTAAGTTAGATTTTTTTAAACAATAAAATGATAGTTCGTGTTTTGGAAAGGAAAATTGCTACACAGACATGAACAATGAGATGATGAAAGTGTACCTACAGATATACATGAAACTTTTTATGGTATTGTTTCAGCTTTGTCTGTTCACCAGTTGGCTGCTCAGGGAGAGATGCTCTACCTGGCTGCTCGTATTGAACAAGGTACTAGCCTATTTTTTAGATGTATTTAAAACAAATTTAATAGGATTTATCAGATTTGTTATTGTTTTCTTTTTATACAAGAAAGTATAAAGACAAAAAAAAAATAGTTGCATAATCTCACCAGGCAGATAACCCAATAGATACATTAAAAAAAACAGTAATATAAGGTATAGAAGTTAAAGCTTCCCTTACCACCCTCGCCTTTCCTGCAGAAGCAAACATTATAAGTTTCTTATATTTTCAGAAGACTTTTCTGGAAAATATTTATACTTGGGGTTATATGTGAGAGTATAGTATATATGTGCTTTTTTTTATTTACACAAGAGGGAAAATATACACACTGCATTGCGCTTTACTTTTTTCACTTAAATTTTGAGATCTTTCCATATAAGCACATAAAGAGATCTATTTCATTCTTTTTAATAGGTCTGTGATTTTGCATTGTATTGCATATGCATATACTATGTTTTTTATTTTTTAACTAGTTCCCCTGGTGGTAGTTGATTCCAGTTTGTTTCTATTAAATAACAGTATTGTTGGCATTCTTTTAAAGTATATCCATAGGGTAAATTCCTACAAGTATATTTGCTGGGTCAAAAGGTATATGAATTTTTATTTTTATATACATTGCCAGATGTTTGCCCTGTCCTCACACCAGAGTTAGAGTTTCTACTTCCCCATACTCTCACTGACACAGAATATTATCAGACTTTAATCTTTGCTAATCTTATGGGTGAAAAATGGTATTTCATACTGGTTTTGTTTGCCTTTTTAAAATTATGATCTATTTGAATTTCTTTTTGTGTGAACTGCCTGTTTTATATTGATTTATATGAACTCTTACCTAAATTAAAGAAGTTCACTTTTTGTTTATGTTGAATCTAGTTTTTTTCCCAGTTTGCCATTTTTCCTTTGACTTTATGATGTTTTCAAACACAGGCTTAACATTTTTAAGAGGTAAATTTATTTTTTTCCTTGTGACTTCTGAGTTTTATATCTTGCTTAGAAAAGATTTCCTATTCCAAGATTTTAAATAAATTCACTCATACCTTATTCTAGAACTTCTGTGGTTTCTTTTTTACATTTCAATCTTTGACCCATGTGGAATATGTTTTGGTGTAATGAGGTAAAGGTGGAGCTTTACTTTTATTTTCATTTTTCAAAAAGTTAGCCAATTGTCCCAACATTATCAGTTGAATGCAGGGCATATGATTAAAGAGTGGTTTTTTTTTAAATCATGTCATTCTTTTATAAGAAAGACTTCATCATTATATTCCTATTTGTTTATAAACATTTGAAGGTTTTATTCTCAATCTACTAAATAAATTTAGGGAAAAAACTGTGGACTTTATACCTGGTAGACTGAATCTAGGGAACAAAATGGGTTTTGAGGTAGAATTGCATAGAAATGTGTTTCAGATTATTCAGTCTTCATTCATATTATATTATGTTAGCAAACCACCAAAAATTTTAAGAAACTCAAAGGCAGCAGTATTGGCTAGAGAGTAAAAACAGCTTTACTAATTTGGGGCTTTTTATAATATGTATTTATGTAATGCTAAGGGCTATCGTATAATCTCATTTTTATTGTGATCCTCCCAGCTAACTACTGAGATAAGCAAGGTATTATTCTGGATATTAGAGGAATTAAATGACATGCCCAGAATCACACTGCTAGAAAGTGACAGTCAGGATTCAAACTCTGGTCTCCTGATTCTGAGTCCAGTGTTCTGTGGACTGCCCTGTACCTAGCATTATGTTGTGTCTGGTAGTTTATACTTTAAATAATATGCTATTTGAACTCAGCTACGTACCTTGAGGCACAGTTTAATACATTGAGACTGCAAATTGCAAAAACACACAGCACTTCAGTGAACACAAGTCAGCACAACGTGAACCTCATTGGGTAATATAGTCACCTTTTTAGAATGCCAGTATTTTCATAGCGATATTAATATGTGATTGTTAAATTAGATCACAAAAATTGCTTTTCTTTTAAATAGAAAATGTTATCAATCACACGGACGAAGAAGGATTTACTCCTCTGATGTGGGCTGCAGCACACGGGCAAATAGCTGTGGTAGAGTTTCTACTTCAGAATGTAAGGAAAATGCCTCAGAAAATGTATATGTACAGTTACTTAAGTTCAGTTAAGTATTTAGTAAAGTTTTTACATCTCCAGCCAGCTAGATGTAATGGTAGAGGATCCAAAAAATGTTTACATGCTCTTCATATTCTTGTGGAGCTTGCATCTGGTTGAGCAGGCAAGTGTAGTCGTCCATGAAGCTGGAGAGAGAAGTGAATGCCCAGCCCCGCTAAGCACGATGGGAACAAAAGTCCTGTCAGCCCTGTAGGAGAAGCTTCTTGGAGAAGATACAATTTGACTCCAAAGTGACAAGATAGTTAGGACTGAGGTAGAGGGAGGAAGGCAGGCCTTCAGACAACCTTGATAACAGAACGTCCAGGAGTAGAAGTTTGTGTTCTTTCTTTATTAACCCCAGAACATTACGTGACCTAAGTGTTGAACTATAATTATTATTGACAGAAGTAACAATATTCTTGTTTTCATAAACTGAGAAGTCTTTTATCTCTATTTCCCACTGCAGGGTGCTGATCCCCAGCTTTTAGGAAAAGGTCGAGAAAGTGCACTGTCATTAGCCTGTAGTAAGGGCTACACAGATATTGTCAAAATGCTGCTGGACTGTGGAGTTGATGTAAATGAATATGACTGGGTGAGTCTGTAATACTGATTTTTAAATTACTGGAACAAACTCTAGGATTTATTTGGTTTGGGGAGACATAATAAGCTTTATTTAAACCCTTGGAAGAATAATTAATTACCTTAGTTAATTAAACAGCTGGGAGAAAAAGTTAATGTCCTAAACTCAATTATCAGTTCTGATTTAAGTATTCTTCACAAAATATTAAAATTACCTTAAACTACTTTTACATGCCCAATTCACAGGAGCATTAAATTATTTGAATCTTGCTCACCTTGAAAAACTAAATCACCTTTCCTTTTGCAGAATGGAGGGACACCTTTGCTTTACGCTGTACATGGAAATCATGTGAAATGTGTAAAAATGCTCTTAGGTAAGCAAATAAAAGTGGAAATATTTAGAAAACACCACATGAAGACATTATTTTTTACAAGCTAGCCTCAGGAGAATCCTGAACTTTATTAAATACGTTATTCACCCCTGGAGCACCCGCTGCCCTAAGGTTCCCATGTAAGCCATAGCTCCATCACACAGCACGCCTGCAATCGCAGTATCTGTCCTTGTTGCTTTCCTCTTAGGGATCACATGTGAATCCTCGGCTCTTTTCTCTGTCCACGGTGTCTTTAAGCCTGAGTGCTGTCTGTAGTGGTGTATTAGTTTCAGTTGCTCTAGAGGATGCCTGTATGTTTGAAGTGTCTTCCCTCTGACCCACCAGAGTGAATTCTATGCCCTCTGTGTACTCTGTACTTTGTCACACCATCCTGAAAATACCTTCCAAATTTGCGGAAAATCTGTCCCGCTATTTGCACATGAGCCAGTGATAGGCAAACATATCCATATTTTCATTTTATTTATGTAGATTTTTCTGTTTTGGTACAGAAAATGGAGCTGACCCAACAATTGAAACCGACTCTGGATACAATTCTATGGATCTAGCTGTAGCCTTGGGCTATAGAAGTGGTAAGTGGTTTAGAACTCTCAGGTTTCATTTTAGTAAAGTTCTATAATAATACAAACCAGTGGTCCAAACTGTTCTCATCACTTGCAGTTATAGAACATGCATGTTATCCTAACTCCTGACATATACTTTCAACTGTGGGCAAAATCAATAGATTCCTACAAAGTCTAGAAATGAGTTTGTTACTATTACTTTTCACCAACCCAAATAAATAGTTGCTGGAGGATACGTGTACACCTGTTTACAAGATGTGTTTAACATTTCATAGCAAACTATTTATAAAATTCTTTATAGTTGCCCTTTCTCTGTTCCTTAGAACAACCTTGTATTCTAGACTCACCTTCAGTTTCAAAATTTAGAAACCAAGAACAGAAAACCCAGTAACTTGGACAATTACTAAAGTCAGTGACAGACTAAGTTTGAAGTATTGCATTGTAATCTTATTGCCCTCAGACTATGATTATATCCTAATTAGAAATTATTTTAGGAAAATGTTGGTGATGTTAAGTGGAATTTGATAGTTTTTAAAATTTTGTAATCAACATGCTGTTGTCTTGATCACCTGTGTGTTCTAGTTCAACAGGTTATTGAGTCACATTTACTGAAACTGCTTCAGAACATCAAGGAGTAGACATAGTCATCAGAAAGTGTTGTCTGCCCTTCCGTTTACTTTTGGCCCTTATAAATGATAGTTTTGTTTACTTATAAATTTTTACCTCAGTTGCAATATTGACTGATTTTTAGTAAGTTTTAATAAATATTCCTCTGAGTAATTCACTGGTTTATAATAAAATTAATGTTGATGCTCTTTTATAAATGTGTTTTACCACATATTTAAAATTATAAATGAGTGTTTTGTGGCATGTAAATTTTTATGGTACAGATAGTTATCTGTGTTTGTATCAAGTGCTGTAATTTAACATTTTTGGAAATTATTCTGCCCTATTCATCTTCACTCTTGTATTAACTCACTGACTTTATATAGAGTTTGCTATAAATCCATAGGAAAAAAATTTGTTATTATTGAATTTAAAAATGCACAGTGTGGTTGTTTACAAAATGATATTATAAATGAATAAAGTACTTTTCTTCTGTTAGTTTGCATGCAGGTTGTTCTTTTTACATTGCATAAGATTATTAAGGTATCTCTTTGGGATTTTTAGTTTAACCCTTCTGTCCTGCCAGGATACTCCATTAGATCAAACAATATAATTAAAATAAATTGAATGTTAATTAGTCAACAAAGACTTATTGATTGTCATTTCTAGAAGTACATTGAGAATATTTTTCCCTTGTGAATAAGTTTTCAGTAGGAAAAGCCCTCTGTGAAAGAGAACTCATTTCTTCAATAAAAGTCGATGCTCTTTAATTCCACTAAAGGAGCACTATAAACTCATGCTACACCAACATCTGGAAGAGAGCCACGAGCTAGAAGTTGACATGACCACTGAGCGTGGGACTTGGGTTAAATCACTTCATCTGGAAAATAGGTGTGATATCAGTTATGACATTTGGGTTGTAAGCCACATAAACTTGATCTAGCTAATTTAAGCAAAAAGGAATTAATGGAAAGACACAGAATGGAAGGAAAAGCTGAAGAAGCAGGCAACACCAAAGGGATGAAACTAGGCCAGGGATCTCAATCAGGAAGTCATGGCCAGTCATTTTGGATGCCGCTTTGGTAATGCTTAAATCCCCTTGTTTATCATTCTGCTCTGGGTTAAATTTTCCAGGAGGCAGAAATCTATTTAGCATGGGATATAAATGCACCACTGTATGGAGTTGAGGGGAGAAGGGGATGACTGGTTAACAACCCACCATTGCCCCCAGACCACCTAGAAAGCAGGAGGCCTAAAGGAAAACCACGGGAAGAAAAAAAATGATAGATATTCACTCCAAAGGCAAGCTAAATCATACGTGAAAATAGTACTAATGCTTTCCCTCCCTTTGTCAGGCATATGCTTTAAATCGATTTTACCTAAAACCATTCACCCTTCCATTTGGTTCCTTTTCTTATTGATGGAACATTATCCATGAAGTGTTTGTTTGTTACTTCCTGTTCATATTATAAAGCAACAAAATCCAATGATCCCTTTGGGTACATCACTTAGTATTGTTTGCAAGTGCTCTCCGCAACTGAACAGCAACCAAACAACCTATGCTGGGATTGACTCTAAAATAACCACTCCTAATCAGACTCAGGTCGACAACCAACAGATCTCAGAGAATATCTTGAACAAAATTCCCCTTTCCTATTCTATCACCTTTTAGCCTCGGGGTCCCTGATAACAAACCCCAGAAAAATCTCTTAAGAAATAGACAAAGTTAATTAAAACAACAGGAATGATACTTATGGGCCAGTTCTGAAATTCCTCTTTTAAAAATCAAGTACCTTGGACTTCCCTAGTGGTGTACTAGTTAAAGAATCCACCTGCCGGGGGCTTCCCTGGTGGCGCAGTGGTTGAGTGTCTGCCTGCTGATGCAGGGGACGCGGGTTCGTGCCCCGGTCCGGGAGGATCCCACATGCCGCGGGGCGGCTGGGCCCGTGAGCCGTGGCCGCTGAGCCTGCACGTCCGGAGCCTGTGTTCCGCAGCGGGAGAGGCTACAGCGGTGAGAGGCCCGCGGAATGCAAAAAAAAAAAAAAAAAATGAATCCACAAGCCGTTGCACCACAACAGAAGAGTAGACCCTGCTCTTCACAACTAGAGAAAGCCCATGCTCAGCAACGAAGACCCAACGCAGCCAAAAATAAATAAATAAATTTATTTAAAAAAAAAATCAAATACCTTTTAGGTAGTGTTTATTGATTGCACAAAAACTTATTTAGAGCTTATGTACCAGACAGTGTGCTTGATGTGAGGCTAAAATACTGAGCAAAAACAGACACAGTCCTGCTGTCAAGGCACTCACTGCCTAGTACAGTACTAGGGCTCATTACCGCCACAGAATGAAATACACTAACAATAATTTTCAAAAAGTTTAAAAACATTATTCTATGTAAATATAAATTGAACACCTGTCAAAGATTTTATTCAACTACTTAATTGGTAAGGAAACCAGTTGGATGTTAAAACTAATTCCAAGGGCTAGATATTTTAGGCAATGTTAGTATAAGCTTACTGAGTTAGACACAAATCTGATGAACATCCAACAAGGCCATAAACCGTAACCTTTGAGGCTATCTTTTCCACTGGACAGAAATTACTGGCATCTCTACAGTATAGATATCTACAAACTAACATGTGACTTCACTAAATCCAGTACTTTTAGTCAATAGTAAGCAGTGAGTTGAACTAAGTAGTTTTCCCCAGATTAGTGGTTCTCAAATTTTAGTGTATGTCAGAACGATCTGAGGGCTTGTTGAAAATACAGATTGCTGAGTCCCACCCACAGAGTTCCTGATTCAGTCAGTCTGGATTGGGACTCAAGAATTTTAATTTCTAACAAGTTTCCAGGTGATGCTGGAAATGGACTATCCTTATGTGAACCTGAATTCTTAAAATGTTTCCTAGCTAATGATTTCTGTAAGAAAAATATTTTTCTTAATACTCTAGCACACAAAATACCGGAGGAGGTTCAGTTTCTTTATCTTCTGGGATTTAAGGGAATATTTGATTCATGTAAGTGACTATCTTTGTAAACCAATCTAGTTTTTTAATACCCTCCAGTGTTAGGAAGATATTTCTCTTACACAACAAGAGGTAAAGGTCTTTCTTAATTATAGACATGCAGACACACAAACAGAGGGAGAGCTTCTAGCTTTGTCTATTAGCTACAAATCAGAAGTGAACCAGAAACAAAAACTTAGAGTTATTTTTCTTCCAGTGAGCACGTAGTTCTTAATTGATTTAAGGTTGCAAATAGACAGAGATTTTTTTTAAAAGAGCAAAAACAAAAAAGAAAGAAGACTACTAAGTGGATTCTCTGTCATTTTCCACCCAACAGAGAACAGGTCTTCATTACACACCCATCAGAGATCACCAAATAGTCAGACCATAAGAGCAAATCCCCAATCATTGCTGACACCAATTCAGACTAACTTATTGAAGGTGTACAAGCCAGACATAAAAACAAATACATAGTATCAGTAGAAAAAGAAAAAAAGAACTAGAGAGTCAGAAAATTTAAAGTTCTGTTGCCACCCAGGATTCACTTCAGAAGCCAAGAAAAGATGTGCAGGCAAATAGATTTAATCTGTCTCCGTTGGGTTAATCCCCTCAAACATCTCAGTGGATGACCTTCAAAACTGATCAAATATAATTTTCAAAAGGTTACATGACTCATGTGAATAAAATGAACACATGACAAAGATTTAATTCAATTTCTTAACCGATGATGTAACCGAAAGTGGGGTCCAGCTGCTCACCGCTCAAAAACCGATAAAGAGGCAAGGTTGGTGGAAAGGAAAGTGGGCTTTATTTTGGATGTCTGCATCCGGGGTGGGGGGTGGGGGGTGCAGACTCCTGTCCAAAGGCCGAATCCCACCACTTACAACCAGGGGGCAAGAGCTTTTATAGACGGAGGGAGGGAGGGGGCTACATGCAGAAACAGCACCGACAGCTCTGACAGGCATCTTGAAATTGGTCATCGGTGGTCTGGCCAGCTCATCTTAAGTACAATTAATCTTCAGTTCCAGGGTCGGTTTGTTCCCATTTTCTTGAGGCCAATTCTTGGAATTGTGGCAGCTTATGTCATGGCTACACTCTGGTCATCATGTAGTTAACTTCTTCCACCGGATGGGGGTTTCAGTCTCTATAAGACGGCTCACAGGATATGGCTCAGAATATTATCCATAGCCCTTGAGGAGGAACTAAAGTCCTTGACTATGCTTAATGACTAAACTATTATTATTGGTCTCTTTTTTTTTTAACATCTTTATTGGAGTATAATTGCTTTACAATGGTGTGTTAGTTTCTGCTTTATAACAAAGTGAATCAGCTATACATATTACTGGTCTCCTTTGACTGTTTTCCTTTGTTTCTGCATTTTCTCACTTCTCTGATTAAACTTATTCTTTGGCTAAAGTTTTTTCACAGACAAAAGGCAGGCTGCGGACACGACACGGGGCGGTGGGGGCAGGGGGTGGGGGGAAGGACCATAGGGTCCTGCTCTGTTTCAATGAGGAAACCAGTAAGATATGAAAACTGGCTCTAAGAGCGTTTGAGAAGCTGAGCATTTTTAGCAATGTTAAGATAAGAGTGCTGGGTTATATACAAATCTGACTGTTGTCCAACAGGGACAGAAATTGTCATTTGGGGGGATTTTTTCCACAAGTCAGAAATTATTTGCTTCTCTACCAGACAGAAATATCCAAATTAACATGTAACTTCACTAAGTCTGGGACCTTGAATAAATAGTAAATGGTGAATCACATTACATTTCTCTAGGTAATCCTTGGGTGGCCTTCATCTCACATGACATTGAAAAAGGATGTGTGGCCATGACCCTTTTTAGTACTTCAGTGAAAGCCAGCCTGGGAGTAAGGTAATCACCTTTGTAATGGCTCTTCGGTCATCAGCTGAGAGGTAAACTAATATAAGCCTCCTAGTGTTGGTGACAACGCCTCTCTCACATCCTCCTCCTGACTAGACCATATAATTCATTTTCACTTTCACTTTCACTTTTTCCATGGTGAAAGAAGCTGTGAACCAGAGAGCTCAATGAAAAAGGTTAATCATTTTAATATTCTCGAACTTTCAAAAAATATTGCCAATAGCTTGAAAAAAATGTTTGTTTTTATGGAGGATGTTAATCACTAAACTATAAAGATTTTTAAGGTTTATAGCTTTGAATTTTCTCTAAAATCCAGTTAGCCTACTGATTTTAGAAAACACTATGATTTCATTACCATTTCCTGTCTCTTTATCCATACCTAAAGTTAAAACTTTAAATTCTTTTGATAGAACAAACTGGTTGTATATTAATACACTATATATTTACATTTCATGCAAGTTATATCATTGAATATTTATATTTCCAGTAGGTGGCGTTGAATGCACTTCTGTTAGGTGATTTCCTGTGTGATAGATAAAATGTTTACAAATCTGATAGTTGTAAAGAGAAAAAAAATAGAATGAAAGGCAGGACAAACTCTGGCTATTATAAAATCCTTAAAGTAAGTGTCCTTTCTCTTTAATATTCAGATTTTTTTCTGTGACAGTCCTTCTCAGATTTACATACCTAATAAGAGCTTCAAAAGTTCACCACCTTACTCCTTTGTAGTGGATACTCTTGATAAAACTCGGGATGGCAAGAGTAAGTTTTCACATTTTTTTGTTGCTTAGAAATTTTTACAATACGTATAGATTGGTTTTAAAATAACAATAAAGATATGAAAAAGGACTGTAACATGATTGAAACTTTTTTAGGTGTGTGTTTAGACAGGAGATGCAACCATTTAAGAAAAGGGATACAGCCCACAGATATTTGTGTAAATGTTTTTTGATTAAAGTAAACTTCAAAGGTTTATGGTCTGCTGTGTAGATTTTCCTCTTCAGACAGTAAAGCCTTTTCTGAGCTGTGTAGTAGGAGCTGGTGCACAAAAACGCGATCCACCTGCATTATTATCATGTCAGTGACGGGAAGCATGAAATTATTATTGGTGATTTTATGCTCTGTGGGATTGAAACTACGATTGGATACATAATTATTACACTGAGAACAGACCCTCCCAGACTCACTTCCTGCTGAATTTTCCTCTCTGTGAAATGGAGTACAGACCACTATGATACATTTGCCCCACATTTTATTTTTTATTCATAAATTCAGTGAAATTGTTCATTCAGATTCACTCATGTTGGTTTATGAACCTGGGAAGTATCTTAAACTTGTAGATGTTTCTGTTATTTTCCTTCTTCACATGCCCTGAGAATAGTTGGATATATTACATATCCCAGAATCAATTTGTGGAAAGTATCTTGAATACCTTCTTGGTGCTTAATTGATTTTATGTTCACCATCTCTCCTCCAAAAGGTTAAATGTTTGAAAAAAGAAATTTCCTCTAACAGTTATTCAATCCTTCAACACACATTTACTGAGCCCATACTCTGTGCTGATTTGGACTGGGCCCTGGGGATGCAGTGGAGACCCACACTGACCCAGTGCCCTGCCCTGCCCTGCAGATCTTATGTAGTGAATCTGCATACCGAGCGAGTGTGGCTCTGCTAAAAATCATCTCCCCTCATCCCATACATCCTGAGGACAAGTTAAAAATGTCATGTACTCAGATGAATGGATAAAGAAGATGTGGTACATATAGACAATGGGATACTACTCAGCCACAGAAAATAATGAAATAATGTCATTTGCAGCAACATGGATGCAACTAGAGATTATCATACTTAGTGAAGTAAGTCAAAAAGAGGAAGACAAACACCATATGATATCACTTATATGTGGAATCTAAAATATGACACAAATGAACCTATCTATGAAACAGAAACAGAATCATGGCCATAGAGAACAGACTTGTGTTTGCCAAGGGGGAGAGGGTTGGGGGAGGGGTGGAGTGGGAGTTTGGGATTAGCAGATGCAAACTATTATATATAGAATGGATAAACAACAAGGTCCTACTATACAGCACAGGGAACGATATTCAATTTCGTATGATAAACCATAATGGAAAAGAATATAAAGAATGTATACATATGTATAACTGAATCACTTTGCTGTACAGAAGAAATTAACACAACATTCTGAATCTACTATGCTTCAATTTAGTTAGTACTATGTCATGTACTAACTGAAGTTAGTACAGTTAATACTATGTCATGTACTAATTGAAGTATGTTCAAGGCTCAGATATGTCTATTACTGGGTTTCCCATATGCCACTTGTTCTGCTGTGTTGAAACATCAGTGCTCCTATTGACACAACAGAAACTCCTATGTCCTGAGGGGAACCAGAGGGCCCAGCAATTTAGAGTGATGGAAAAAAGGTCCATTCCAAGGGCAGCTGGTTCTCCATTGCCACGGTGGAATTATCTGGAGAGGTTTAGAAAACACTGAGGCTTGGGCTTCCCTGGTGGCGCAGTGGTTAAGAATCCGCCTGCCAATGCAGGGGACACAAGTTTGATCCCTGGCCCGGGAAGATCCGACATGCCTCAGAGCAGCTAAGCCCGTGCGCCACAACTACTGAGCCTGCGCGCTAGAGCCCGCGAGTCACGGCTACTGAGCCCACGTGCCTAGAGCCCGTGCTCCTCAGCAAGAGAAGCCATCGCAATGAGAAGCTCGTGCACTGCAACGAAGAGTAGCTCCCGCTCACCGCAGCTAGAGAAAAGCCTAGCTGCAGCAACGAAGACCCGACGCAGCCAAAAATAAAATTAATTAACTAATTAATTTTTTAAAAAAAAGAAAACACTGAGGCCTGCCCTGTGCCCCCCACCCCAGAGAGTCTGATTTATCGATCTAGGATGCCGTATGAGGACACATAATAGTTTTCCAGGTGATTCTAATGTATAGCCAAGGCTGAGAACCCCTACTCTAGGGGCGATTAGCTCCTGGCTGGTGGAACCAGCATATTCCAAACCACATCCTAACATTTACCTCTCACATTGCCATCTTGTCTACAAAGAACCTTATGAAAGAACCTCGTTTATCCTTTCTCTCTGGCCTGTTGGTACCTGCTCTGATTTTTTTTGTAAAGATAAACATGTACCCTTTTAAGCCTATGTGACAAAATAAGGAATTTTGAAACCCTAATCTTACCTTTTGTAATTCACCTTGTTGTTCAGCAAGTTGTTAGCTGTGACTCAACATCCTTTATTAACCTGCATTTCTTAAAGACAGAGCCCACTTTTGATGCCCTGTGACTATTTACTTATCTTGCTTACCTTTTGGATAAAAAGGAGTCCTGAACATCCAGGACAGCAATTTGCACCCACAAATACCAAAGAGCTTATCTTGTTATTCCTTTGTTCTAGGATTTCCTTGGAGACATGGGTGTTGACTGAAGCACGGGCCTCCAGAACCCATGCCAGCTCACAGGGGTCACAAGGCCAGGTAACACCTCCTCCATCATGCATGCCTGTTATGAAAACCTTTTCCTCTTAGTTGGCTGTCCTGGTGTTTGCCCCTCTTCCAAGGAGACTGTCAACAAGAATTAAGTCAATTGCATGTACCCCTGTCTCAGTGAGCCCCTTCCTCAGAGGCCCCCTCAGCTGAGTCAGGAACAGCGTGTCAATATTTAAGGAAGAGCCCATTAACCTAACCAAGCCAGACTTTGGCCTGTTCAGAAGATAAACCACTCTCTCTGCGCCATTCCAGATTCTTCTTTTAAAGATAATGTTGCCTTGCCTATGTTGATGAGATGTTATAGGGCCCTCCCCGAGAGAGCATTGTGTACTTGGCCAGCTTTCACATAGCCTCCTACTTGGGGAGAAATCAAATATATCAACCACTATTGTCTTACGAGAAAGAGCCTAGCACAAATGTCAAGCTTTGTGCTGGCTGCTGGGGTCACGGTCACTGTGCCTCAATGCAATACAGATTAACTAATCACAAAGCACTATGAGATAATAGATAACAAAAGCCATTGTCAAGCAGGAATAAACTGGAGAAAGAAAATTATTTCTGTGGCTTTAGGAAGCAAATGTCAAATCACTAATACTTAGGCATTTTAAAACATTGATCTTTATTACTTTTCTGACTATAAAAGTAATGTGTACTTCTCGTATCTGTTGTTAGGATGCTTTTAGCTATCAAATAAGACCCACCTAAGATGGCTTAAATAAATAAGTGAATGTATTTGTTCACATGAAGAGTTAGGTACACTTCAAGTTTGGTTCATAGATAGCAGCTTAACAATGCCAAGTAAGACCTGGATTCCTTCAGGCTCTGCACTCTGCTGGCCACAATTCAGCTTCATCCTAAGTCTGGTTGCCCTGCGGGTCATAGTGTGACTTCCAATAGCAGGGGCCATATGCTTCCTCGTTTCTGTCCAGTCCACTGAGAGAAAAAGGTGTCCCATACCCCCTTCCAATAGAGTGAGGAAGAACTTCCCCAGAAGCTTCCAGAAAAGCTCTCTTCTAGTTTTATTTCCTGCAATTGGGTCACATGCTCATTTCTGAACCAGTCATGGAGGTTGAGATTACCCTAGTACCCACCAGTCATGCCCATTCAACTGAGAGTCAGCATCTTGTGTGTCACCTGGGCTGAGTGGGGAGAAGCACTGGCCTTCCATTAAGAAGGAGAAAGAGGAACAAATACAATACATATGAAATTCACTTTGGAGAGCCCTGACCAGTCACCTTAAGTAGATAAGCAAAAGAATAATACAGAACTAAAAAGCTAACCGAGAAGATAAAATGGAATGATAAAAAAAAATACTTGATTGATTCAAAAGAGGGCAGGATATGAGAAATACGGGAACAAATGGGGAACAAAGAATAGATGGTAGACTTAAATTCAACATTAAAGGTACGAGGACAGGGGCTTCCCTGGTGGTGCAGTGGTTGAGAATCTGCCTGCTAATGCAGGGGACACGGGTTCGAGCCCTGGTCTGGGAGGATCCCACATGCCGCGGAGCAACTAGGCCCGTGAGCCACAACTACTGAGCCTGCGCGTCTGGAGCCTGTGCTCCGCAACAAGAGAGGCCGCGGTAGTGAGAGGCCCGCGCACCGCGATGAAGAGTGGCCCCCGCTCGCCACAACTAGAGAAAGCCCTCGCACAGAAACGAAGACCCAACACAGCCAAAAGTAAATGAATTAATTAATAAACTCCTACCCCCCCCAAAAAAATGTACAAGGACTAAACATTCTGAGAGACTGGACTAAGGAAACCAAGCAAGAATCACCTATTACTATTTTAAAGAAACATACTTTAAGTATAAAGATGCAGATAGATTGAAAGTAAAAAGATAGGAAAAGACACCATCAAACATCAACCAAAAGAATGTTGGTGTGGCCACATTAATGTCGGCACAAGGAACTTCAGGGACCTAGGCTGGCCAAAACTTGAAGAAGAACAATGTAGAAAAATTAAATTACCAGATATCAAAACTTACTGTAAAGCTACAACGATTAAGCCAGGTGTTGACAAAACAAATAAACCCATGGAACAGAATAGAGAATCTAGAAACAGATGTGTACATATATAACACTGATTTACACAAAGGCATCACTGCAACTCAGTGGAGAAAATAGTATTTTTTTTTTCAACCAACAGTGCTGGGTCATTAAATATCATTGTGAGAAAAAATTAAGTTTCAGCTTTCACATCTTACTACAAAATTAACTAGAGATGGATTATAGATCTAGTTAATTTTGGAGGAAACGTAGGAGAATACCTTCATGATCTTTGAGTAGGGGAAGATTGTTCATCAGCCCTCCATGGTTTCTAACTTTTTAATCTTCTTCATTCTAATGACTTAAAATGGTAGCTTGTTTCCATTTTTTTTTTTTTTTTCCGGTATGCGGGCCTCTCACTGTTGCGGCCTCTCCCGTTGCGGAGCGCAGGCTCCGGACGCGCAGGCTCAGCGGCCATGGCTCACGGGCCCAGCCGCTCCGCGGCATGTGGGATCTTCCCGGACCGGGGCACGAACCCGCGTCCCCCGCATCGGCAGGCGGGCTCTCAACCACTGCGCCACCAGGGAAGCCCTCCATTTTAATTTACAATTTTTTAATCACAAGCAAGGTTGGACACCTTTTCACAAGCTAAGCCACTGGTTTTTCTTTTAAGTGTTCATTTGTCCCACTTTTCTGTTAGGTTATTGTTCTTTTTCCTATTAATTTAAAAAGTTCTGTATATACTAAGGAATACTTCTTAATTTTTGAAGACTTTATTTTTAGAGCAGTTTTAGGCTGACAGCAAAATTGAGCAAAGGTACAGAGATTTCCCATATACCATTGTCCCCACACATGCACAGCCTCTCCCCTTGTCAACATCCCCACTGGAGTGGAACTTTTGTTACACTTGATGAACTTACATGGACCCATTATAATCACTCAAAGTCCATAGTTTACATTAGGGTACACTCTTGGTGTTGTACATTCTATGGGTTTGGACAAGTGTGTAATGACATATGTCCATCATTATGGTATCATACACAGTATTTTCACTGCCCTAAAAATCTTCCATGTTCCGCCTATTCATCCCTTCATCTCCCCTAAACCCTGGTAACCTAGCAAATGGAATTCTATTCCTTGAAAAAGGAAGCCCTAGTACCTGCAAATAATAAAGAAAAGAGCTACTGATACCAGAAGAAAAGATGAAATACTAAGCAACAATTTTTAAAATTTTATTTTTAAAACATTTGTTTGTTTGTTTGTTTGTTTATTTATCTGGGGACACAGATGCACAGCTTGCAGGATCTTAATTCTCCTACCAGGGATCGAACCTTCACCCCAGCAGTGAAAGTGCCGAGTCCTAACCACTGGACTGCCGGGGAATTTCCTAAAAAATAATTTTAGATGCATTTGGAGGCTGAAATTTTTAGAATGAAACACTGTCTTATATTTAGTAATCAATAAAATTTTCCTCATGAGGTGGTCTGTAAAAACTTCTTTTCTGAGATATCTGGCTTTCAAAGTTTGATGCTGTTCCTTAAAAATGCAGCTTTTAATCTCTAAAAATCGTGTATGCTGACTGGAAGTCATGGATAACTGGATTCACACTGAGATTTGTAACTCTAGAAGGTATCAACTACCATTCTTCTATGTTAAAAACAAATAGTCTCGAACTTTTCCTTTCTCTCCTCTCCTTTTGTACATAAAGGTATGTACAAAGTAAGGTGATTAGTTCATTCATCTTAAAACAAGGTGTTCCAGGAAGTTTATTCTGACAATCAGGTTGTCATTGTCTTTTGGCTTTATGCTGATTTTTCCAGAGCAGGCATAGTTTCTTTTCTTAATAAATTTATTTATTTATTTATTTTATTTTGGCTGCACACGGGCTTTCCCTAGTTGCGGTGAGCAGGGGCTACTCTTTGTTGTGGTGCACGGACTTCTCATTGCAGTGGCTTCTCTTGTTGCGGAGCTCGGACTCTAAGTGCGCGGCCTTCAGTAGTTGTGACACGCGGGCTCGATAGTTGTGGCTCGTGGGCTCTAGAGCACAGGCTCAGTGGTTGTGGTGCACGGGCTTAGCTACTCCACGGCATGTGGGACCTTCCTGGACCAAAGCTCGAACCTGTGTCCCCTGCACTGGCAGGCGGATTCTTAACCACTGCGCCACCAGGGAAGTCCAGGCATAGTTTATTTTCTGTGTAGTTAAATTCACCAGTTCCCTGGTGCTCCTAAAACAATGTCTCAAATCACTTCCCTTCAAAGAAGCCAAAAAGCCCAGGTGCTCCCTTTCCTAGCTTCTCCTTTATCCATCCTCCCTTGCAGCTAGAATGCAAGTATGTGATGAAGGTTTAACCAATCAGATGCTCCCACCCCAGATTTTTGAATTGGTGGCTACTGATGCAAAGCACTAAGAACAGTGGAGTCCATAGCAGTGATGGCAGTGACCACAGCAATATCCAGTTTCTGGGAGCAGCAGATACTGCACAAAATGTCACAGCCATGTCTTCACTGGTAAGATGTTGGCTGTGGTCCCACAGCTGCCTGGTTTCCCATGTTCCGTGCCTTCCTCCAGCCTGCTTCTCAAGGCTTCCTGGTACTTTTGTGAACCAACTGCTTTTCAGTCCATTCCTTTTCTGTTTAACCAGAGTTGATTTCTGATGCTAAAGCTTTTTGCCAGTTATGAGGAAACAAGGAGAAAATCCCTCTCCCACACTCTGTGTCCCTCTTTGCCATCTGAGCACTAAGAATCCTTCATGAAAACAGCTCCTTATATACAAACAGCTCATACAGCTCAATATCAAAACAAAAAACAAAAACAACCCGATCCAAAAATAAAAAAGGGCAGAAGACCTAAATAGACATTTCTCCAAAGAAGACATACAGATGGCCAATAGGCACATGAAAGGCACATTGCTAGTTATTAGAGAAATGCAAATCAAAACCACAATGAGGTATCACCTCACATCAGTCGGAATGGCCATCATCAAAAAGTCTACAAATAATAAATGCTGGAGAGGGTGTGGAGAAAAGGGAACACTCCTACACTGTTGGTGGGAATGTAAACTGGTGCAGCCACTGTGGAGAACAGTATGGAGGTTCCTTAAAAAACTAAAAATAGAGTTACCATGGAGAAAAGGGAACCCTCCTACACTGTTGGTGGGAATGTAAACTGGTGCAGCCACTGTGGAGAACAGTATGGAGGTTCCTTAAAAAACTAAAAATAGAGTTACCATGTGATCCAGCAATCCAACTCCTGGGCATATATCCGGAAAAGATGAGAACTCTAACTCAAAAAGATACATGCACCCCAATGTTCATAGCAGCACTATGTACAATGGCTAAGATGTGGAAGCAATCTAAATGTCCATTGAAAGATGAATGGATAAAGAAGATGTGGTATATATATAGATACAATGGAATATTAGCCATAAAAAAGAATGAAATAATGTCATTTTCAGCAACCTGGATGGACCTAGAGATTCTAATACTAAGTGAAGTAAGTCAGACAGAGAAAGATAAATATCATATGATTTCACCTATATGTAGCATCTAAAAAATAATACAAATGAATCTATATACAGAACAAAAATAGACTTACAGACATAGAAAACAAACATATGGTTACTAGCAAGGGACGTGGGGAAGAGATAAGTTAAAAGTTTGGGATTAACAGATACACACTACTATATATAAAATAGATGAACAAGGACCTACAGTATAGCACAGGGAACTATATTCAGTATCTTGTAATAACGTATAATGGAAAAGAATCTGAAAAAGAATATAGATAGATAAACCGAATCACTCTGCTGTACACCTGAAACTAGAAAAACATTGTAAATCAACTATACTTCAATTAAAACAAAAAACAAAAAAAACCAGCTCCTTTAGTCATGGCTGTGTGTTTGCTCACCCTCCCCACCCACTTCTTTCATCTCTCCAGAGCTCAGGTATGATTTCAGGTTCCGGAGCACCAGCCAGCAGCTAGCAGCAGAGACGTTCAGCTTGCTCTCTCTCCATCCCTCACTGTCTCAGCCTCCTCCACAAACCTTGCTGGAGAAGAGCCCCACCCTGTACAGCAGGGCTCCTATAAGTACCCTCCTGGAGCCACCGTTCTACTCATTCATCCGTCTGCCCAGACAAGTCCAGCTGCCTGGCGAGCACACAATTTGGGCCTGGTTTAGAACCCCTACATATTGAGAAACTGGATACTCTGGGAAATAAATTGTCCTTTTTCTAAAAAGATCCTTCTAGATTATCTGTAGCAGGACTAAATGATTCCTGTTGAACCTGACACCTGCTTCCTAAAGGCTTGTCCCCTCCCTCTTTCCTCCCTCTCTTCCACCAGCATTCACAGAGCACACTTTATTGAGACAAGATGGCAGAGCCTCAGCTCAGCCCTCCCTCAGAGAAGTCTCACTTCACTCCAGTATGCTGTGTAACCCAAAATAAGTTCCTGCGCATCAGAATAGTCAAGACTGTTCCTCCTCTTGTAGGTGACAGAAGTCTCTCCTCTTTCCACTGCAAAGGAAATGCCTTCAGATTGGAAGGCATTTACTTTTTCCAAAAGTAAATAAAATGGGACTTCCCTGGTGGCACAGTGGTTAAGAATCCGCCTGCCAGTGCAGGGGACACGGGTTCAAGCCCTGGTCCAGGAAGATCCCACATGCCGCAGAGCAACTAAGCCCGCGAGCCACAACTACTGAGACCACATACCTAGAGCCCGTGCTCCACAACGAGAGAAGCCACTGCAATGAGAAGGCGGCGCACTGCAACAAAGAGTAGCCCCCGCTCACTGCAACTAGAGGAAGCCCGTGCGCAGCAACGATGACCCAATGCAGCCAAAAATAAATGAATGAATGAATGAATGAATGAATGAATAAATAAATTTTTAAAATGGCTCTGCAAAACAAGAATCATTCGGTCATGTCCCAGGAGCCACTCAGTGATACCTTCTCTGTGCTTTAGCCAATGGCTTCAAGGCACCTAAAGTAGCAGTAGGTGTTTCCCAGACTCTGGCTCCTAGGAAACTTTACCTGGAGGGTGGTTGCAGGTATATTCTGAGTAACCAAGCTGGTTGGGGTTAAATTCCACTTAGTCCCTCGGGGTTCCCAGGGACTAAAGATTATGCACAGAATGGCTCAGATACATCCACTGCCAGTCACTTGCAGGAACCAACTTTCCATAAGTGTCAATATGCGGGCTTCCCTGATGGTTCAGGGGTTAAGAATCCACCTGCGAGTGCAGGGGATACAGGTTCAGGCCCTGGTCCAGGAAGATCCCACATGCCGCGGAGCAACTAAGCCCGTGAGCCACAACTACTGAGCCTGCGCTCTGCAGCCCACGAGCCAAAACTACTGAGCCTGCGGCTCCACAACTACTGAAGCCCACTGCACCTAGAGCCCGTGCTCCGCAACAAGAGAAGCCACCGCAGTGAGAAGCCTGTGCACCGCAAAGAAGAGTAGCCCCAGCTCGCAACAACTAGAGGAAGCCTGTACACAGCATGAAGACCAAACACAGCCAAAAATAAAATAAATAAAATATAAATTTTTTAAAAGTCAATATGCTTATATTGACATATGAATATGACATACATATATAATAGTTTCATTATATAAAGGCATATTTTAATAAAGTTAACTATATACATAAACACACATAGTCTCAATTAAAATAAATATATAGGTTAAGTTTTTTGCCCTAAAAGTTATAAGCAGGCTAAATTATTTACAAAATAATAAAAACCAGCCATAATTTTCATCCTGCTGAAGATGACTTTCCATGATCATGACCTAAGGAGATTTTTCACAGGCCACAGGACCCGGAGGTCAGATTTTCTGCATCTCCAGGTGCCAGGGGCACACACATTTATAATCCTCTGTCAGAGACTTAGTCAGGACCTGGGAAGGATTATTCCAAATCAGGGCCATCAAGAGGAGAAGGAGAAGGGAATCCCCAAGTGACAAAGCCACAGAAGAGTTCAGGAAGGCCTCTGTCTTCACCTGCTTTGAGGAGGGCTGGCTCTGCTCCCCACAGTGTCCCTAAGTCACAAGCTTCCCTGCCGCCTCAAGGGCTCATTTTGGAAACTATCTTTGGCTGCCTAAAGAGAGGGGTTCATGCTCCAGCTCAGGAAGTCCCCACATACCTGCCACATAAACGTAAACCTGGGAGAAAGTTGAGGCTGCTCTTGGGTGGGCTTCCCAGCAACCTGTGCACCAAACTCGTGTCCCCCCACTGAGTAGGACTTCAATGCCATTGCCAATGGCTTAATGGCCATCCATAAGATAATCTGTCATCGTTTTTAAACCTTAAAATTGGCCAAATTCTTTACAGCACACAGACTTAGATCCAATACTTTATGTTCCAAATTATTTTAAAAGTCAAAAAAATTTTAAATTGAAAAGTTTTGTTTCGACTACCTCGGGCACTTGCCAAAACACTCTCCAAGTATTTTTTTCAGCGATTCTCATTATACATTTGCAGAAAGCTTTTAATAGTTATCAAAATGCATCTGCCCACTGCCTCACTGGATTCACTCAGGAGTCCCTAGGAGCTGGAAGGATTGGTGAGTGTATCCATTTGACAATCAAGGAAACCGACACCCAAAGAGGCATGAGACTTGCACAGCTAGTAAACAGTAAAGAAGCCAGACCTCCCAAGATTTTGCTCTGTACATGCTCACAATAGAAATACACAGAGGACTGTCCCTTGGCATTTTCCAGGCTGAAACACTGAGGCACAAAAAAACCCCCAAGAAACCCACTACCTATCTTATGAGGTCTGTTATTAACTTTTTTATTTAAAAGAGAAGAAGTTGACTGTGAATAATTTTCTATCTACATTTTTCAAAAGCAAAGAGAGAGAGAAAATAAAGGAAGATGATCAGGACTAATGATGTACTGATGTAAGAGCCTTTTCTCTCAGCAGGTGAAAGGCAGGCAGCAAGCACAGGTTCTGTGAGGCTGCGCTGCCGGCTGTCACCTCCTCTGTGCAATAGTGACATTTCATCAACATTGTGTATTAATGCTGGGATTTAGTAAGTCAAACTGTATTTTTTTAAAAACCAGAGTCATTATTTAAGGAGCTAATATGAACATTTTATGTAAAATGAAGAATTAGTCCTTAATATTTTTTTAAATTTATTTTTATTTATTTATTTATTTATTTTTGCGGTACGCGGGCCTCTCACTGTTGTGGCCTCTCCCTTTGCGGAGCACGGGCTCCGGACGCGCAGGCTCAGCGGCCATGGCTCACGGGCCCAGCCGCTCCGCGGCATGTGGGATCTTCCCGGACCGGGGCACGAACCCGTGTCTCCTGCATAGGCAGGCGAACTCTCAACCACTGCGCCACCAGGGAAGCCCAGTCCTTAATATTTTTATGCAAATATACCCTATTCAACGATTCTAAAGTGCACTCTATTTTTTTCTCATTTTAACCTCTAAAATCAGCACGCATCTGTGAAAGTAGGACGCAGTCAATGTGTCATACAATAACTGTCCACCAGGTGGCAGTCATAACGTAGTAATAAGAAATTTTCCATTGACGCATTCCAATAGGATGGAGAAATCCTCAATCTCAAAAGCACCTTAGATTTGATGAAATACGTAATGGCTTCTTTGGAGCAAGATACAACTACAACAAGTGTTTATTTTAAATAATACTAGGACCTAGGTTATATTCTAATCCTAGTTTTAGAATTCACCAACAGAGTGAACCCATGAAACCCTAAGCACTCCAACTTCCACCCCAATAAAGGCAGAACCCCGGGTCCTGTCGACCCACACCACAATCTCTCTGTGTGACCCCAGGTGTGCTCTGCACCCTCTAGGACTTCTGAGTAATAAACCTTGTCTTTTCAAAGTTCTCTGATACAACCAGTTGTTGTTGAGGTACGATTTGCAACTATAATAGGAACCGCAAGGGCAGGTCCAGCCACGACATTGGTTGGGGAGTATCTGTGGGGGGCCTCACCACAAGTAGTACCTGCTGGGGTGAGTGCCCCCAGGCATTCCTCCATGATAGCATCACTCTCCACAGGCTGACACCAGACACAAAACAAATGTGTTCTCTTAAACAGCTCACACCACTATTTCATGACCTTTTATAGTTGGTGGCTTCCATAGAAAATTTCAAGTACATATTTTGCACTAGGCAGATTATTATTTCCTTCTTCTCCACTCCAGCCTTCTGTCAATCTGTCCTCACTATACATTCCATAAGCACACCAGTCAGTATGATTAAAATGTCCCTAAAAAGGCAGCCAATCTTCAAAGAAGCCAATAAGACATGACTCATTTCAGGAAAAGAAAGAAAAAAAAGTTGGTTCAGAAACAACTAAAATGTCAACATGGTTTGAAAGAACCCAATCAGTAATACAGACATAAAGATGCTATGCTTGTGATTAGCTTGATTAACAAAATAATAAAGCCTGTTAGAAAAATATTAATAAAACATTCTGGTGATGAAAACTTATCTGTGATGAGTTGGAAAAGCAAAGAAAAATAATCCCGAGCCATTTCCCAATTTAGAAAGATTTTGTTTATCCTTCTTTGCTGGAGTTGGAGTCAACCATTCTGATGGTTTGGATTAGCTCTTAATATTTCTAGCCATTTGAGTATTCACATCAACGGTGCATTTATGGGAACAGGCTATATCACCACAGAGAGCAGGCTGTGGAACGAAGGTTCTCCACACCTAGGTCACAAGCCTCCTCTCTCCTTTCACCACTTTGACCAGTGGCCTTTAGTCGAAAATGGGCAAGAAGAAGTCAGTGACCCCAGGACATCAATGCACCTAGGCGGTCCGCGTGGTGCCCATTGGTCCTCCTCCATCCCCAGGGTTTCCAAGAGTTCAGCTGCCCACTAAGTATCCAGGCTTGCAGCCAACTAACCCTCCCTGTTAGGCATCTTAGTCACTTGTTTTTTTAACTACATTATTGAAGTTGAGGCAGTGAAACCATGACAGAGGGAGAGAAGTTAGTGTAAGTAAGAGGCTCATACAATTCTTGAGACTTGCGAGAGATGAGTTCTTTTATCAGGAAACCTATTTTAGGCTTGAATAGAATTGATGTGTTCATTTATTCATTCACTTTACAAATCCATTTTCTCTCCAAACGGCTATATATAAGATTCATGCCATGGTGGAAATAATTAGAGTTTTAGAATCAAAGGGACCTGGATTCAACTCCTGACTTAATATTTTTTCTGAGCCTGTTTCCTCACCTGTAAAGTTAAAATAATCATACCATCTTTGAGGGTTTTTCTAAGGATTTCAAATAATGTATATAACATTACTGGCAATTGTAAATAATAAATCAGAGCCATAGTTATTACTATTTTATTATTATTAACGTTGCTTCTGCTAAGCAATACAAACCCCCAGTTCAATCCTCCATATTTACCTGAGGATGATTCTTCCTCTCAGTCAACTTCTTCAGCCTGACAGAGAGAAATTCAGATTCTCACCAGCTTTTTGTTAACTCAGCTCAACCATGGCAGTTCTCAGCCTCTAACAAAGACTTCTTCCCTGACCAAACCTTAATCAGGCTCCTCCTGTTACTGAGCAAGGGCTCATTGCCTGACGCACGTAGAAGCCAATACCATGGCACCGGCTTTTGAGAAAAGAAAAAGCTTTATTGTGAGGTCAACTGACAAGGAGGCTGAAAGCCTAACTCAAATCCTCTCTGATCCAGGGTTTGGGAGAAATTTAAGCGGTTAGGGGAATTTCAAACTTGGAAGCTGATTGGCTAGTCTCAAATCAGTCCTCATAAGCTACTGGTGCTGCTGGAAGACAGATTTTCTCTACTGAAGGACTTCTCACTTCACATAAAGGGCTCCGGTGGAAACATTTCTATTCTTTGGTCCTGGGGTCATCCTGGAGACCTGGATTCCTGTCTTGCGCATGTGCCATGCTGTGTCTAAAATAACTCGTCTGATTAGTCAATCAACCTATTTCAGGAGGCAAAGCCAGTTTAAGCTGGTCAATATTTTACATGCTGTTTCACTCTCAGCCCTCTTCTTAACTTGACCTTGGCCTGCTTCCTTTGACCTTGGCCTGCTGCCCTTGACCTTGGCCTGCTGGGCCCAGTCTTGGCACAATTCTTCCTAAGCCAATTTATTGAGACTCCCCCACCCTTGGTAGGTAATCACCGTGGCCTGCTTTAGCAAGAATCCCGTTCATCAAGAATCCCCCTACGCTTGATGTCTGATCAAGTTCCTCCTGGTGAGTTCTGTCCACTGGCCCCCCTCACTCTGCTTTTTGGCCATAAATCTCCAGTTTGCCTTTGCTGTATTTGGAGTTGAGTTTAGTCTTCCCCTCTTGCAGTGGTCTCAAAAGAAGTCTTCCTACCACTCTAACAAGTGTTAGAATAATTTTTCTTTTACACCCCTCATCACTGCACGTCATTTCTGACTAGATGGTGTCACTGCCCATTAAGACAGAAAATGGAACTTGGCCTCCTCTAGAGTCAGGATGTGTCACCAGGGAGCCCAGGTGATTCCTCTGACATGGGGCCACCACTCATCCACATGCCATAGTGGACGCTCATCCGCTGAAACAGAACCACATAGCTGGTTCCACTCAGAGCCCTGGAGGAAGTGAGATGGCTCCACTCCAGGCTCAGGCCTCCCCAGTGTGTCGAACCCCAGACCCTCGGAGAACCACACTGCTGCTCTGCACAATTGCCTTTGCCTCCCCTGAAGTCCTGCCCTTGCCCCCTCTCAGTTAATTTCTGATTAAAATTCACACATCCCTCAGAGCCTTACTGAGTGACTCGCTGACAATACTATTAGGAGTGAACCGCTGATACTGATTCCAGGTTCTTCCTCTCAGTCAGGCTTGCAGTGTATCCAGGGCCTTTGATGACTCAGAATTTAAGAGCTGGCAGAGGCCTCAGTGCTCAGCAAGTCCTGTGTTTTCCTGATGATAGCATTGAGCTGAGGCCCTTGTTAAATACAAGTTACCAGGCATCTGCCCCTGGATATTCCAAATCTGGGTTGGGGCCCAGAAATGTGGGTTTTCAAGGAACACTCCAAGGGGTTCTCATCTTCAGGGAAGACTGGGAGACACTGAAATTCTGCCATAACCCTGATTATTTTACAGAAGGGGAAGCTGAGGCCTGTAGAGGTGTAAAGGCTCACCCAAGGCTGCCTGCTCCTCCTTGGCAGATTGAAGTCCAGGGTCAGGTTGCTGACTCCCGGTACAATGACTGTGCCCTTCAGCCTGTAGCCTTGGCTCAGGGAAGCAGGAGGCTCAGGCTGGGAGTGTGGGCACCATGTTGGCCAGTGGGTGAGGAGTCCACTGCACCCATAATAACCCCTCTCCTAATGCCCTGTGTCATGCCTGCGGTCGAGTCGGCCTCCGATTTAAAACAGGAAATGAGCAGGCCTGTGCGAATAATGACTGCTGCTCCCTGCCCTCTTTCTGTGGATCTGTTGCCTGTGCTAAGGGTCAGGAGAGCCGACTACAGTCTCTAGTGACCTTGAATTAGAGACACTTTATCCATCTAGGCCCCAGTTTCTTCATATATAAAATAAGGTAACTGAACGAGATTAGAGTCTCAAAACTTTTCCCAAAAAGGAGAGTCCCCTGATGGGCCCAGGAGCTCAGTGTGGAGTTACAGTAAGAGTTGGGGCTGATGTTAGGGAAGAAGAAAGAGGAAGAAATGGAATCTGCGGGCAGTGCTCAGAGGTGAGCTGTCCTGGAATGGGAAGGGTATAAGAGAGCTTCTTCTGGTGTAAGTTCCTCAAACCAGGTAATGAATGGACCCCTTCACATTCTTGGGAAATTATTGCAGACCCCCAACTATCGTTTTAATTTTTATTATAGTGTTATTTCCATAGGTACAGCCATAAAAATGTATAAACTCCATGTTTATAGGTTACTATATCATTGCAGAACAAAAGTGAAATCAAATACCATAAAGCTAATGAAATTCAAATTTGTGATATTAATTGAATGTGATAGGTAAGTGGATGATATTGTCTTGCAGAAACTAAATTGCCAATTTGAGGTTAATAATAGAAAAATGTTAGCTCAGGTCTGGTCATATATTTGGTCTTTTTCTATATTGTGAGTTTGAAAATACAACTCCCAAGAACATCTGTTTGCACACAAAACAGAAGTATTAATGCATCCCAGCCTTTGTTTGTAATTCAGGAGGAGGAAACCTTCCACTTAACCAACACGCTGTAAGTGAGCAATGCAGATGTCACTTGATAACTCTGTAAAGTTTTCTCTTTGATTTGAAGATATTCGTCTGCATTCAGTGGGCGGCTAATCCAATTATTGTTGCCCTCCAGAACAGACCATTCTTCAAGACATGCTGACTACTAAAATTATCGTTAATTGAATGGTTGAAAATTGATATTTTCAAAGACTGAGACCACAGTGCACATCTATTGAAAACGTTAACACGGACGTTATGAGGTAAGTTCCTTTTTAGTCTGACATGCCTGTATTCTGTGTATCCTGAGATGATTCAATTCTCCCACATTTCTGTGTTCAGCCTGCTGCAAAAAATCTCAGTGATAGAGTATACCAAGAAGGCAATTGGATTGCACTTGGTATAAACTCAAAGATAAACACAAATCAAAAGAGAAAAACAAGGATTCTGATGATACATGCCACTACTCAAGTGTGGTCATCCATATGATTCAGAATCTGCTTATAATAACTGTTACGGATGATCATCACTATGAAAACAAAAATTTAAATTTCTCATAGAGAATTTACAGATCCTTGAGAAATTGACGAACTCTGGGAAAGGAGAGTTTAGCAGGAAAAGTCAAACAGTTTGCCTTTGGGAGACTCAAGTCCAAGTCCAACTCTGTCACTAACTGACTCTGGAAGGTTGGGCAAGTGTTTACATCTTTAGGTATCTGTTTCCTCATCTATGAAACAGTCCTATAATCCCCCTTACGTCACAGGTCCACTCTGATGGTGAATGAGACAGCTTACGTGCAGGTGCTTAAACAACCCTCATCCTGCTTACAAATCGAAAACAATCACAATGGCAGGGCCAAGTGGCTAGAGGTTGACATCTAAACGCTTTGAAATGCCCTGGCCAGTTATCCCTGAGTAGCAGGGGACAGATGTGAATATCTCCTGTCCCTTGTGGTCCTTCCTGTCCAGACCTCTCCTGAGCGAGTAAGGGTGGTGGTTATTGGTTAGCTTTCTGAAAGCATCGAAGAGGAGTGAGGGCCCATTCCTTGCTCTCTGCTGCCCTCTTCAGTATGAAAATTGCCCTTGCATCGGATGGGGTCTCCGCAGCAAGTCAGGAAGTACCGTCCAAGCCCAAGCCTTACTGCCCTCTGGGCACCTCAGCTCAACAGTCCAGCTCCAGCCCCTACTCAGGATCCCACAGCTCCAGGCTGGCCCTGGTTCACTGCAGGCTTCAGGCCCTAGGCCTTGTGCAAGCTCCTCTGTTCATTTTTCAGTCTGCACAATTCCTTCTCCTACCTTCTTTGTTGTTAGGGCTTAGTTAAGATGATTTTAGGGCCCAGAGACACTATAAAGTTTCCTCATGTTTGTTGACCTGCAATGAAATGATTTGCAATTACACATTAGCCCCTGAGGTAAAAAGATATGCTCTGTTGTTCTAATTCCATTTTAATGTTTGAGGTCTATTTGAATGTCTAATTCTATTTTAATGATAAGTATTTGCATTAGCCTTTTGAACACCCTTGAGGCATGGCACTAAATAAGCAATGAGTTCTTAAAAGCAGCTTTTTTGTTTGCCACTCACAGCCCCATTATTCTTTAGACTAAGGAAGTAATTTCCAAATGAACCACACGGGACTCACAAGAGGCTCCAGTGGGTTCAGGGAAGAAAATATTAGAACTTTTATTTTTATATAGTATATTTAATTTCATTCTTCTAAAGTTTCAGTCTTGGACAATATTTTACAATATACATGATATAATAGTGGACTAGCACAGGCACAGAATTTATACATAATTTTTTTTGAGAATATTACTTTGTTTTCTTAATTTTTTATTGAAGTATAGTTGATTTACAATGTTAGTTTCTGCTATACAGCAGAGTGATTCAGTTATACATATATATATATATACATACATATATATATATGTATATATATATACATTCTTTTTTTTTTTTGCGGTACGCGGGCCTCTCACTGTCGTGGCCTCTCCCATTGTGGAGCACAGGCTCCGGACGCGCAGGCTCAGCGGCCATGGCTCACGGGCCCAGCCGCTCCGCGGCATGTGGGATCTTCCCGGACCCGGGCACGAACCCGTGTCCCCTGCATCAGCAGGTAGACTCTCAACCACTGCGCCACCAGGGAAGCCCCCATTCTTTTTTTATATATTCTTTTCCATTACAGTTTATCCTAGGATATTGAATATAGTTCTCTGTGCTATACAGTAGGACCTTGTTTATATACATAAATATTTATATATTGTAGGGAAGTGCTAATTTTATTTATTTGTTTTGTTCCTGAAGGGATATACGATGATAAAAGGTATACGATGATAAAAGGTTGGAGACCTCTATTCTAGAAGAGTATTTATCATCCTGGCTGGGTTTCAGAATCACTGAGGGAGCTTTTTAAAAAAGTATATTATGTTCTAACCCCATCCCAGACTCAGTAAACCACCATCTTCAGGAGTGAAGCTTGTGATATATGAATTTTTTTTAAAAATTTTTAATTTTATTTTTTTATACAGCAGGTTCTTATTAGTCATCCATTTTATACACATCAGTGTATACATGTCAATCCCAATCTCCTAATTCATCACACACACCCCCGCCTCCCTGCCGATTTCCCCCCTTGGTGTCCATATGTTTGTTCTCTACATCTGTGTCTCAATTTCTGCCCTGCAAACCGGTTCATCTGTACCATTTTTCTAGGTTCCACATACCTGCGTTAATATACGATATTTGTTTTTCTCTTTCTGACTTACTTCACTATGTATGACAGTCTCTACATCCATCCACGTCTCAACAAATGACCCAACTTCGTTCCTTTTTACAGCTGAGTAATATTCCATTGTATATATGTACCACATCTTCTTTATCCATTCGTCTGTTGATGGGCATTTAGGTTGCTTCCATGACCGTTTTGATTTGCATTTCTCTAATACTTAAGTGATGTTGAGCAGCTTTTCATGTGCTTCTTGGCCAACTGTATGTCTTCTTTGGAGAAATGTCTATTTAGGTCTTCTGCCCATTTTTGAATTGGGTTGTTTCTTTAATATTGAGCTGCATGAGCTGTTTATAAATTTTGGAGATTAACCCTTTGTCCATTGATTCGTTTGCAAATATTTTCTCCCATTCTCCCAACAAAAGGGTTGTCTTTTCGTCTTGTTTATGGTTTCCTTTTCTGTGCAAAAGCTTTGAAGTTTCATTAGGTCCCATTCGTTTATTTTTGTTTTTATTTCCATTACTCTAGGAGGTGGATCAAAAATGATCTTGCTGTGATTTATGTCACTTTGTCTTAGATTAGTTGACCATAGGTGCGTAGGTTTATCTTTGGGCTTTTGATCTTGTTCCATTGACCTATGTCTCTGTTTTTGTGCCACTACCATATTGTCTTGATTACTGTAGCTTTGTAGTATAGTCTGAAGTCAGGGAGTCTGATTCCTCCAGATCCGTTTTTCCCCTCAAGACTGCTATGGCTATTCGGGGTCTTTTGTGTCTCCATACAAATTTTAAGATTTTTTGTTCTAGTTCTGTAAAAAATGCCATTGGTAATTTAATAGGGACTGCATTGAATCTGTAGATTGCTTTGGGTAGTATAGTCATTTTCACAATATTGAGTCTTCCAATCCAAGAACATGGTATATCTCTCCATCTGTTGGTATTATTTAATTTCTTTCATCAGTGTCTTATAGTTTTGTGTATACAGGTCTTTTGTCTCCCTAGGTAGGTTTATTCCTAGGTATTTTATTCTTTTTGTTGCAATGGTAAATGGGAGTGTTTCCTTAATTTCTCTTTCAGATTTTTCATCATTCGTGTATAAGAATGCAAGAGATTTCTGTGCATTAATTTTGTATCCTGCAACTTTACCAAATTCATTGATTCGCTCTAGTAGTTTTCTGGTGGTATTTTTAGGATTCTCTATGTATAGTATCATGTCATCTGCAAACAGTGACAGTTTTACTTCTTCTTTTCCAACTTGTATTCCTTTTATTTCTTTTTCTTCTCTGACTGCCGTGGCTAGGACTTCCAAAACTATGTTGAGTAACAGTGGTGAGAGTGGACATCCTTGTCTTGTTCCTGATCTTAGAGGAAATGCTTTCATTGAGAATGATGTTTGCTGTGAGTTTGTCATACATGGCCTTTATTTTGTTGAGGTAGGTTCTGTCTATGCCCATTTTCTGGAGAGTTTTTATCATAAATGGGTGTTGAATTTTGTCAAAAGCTTTTTCTGCATCTATTGAGATGATCATAAGGTTTTTATTCTTCAATTTGTTAATATGGTGTATCACATTGCCTCATTTGCATATATTGAAGAATCCTTGCATCCCTGGGATAAATCCCATTTGATCATGGTGTATGATCCTTTTAATGTGTTGTTGGATTCTGTTTGCTAGTATTTTGTTGAGGATTTTTGCATTTATATTCATCAGTGATATTGGTCTGTAATTTTCTTTTTTTGTAGATCTCTGTCTGGTTTGGGTATCAGGCTGATGGTGGCCTCACAGAATGAGTTTGGGAGTGTTCCTTCCTCTGCAATTTTTTGGAAGACTTTGAGAAGCTTCTCTAAATGTTTGGTAGAATTCACCTGGGAAGCCATCTGGTCCTGGACTTTTGTTTGTTGGAAGATTTTTAATCACAGTTTCAATTTCATTACTTGTGATTGGTCTGTTCATATTTTCTATTTCTTCCTGGTTCAGTCTTGGGAGGTTATACCTTTCTAGGAATTTGTCCATTTCTTCCAGGTTGTCCATTTTATTGGCTTAGTTTTAGGTTTATTGATCTTTGCTATTGTTTTCTTTGTTTCTATTTCATTTATTTCTGCTCTGATCTTTATGATTTCTTTCCTTCTGCTAACTTTGGGTTTTGTTTCTTCTTTCTCTAGTTCCTTCAGGTGTAAGGTTAGATTGAGATTTTTCTTGTTTCTTAAGGTAGGCTTGTATAGCTATAAACTTCCCTCTTAGAACTGGTTTTGCTGCATCCCATAGGTTTTGGATCGTCGTGTTTTCATTGTCATTTGTCTCTAG